>NC_071389.1:3514426-3814426 GCF_022682495.2 Desmodus rotundus | reverse complement strand
CACCAGACCAGGATGCAGGCGGGACTTAGGGTCTCTTCTCCGTGATCCCCAAGCCGCTTCAGCCTTTGGGAAGTAGCTGGGAGTCATTCTGGGACTGTGTCCTGGGGCCTACGGAGGGGGCAGGTGGTTTCCATGCATCCCAGAGACCCTGCAGGCCCAGCTACGACTATGGAGCCAGCTCTGCCTTCGACCCCTGTTGTTTCCCCTCCTCCCATGAATTGCCCCCCTCCTGGCCTGCTGGAGCCATCAGGGAGGGCTTTGCTCATCCTACAAAATGAAGCCTGGGCCCCGCAGGTGGTTCCAAGTGACTCCAAAGAGGAGCCTGCTGCCCATCCCGCCCGCTGCCCGCTGGGCCCACTGCCCGCTCCTCTGCCCTCCCTCACCCCAGTGGGCCTCTGGAGGCTCCTGTGAGAATGCGGATCTCAGGCCTGGTGGCTGAACAGAGGGCAGAGGGGCCTGAGGGGACCAGTAATCAGATGCTGCTGGTGAGGCAGGGCTGAGCGCCCCCTGCCTCGGCTGGGGCTGCAGGATGGAAGCCATCTACCCTCCCGCCAGGGCGTGGCGATAACTGGGCCGAGGAAGTGAGTTATCCTCTGCGGCCCAAGGTCAAACCCCATTTAGATCCATGGGGGTGTGTGCGCTTGCTTGACAAAGAATTCCAAATGACAGAAACAATCGTGTTTTCCTGTGAAGAGCAGAAAACCAAGAACCCGAACATGTTCCAAACTCGCTGGGAGTCTGACTTGTGCTTCCTTCTAGAACTCTCTTCAGCCAGGACCCAGGGTCCTGTCTGTGCTTTTGCCCCCCAGAGGAGGGAAGGGTTAGCTTAGACCCAGGGTGGGGTGTTCATGCTGTTCCACTGTGGACCCCCTGGGGCTATGTGGCTGGGGCAGGCTCTGTGCTCCCCTGGCATCTTGGAGAGCCTCCAGCGTAGCACCCCCACCTCCCCAAACTGGTCGGTGGCCTCCCTTTCTGCGCTCTCTCAGGCTTTGCTCACTGTGAAGATACAAATGCCGGCTGCCAGGCCCCCTGCTTCCCTCTGCTCCTTGATCCTTTAATCTGAGACTATTAAAACTTCATTCCGCTCCTATTGGTAAACCATCAATCACTGTCACCAAGCAGCCTCTGGCTTCTAGAGCCCAGTGGGGGAGGGCAGCAGGGAGGGGGGGTGGCCACAGCCTTTGATGGCAGGAGGCAGGAAGGATGCCCCACCAGCCCCCTCCCCTGGGAGAGCCCTGGGCTTGGAGACACTTGTGTGACCTTGGGAAGGACAAGGCTGGGACCAGCAGGCAGAGATGGCTGTGGCCCTCAAAAGCTGCTGCTCGGGGCCCCTCTCAGTGCGGTGCTGGCAGTGCCCCCGTCCCAAGGGCGCAGACTGCGCCGTCAGCAGCAGCTGCACCCCGTCCCAGGCTGTAGACAGTGGGGGAACCTTGGCCTTTTTGAGCAGCCTCTGAGCTTCCTTCCTGGCTTAGACCCCAAGCCCTCTGCCCTCTTCCCAAAGTAACTGTGGCCTCAGACAAGAGGGACGGGGGTTCTGGGGTCCAGCCCGTAAAGAATAACTTATGAAAAGGCAGCACCAGGCCACGCTTGCAGGATTATGGGTCTTTTTCTTAATTAAAAAAATCCAATTAAATTAAGATATCAGAACTAAATAACACGCCAGTCATTAGTGTGACTTTTATCGTAATGACTACAGCTGCCGAAATCTTCTTTAATTCCAGCGTCCTCCTCCTTGCCACAGTGCAGGGAGGGGCTTTTACTGGAGAGCTCGGCCTGCAGATGCGGGTATGCGGGTGGACGGTGGGGGCGGGGGCCAAGTTAACTGGGTCCCCTGCTTGCTCTCTGCACCTGACAGGGGTGCAGCCCCGGCAGGCGCTGGGGCTGGGGGCTGCTTTCCCATCGCTTTCATTGCTGTGCCTTGACCCCATCCCCTTCCTGCCCTGCAGAGGCAGCAGGCGGGGAAGTGGAGGGGAGGGTGGGGAGGGGACCAGCACTCACAGGCCCCAGGTGGCCCTGGCAGGCCTCACAGGGAATGTTCTGGGAAGGGAGATAAGAAGCTGCCTGAGAGTGGTGGGCCTGGCAGGGTCTGAGTGCCAGGAAGGGGCTGGGGGAAAGCAGGGAGACCAGTGCAGAGGCTTCCTGGTTGTCACTTGACCTCAGCAGTTCCAGAAAGACAGAGAGGCAGAGAGATTTTGGGAGGCCCCCCAGACACCTGGCTCCTGGGGCCCAATTAGGCTCATCCACCTGCCCCTCCCCTCACTGCAGCCCTAGCCGGTTCCCCCACGACTCTATTTCCTCCTTCCAGATGCTCATGCAAGGCCCAGACCCTGGAAATACCTCTTGCTAACTCCCCACGATACCAGCAGGATCTGTGGCTGCACGCTCCCTCGTGGGCAAGGACGCAGTCCCTGTCATTCACCCCATGCCCCAGTCTGTGTCTAGGCCTGAGTCTGGCACACAGTAGGCACTCAAGAAACATGTGGTGACTGACTGATGGATGGCAAGGAGCCACGGTGAGAAATGGAGCAAATCTTCCCTTGCGTTTCTACTGTCTTACCGTGAGTGTGTATTCGCCAATACTTTTAAAACACAATGACAATTGCATCTTCCATTTGCTTTTCTACTAAAAAATAAAGACCTATAAATAAAAGAGGCTGTAGAACATTCTGGATCTTAGAATGTCACCACTGGGTAACAGCTGGGAAGTCTCTGGTCCAGTCTTCACTGCCCTGCCGAGGAGGGCGGGGCTCAGGAAGCAGAGGGAGCTGGGCCTGCTGCTGGGCAAGGCTCAGACTCCCCATCCAGGCCTCTTACCTGCTCCGACAGCCCCAGTTTTGGACATGGTGGGATCAGACAGGGCCCAGATTAGGGCCCTGTGTCCCAGGTCTTGGGACACATCCAGGAGACAGACAGGATGAGAAGATCCCCCTGGACTGGCTTGAGTTGGGTCCCCCCAAAATCCATGTGCACCCAGAATCTCAGAATGTGACCTTATTTGGAAACTGGCTCTTTGCAAATGTGATCAGTTACATTAAGATGAGGTGATATTAGACGAGGGTGGGCCCTAAATCCAACATGGCTGTGGTCTTTTAAGAAGGACATGTGGAGACACACATACTCAGACACACAGGCCGTGCAGCGATGGGGGCAGAGATTGGGGTGATACATCTGTGACCGAGGAATGCCAGGGCGCCCAGAGGCTGGAAGAAGCAAGAAAGCACCCTTCCCTGGAGCCCTTGGGGGCTCCTGGACTTTGAGCCTCTAGACTGAGGAGATCACTTCCTGCCGGACTAAGCCTGGAGGTCGGTAGCCCTTGCCATGCAGTGTGAGGATGCTAATACCCCCAACCAGCTCTGGGTGAGGAGACAGCCCCTGCCCACAGACCACCGCAATCCCACCAATGCCGGTTCTTTGCTCAAAACAGAATATGGAGCCCAGGAGGTGGGTGGAAGGCGCAGTCGCCATCTCCTTGGGGGCTGGGCCTAGATAAGAGAAGGCTCCTGGGGGTGAGCACAGTGCAGGCACACACGGGGAGGTTAGGAACTTAGGAGCAACACCAGCCTGGTGGGGAACCTGGCTCTGTCTCTTTCTGACTGTGCGACCTGGAAGCCATTGAGCCTCCCAAGCCCCCACCTGCCCATCAGACTGATGGGGGAAAGCAGGAGTGCCTCTCTCACAGGGCCGCGAGAGGCTTAGAAACCCACCTGCAAATGTCTATCTACCAGTTTCTGCGGTGAGCGACACCTGTGATGGAGTGGGGCTGCCCTGGTGGGGCAGATTCTCATGGGCAGGTGCTCCTGGACCTAGAACGCCACCAGCTGAGGTCCACTCCGAGACAAGAGCCTGGCTCTGGGAGTACCTTGCTGCAGGGACTGCAAGGAGGGGCAGGGGCGGCCCAGGCAGCTGGGTGGAATGCTTGAGAACCTGCGGGAGGCCAGCTGTCAGGGGAACAGGGAGGGGGTGCATGGCTCAGATGAGGCTGGAGAGCTGGGAGGGCCTCAAGGGTCTTCAACGTTCCCATGGGCACGAGGCGTGTGTTTATGAAATGATCAGATCAGTGTTTTTTCTACCGCTGGGTGTTGTACAAAGAAGAGTTTGGAAGGTCCAGAGCCTGGCAAGAGTCTGGTGCAACCTTGGCAAGGGCCAGGGAAGGTGTATCCATCCTGCCTTCTCACTCTGGGTTTCTGAAGCTTGACGTCTGGGACCTCCCAGGACTGTTAACTTCCTAGAGATAGTAAATAATTAGCCAGGGAGCACCCCTTTCACATGCAAACCAGACAGTGCAGAGCACTCCCCCCTCAATGGGGTTGTCACACTCAGAGCCACTAGACCCCCACCCCCATCACCCAGCGCAGGAACCAGACAAACAGAGGCGCCCCTGTGCCCCAGAGCCAGCAGACCCTGTTTGCACTGGCCGGTTCTGAGCCTGCTCACCCTGTCTTATCCCAGAGACCACAAGGAAGGGTCTTGCCCAGGTTCCCCCAGCTCTCCCTCTGCCTTCTGACCAACCCTGGTGCCTCCCTATGTGGCCCTGAATGGCCTGGCCTGCTCTCCAGCCCCAGGGGGTGGGGCAGTGAGTAACAGACTGTCTGTTTAGCGGCAAGCATCTCCTGACCTGCTGGCCTCACCATCCCCGCATATTCCTAAGATTGACATTGTAAAGCAGAAGGCTCGGGTGGGGCTGGTGGTGGGCTGGAGGACACCGTTGGATTTGAGTTGTTAGGAGACAAGACCACAGACCTGGTGATGGAAAGTGAAAGGGGGTGAGATAGGGAACTTCGGGGGTTCAGGCCTGGTTTGGGGGGACTCTGCTGGGTGTCTGCTCTTGCGCTGGGACCCTGGCTCATCCGCCTTGGGAAAGGAGGAGACAGTGGGCCTCCAGGAGGGTGCAGTCCGGGGTCGGGAAGGAAGGAGGAGGCAGAAAGGTGCAGGGGTTACAAGCAGGCTGGCCCCGCAGAAGGAGGAGGGAGTGAGAGACTTCTGTTCAGGTCCCAGCTGCCTCCTGAGGTCCTGCCCACGTGTACCCCCAGAAAAGTGTCACCACCAAAAATGGAAACAAATGCTCCCTTGCTTTTTGTGGTGCTTTCTGTCAGTTGAAGCTTCGGTTTTCTCTGGTTCTAAATCAGGGAGAGCTCTGTGGGTCCCATAAATAGATTTCAAGGCTGCATGCGGATCCAGCCCCGCCCCGAGCAGACCCCAATGTGAGGCCTCCCAGGGTTGGAGGGCCACCAGGCTGCAGGTGCTTGGGGCTATGGGAAGGTTCACAGTTTACTGCGAGGTGTCAGCTTTCCCATGTCCTTCCCCAGTGTTGACAGAGGCAACCCATACCTCTGTGAGCCTCCTTCTCACCTCAACTATCAGATTTCTTGAAAAAAATCTGCAAACTTCAACTCTCAGATGTGGGCCCCACCATCTGGCTTGGGAAGTCAGCTGGGTTTTGATTTGTCCTAAAGGAGGTCTGTCTCCTGTTCCTGGGTGATGGGGCAAGCCAAGGGAAGTGGTCCCAGAAGTTGGGGCAACTGGGGAAGGCCATGAAGCCTACATCCTGGGGAAGGAGGAAGACCCCAACTGTGGTCAGAGGAGGCCACCAAGGAGGGGTCTGAGAAGGACCTGCTGAGCGTTTGTGTGAGGCTGAAAATGGAAGAGAAAGGGCCAAACACAGCAGGCAGGGGACAGAGACAGGAGGGGACAGGAGCAGGGAGGGCCAGTTGCTTCCCTCATTTTCACCAGCACCTGCCAATAGTTACAAGGCCAGGCTGAGAAGCGTTCTGAGACTGCGTATAGTTTGGGCAAGAATGGGTGCTGTAATCCATTAGTAATGTCTGCCCCAGGCACGGGAGGAGAAGTCAGCACTGGCTGGACTTGTCATCCCTGAGTTTAGGCAGGTGGTTCAGAACTAAACTGGGGACCAGCCATGTCACCTTCCAGAGCATTCCTTTTATGTGGCACCTGAACTGTGGGGCTGAAGTGACAGAAGCTACCTGAGGGGCCTGTTGGGCTCTGTGTTTCTTATTCACAACACCCTCTCCTCTCACAACTTCCTGACTGACTAGAAGCTCCCTGAGGACAAGTCGTGTGTGTCCTACTCACAGCTGTATTAACACCTAGAACACCATCTGGAACACAGTAGGTGTCTACAAATGTCTGCTGAATGACTGGTGGGACGAGTGAGTGATGCAGGGTGGACCGGGAGGCGGGGCTGGGCCCTGGGCCAGCAAGGACCACACCATCCTGGCAGGGGCAGGGTTCTCCTGTGTGAAGAAAGGAGCCAGGGTGACTCCATGCCCTTTTTGTATCCAGGAAGGTGTGGGCTGCCGGGACCCAGTGGGTGCCCGATATTATGTCCCTCTTTCTCTCCTTCCAGACCCCTCCACAGGGAGCACTAGGATGGAGCATAGAACCCAGACCGCACACCAGTCCGGGAGACCTGAGGACATACTCCCGGGGACCGGGCACGCGGGCGGCTGCGTTGGTCTCGGGGTGAAGCTCGGGCCCACAGTCATGTCTCATTGCCCTGTCTCTGCAGCACTAGCCCAGACCTGGCTCTCACTCACGCCCGTGACAGCCCTTCAGACTGCCCTGTCTTCTCGACTCCCCTGCCAAGCTCTGGATGGCAGGTCTGCCCCTCTCTGTTTTCAATATTCTGTGGACAATGCCGTGGGCCCCCTGCAAGTGAGAGGGACCCTGTATGGCCAGGGCTGGCAAACCCACTGTTCCAAGTGAATGAGACTGGAAATGGCTCTTGGGAAGGTCGGGGAATGGAACCATCCTTCTCCTGACCCTTTGCCCAGCATTCTGCAGCAGGCTGAGTGAGGTCAGGGGCCATGTCAGGAGACATCATTCTCCAGGCTTCAGAGCTTGGCCAGGGGCACAGGGGTGGGGCAGGGCAGGGGTGGACCACGACATCTTGCCAAGGCTACTTGCTAAGAGTTGGGTCAGTCCCTTTGGCCTTCACTCTGCTCTGCCACAGGAGGCTGGCATGCACTGGATCAGGGTTCGAACCCCAGCTCTCCCTTCTCCTGGCTGATCGACCTCTGACAAGTCCTGGACCCTCTGACCCTCTTCCTTCACATACAGAGGAGGGATACACACGCCAGCTCTAGGGTCTGGGCTAGCATTAAAGGACAGGGCACCAGGAGCCCCTCCTCTGTGTCTTCTCACAGCCCAGGGTCTCCAGGGAAGGCTCACTGTTAACCCTTTGCATAAGGCCTCTCCTTGCCACTCTTTGGACCTGTGGATCCAAAGGTTCCTGAACCCAAAGTCACCGTCAGCTCAGTTGTTGTCCCCAACCTCAGCCACCCTCAGCCTGACCTCAGCCCATTATGGAAATTCATCCTCTGTTCCTTACAGTCTCCTCCCAAGACTCCTCCTGCCTCCAACCCCTCTTCCTGCTTTCAGATTCCCCAGGCAAGAAGCAGCTCCCCCTCTGAGCTGCGCTGTCTGTCTCCTCCCTGACTAGGAGCTTTTAGTCAACCAGCAGGGCCTGGCTGGGGGGCCTGGCATGCAGGAGGTGCTCCAAGTTCATGAGCAATGAAACTCGCCCACCCCACCCACTCATTCTTACCCTGAGCCGCTCTTCCCCTGACAGCACCTGGCACTCCCTGACATGCTAGGATTACTTATTTTTTGTTTTCCGTCTGTCTGTCCCAGCCAGAAGGGGTCTTTGTTTTAGTCACTCTGAATGTTGTCTAATGGATAGCACATTCTCAACAAATATTTGTAGGATGAACAAATTTAAGACAAATCTGGGCAAGCCCACACCACATTTTCTCCAAAGCACTTGGCTGGAGTGGACTTCCTGAAAGCCCCAGGGCATCAGAGTGGAAGTGGGTTGGCCCATTTCCAATGCATTTGCTGGTCCCCATCTGCAGAGCTCGGGTTCTGGGGGCCCTGGCATGGGGAGTCAGGATGAAGATGGGCAGGGGGCTCTCTGGTGGAAGGAGATGGTCCAATACTCTTAGCTTCCTGCTGCCATCCAGGGACAACCCAGAAGGAAATAAAAAAGGGCCTGGAAGTCCTGGCCAGAAGCCATAATAGCACCCCATGCACGGTCACCTTCATTCTCAATAAGCCTTGTTTGTCTACACAAGGGGGGCAGTGAGCAGCAAGTGTGACCCCGACAAGGAGGGTCAGGGATGCCAAGAGGAGACCCAGGACACAGCTTTCCCAGTACACCCAGGGCACAGGATGCTAGGTGTCCTGGGTGACACCTGGTGTCCCAGTGTAATGATCAATTTTTATTAGTCGTAATTATGAGCTATTATTTTTCTTTCAAAAAACATCACTGCCTGATCAATATGGATGTTCCTGTTGATTATCCTGTCAGAGGTGGCTTATGTGGGCAGGCTGTTGCCCACTTCCTGTTCCTTTGTGCACGGCAGACATGGCTAATCGATCACACCACTCTTTCCCCTGAGCCTGGAGCCCTTCTTGCGAGATGAAGTCTCCTTCTTATAGGAGCACTAAGGGCATACTGGTGGGAGAGGAGGGGCTCCGTGTGGCAGAGGAGATGGTGGCAGAGCCGTGAGATTGGTTACATACAGGGAGACTGGTCGAATGGGTCAACACATTTAAGGATAATTGCAGGCAGGTTTCTTACTCCTGGAGAAGATAGTTAGTTACAAATAGGGAAAGGGAGGAAGCAAGACTGAGTTCTCTGGTGGTGTACTGGAACTGGCTATATCAGGGTGAGCTAATGGTTTTTAATATATCTACCTCTCTATACAGACATATAGATGTAAGTGTGTTCATGAGTGTGTGCACACGACACATATATATCAATATAATTCATATATTCTGCAGTTCTGCCCGCTGAGAAGGCTTGGGAGCAGTCACATCCCAGTAACAATCAGCACACACATGCCCAGATTTTGGCTTCTAAATACCATCTTCCACTAGAAGGAACCAGGCTTCTTTGGAGAGATGGCTGACTGCAGGGAAGTATGACGTGGGCCTGGAACCTCTTGTTCAGAAAGCAAGGATGTGCTCAAAGAATGACAGCCCTGCATGAAAGGACGCTGAGGCCAGCCTGAGTGGGCACCCAGCACCCGAGAGACGATTTGTGCAAGAAAATAAAGGATTAAGCTGTGGATTATAACCCATGGAATAGTACAATTATGAGTTCCTAAAGTTATACATAGATACATGAATAAACCAAGTTTGATGAGGAACAGCATATTTATAATGTCTTCACGTACCTCCCCACAACACACTTACTATCTTCAAAGGGAAAAGATCAACTGTCTAGTGGAGAAGCCTTCAGTCACCACCTTAACCAAGCGACCCAAGTGAACTAGTGGGCAAGACAGGAACCCTGTGCCCCCCAGACCTCAGCATCCCTCCATGAGATTCTTGCCTGAGACGTACAGTTTGAATCTAATCACGAAGAAACTTCAGACAAACCCAAACTGTGGGACATCCCGCAAAATGACTGGGTTGCACTCTTCAAAAGTGGCAAATCATGAAAGTCACAGACAGAATGAAGAGCTGCTCCAGACTGAAGGACATGACCTCTAAATGTGACCTGTGATGCTGACATTTTGGGACAGGTGGCGAACCTTACTGCGGATTAGGTGAAGTTCATTTCCTGACTTCGAGGGCTCTGCTGTGGTTATGTAGGGCAGTGATTTTCAACCAGTGCGCCACAAGAATTTTTACAACACGCCACACCTGACTGTTTAGTCGGGGACACTGACCTCTTTCCCCTCAGACTGTCACATAGAAACAGCAGCCAGGACAACGAGAGCCGTCCAATGTGAAGGAATCAACATGATACCTGTACTTTTTTTGTTAGGTTGGCAAAAAATATAATATATTTTTTCGTGTGCCAGAGAACTTCAGTGATCACTTTGCGTGTGCATGAGATGGAAAAGGTGCTGTGGGGGGCGTTCTTGTCGGTAGGACGCACACAGAAGACTGTTCCGGGGTGACGGTGCATCAGGCCACGCCCTCAAATGGTTCAGAAGAAAGTTTCTTTCATCAGTGCTTCCAACTGTTTAGTTAGTTTGTGATGGTTTCAAAAAAATTTTTTAAAGACAATTAGTAATTCCAAAAAACACAAACATAATACTGGATAAGCAACTTATGGTTCAACTAAAAAGCAAGACAAATGAGACATAAACCATCATAATAATACATACATTTTGGTATAAAGTCAAACTTTGGCTCTATAGTTCTGTGAATGTGGCTGGCCATTATTTCATTCAGCATAGCAGGGCCCACAAGACCGCCCGCCAATCTCTGTTTTCACGGGAACTAAAGGCCCTTGTTGGTTCCAGATGGCCCTGACCCCACACCAGCGGGCGAGTGCTCCATAACCAGGCTTGGGGCCCAGTGCACAATGCAAATGGGGGTCCCCTGTTAAAAAATGGAGAATTTCCTGAATGGGACAGCAGACAGTAAACCGAGGGTGGGGCCCCGTGTGACCTCAAAGGTCACACACCCGAGCCGGCTCTTTCGGTAACGTTTACCGTTGGCTGTGGCTGTAAGAATTGCCTTTTTGTAATACTCAGGGACGGGATGAGAGATTCACCAACAAGGCCGATCACCAGGGCAGTATTCACGATGCTGAACCTGGGAGGGTCCTAACTGCCCAAAGAGAGGGAATGACTACTCAAATCACGGTATAGCCACGAGATGGAGTGGTATGCAACCATTAAAAACCATGTTTTGAGGAAAACTGAATTGATAGGAATAAATGATATAACGGCAAGTGAAACATTAAACTGCACATATATCATATTACCAATTTTGTAATTAAAAAATTCTTATCTGCGAGACTAGAATGCAGGAATATACCAACATGTAAGCAGGGATTATCACTGGGTGATGGGATTATAGGTGAATTTTATTACCTTTTTAATAGCTTTCTGCATCTTATAAATGTTCTACTATACACACATCTAATTTTTATAATTAGAAAAATATTTTTAAATATTTAAAAATAATGTATTCATTTGTTATAATGAGCCTGTTTGCTTTTGTAATTAAAAAAATTTTAATAAAGATAAAAGTGAAAAAAAGCCGTTCATTCCCACTCAGCCCGTATTAATGGAGCCCCCCCACCCAGGCATGACACTTGGTTCTAGAGGCGCCCACAGGAACTGCAGGAAGGAGGAACAGTGTCCGCCTTGACGAAGTCATCCTCGTGTTGGCGAGGCAGACGAGAGGAGAAGCCTTCCAGGGCCTGTCCTGGACCCGTGCCTGCCAGCTGAGCCTGGGGGGCAGTCACATGACACTGGGGCGGGGGGCAACATACCGTGTAACTCTTGTGTCTTCCAACAGCACACATCGGGGAGGTTTTGTTAAATGTATCACCCTTTCATAAACTACAACTTAAAAAAGCAATGGCAGGTTCTAAGTAATCAATACCACATGGTAATAATTTCAAGCAAACAGATTTATATTCCGTGCACCTTGGACAGCAATTACTTTATTCTTCTAATGTACTTGCAAACGCTGCCTTATTTTCGCTTAAACCAATTTGCTTTATTGACCAAATCAAGTCCGGTGCCTATAATCATATCAACCTTTCTCCCATCCTCGAAGTCAGTGAGTCCAGTTTACATCGATAATTATGACAAGTGTCCCAGCCCAGACGCACTGATGAATTCTACCTAAAGGGACCTTTTCCTGTGCCCTTTCTCCGAGCTCAGGGGAAAGAGGAGAGGGCTTTCCCACACATCGGCCATCCGTCAACACGTGCAGACTTGGAAGGAAGGGGTGGGGAGTGAGAAAAAGAACAGAGGGCAGCTGGGAGAAGGAAGAAGAGAAGAATTCCTGGCCATACACTGCTGGGGCGGCAGGGAGGCCACCTTGTCCTGTTCAGAATAGCCCCTGAGTCCTTTCTTGGTGAGGGCCAGTTTGCAGGGGACCCTGCACCCACCCATCTTCTGGGTCGCTGCTCCAGGGCCACTGGAAGCAACTCACTGGTCACGCCATTAGCTAAACACCAGTGACCTACTCCCTCCTTGTGGAGGTCAAGCAACTTTATGCAACTAATCCACTAATTCATGACACCTCAGAGAGCTAGGCCAGAGCCTCTGTGACTCAGTCAATTAACCAAGGACCAGAGTCTCGCCTGGTATTTGGATCCCAGCAATAGTTTTCTTCACCTTTTTTGGGGGGGGGGACTATATAAGTATCCTTCAGAAGCCTTCAACTTTCCACATTTTTCATCCTCAACTGGTCCGTGGGTTCCCACCGCACACTAGGAAGGGCCAGCAACAAGACTGGGGCTCCAGGCTGGTGCCCGTGAGAAAAAGGGAGGGCAGAGGGCATGGACCCAGCTGTCCTGCAAAGTCAGAGCTGCAGTGTTTCCTGCGGAGATTACACATTCCCCTTGAGAAGTGGAGAGCCTCTGAATGCGCGGCCTCCCTGGTGGCCAGGGAGCAGGGCTGCTACCCGGCCGGCTGCTGCTCCCTCAGCTGGGGCCACTGTGGCAGGTTGGTGGGGTGGTAGGGTACAAGAAACTCTCAGCCAGGAGCTCAGAGATTGTGGTAAAATTTGGCCT
This sequence comes from Desmodus rotundus, assembly GCF_022682495.2. Classification (NCBI taxonomy): domain Eukaryota; kingdom Metazoa; phylum Chordata; class Mammalia; order Chiroptera; family Phyllostomidae; genus Desmodus; species Desmodus rotundus. Next base: position 3,801,915 of record NC_071389.1, on the reverse strand, counting down.
TCTGGTGAAATTTGGTCCCAAAAATGAACTCACCCCGACTAAGCCCTGCCTGTACTTCAGTTCTAGTGCTGGGCCTCAGCCCAGCCTCCAGCGCTGGAGTTCTTGTATGTCTTCCTGTCTTCCTTCCTTCCCTCTTTCCCTCCTTCCTTCTTTCCTCCCTCCCTTCCCTCCTTCTTTCCTCCCTCCCTCCTTGTCCCCCTTCCTTCCACTCACCTAATTAACAATTACTCATTGAGTCCCAGCTATATACCAGGCACCGTCCTTGGCAGTGGGGCATACATGTGACCCTGGCACATGAACATGGCAGTAGGCCAGGTCATATCAACAGAATCACAACACATAGAGTGGTTTGCATGTTGTCTGCTGCGTGTGACAGGGTACAGAGGAAGTCTAGAAGGGGGCATGGCTGACTCCCTGGAAGGTAAGGCTTTCTAGAGGGGGCAGCGTCCTAGCAGGGTTGTGTGGGAAGAACAGAAGTCTGCCAGGTGGCCCACGTGACTGACATCAGGGGCCCACTGGGTGGAGGGGGCTGCATGGTCCCCCGGCTGAGGTCTGCCTTGAGGCCGACCTTCCCTCAGCCATCTCGCTCCACTGACTTAGGCCTTGTCTCTCTGGCCCTCCTCATGCTGCCCCTCCAGGGCCTTGCCCTATGGGTCCTGTCCTCCCACTCAGCCCTCGCCATCCCTGCCAGGATTCCCATGAGACCCTGGGGGCTTCACAGCTATGCAGACCAGGCATGTGTAAGGTAGGTCAATGATGTGGAAGAACAATGGCCATCTTAAGTGGCGTCATTTTGCACATTAAGCACACAGAAGTCACAACCCCAGGAGGCACGGACTGCGAGGCGAGCATGTCCCCCACAACAGTGCGGTGCAGCGGCCCCAGGAGGAACACTCTTCACTGCCACCAAGAAATATGCTGCGTGCAGTTCTCTCGCAATGCATGGCTGTTGGCTCTATCTTTCATTCCTCACTTTTGAAAGAAACTGGGGTAGGCGAAATGTTTCTCTAAGAAAAACTGCAGTGTGGGTGCCAGGAGAAGCGGCCCGGTGCACCCGGGCCAGGGCACTGGGGAGGTGGCAGTGGGCTGTGGCCCAGAGCCGAGGGTCCTGGTCCTCTCACAGAGAGTGGCCGTCCAGGAGTGCTGCCTGTTGCTGCCAGGTGCAGATTTAGGCCAGCGAGGCTAGGTCTACTGGTTTTTCAAGAAAAGTCAGAGATCTGTTTTTGTGTGACATTTATAGATTTTTATATGCTGGCTCAAATCTTGATGAGACACTTTTTAAGCCAAACACATTGGAAGGCCCAAGGGCTTCGAGTGTGCAACCCTGGCCCTAGGCCAGCAGGGAGGTTGCGGGGGGCGGTGCAGGCTGTGTGGATGAGAAGGCTGTGATCACATGAGGAGCTCTGGGCAATGGGGGGAGGTGGTGGGGCCACAAAGCAGGCTGGGACCCAGGATTCAGACCCCTCTACCAGGGCCTGACAGCAGGGCAGGGCCTCAGTGCACTTTGGGGAGGTTCAAGAGACTGGAGGTCTGGGGACCACACCCTCCCTCAGCAGAGCAGAAAGTCAGGGCCCAGCATGCGCAGGCCCACGCTGCTCGGTCTGAGCACAGCCTGGTGGGTGCCATCGCCTGGGGCCGGGGGTCTCCTACACAACTTCCTTAAGAGACCTCATCCCTACAGCAGGGGCAGCCTTGGCTTGTTGGGGCCTGGGGTTTATGCAACTTGGTTAAGAACGCGTAATTTGTTAAGAAAAAGAACACATAATTTAGCCTGCAAATTCAGGGGCTGGGTCCACTTGTATGAGAGCCAATCATTCTTATTTCTTCCCAACCCCGCTTTCATGCTGGTAGCCTGACATTGGCCATGGTGTGAGCATTAACACAGCTGGCCAATGAGACAAACCAGGCTCCCCAGCCTGTGAGCCGAGTGTGACCCATTTGCTAGCACACCCCCGCGCGCCCAAGCCCAGCTTCCTTCCCTGCACTGTGAATACCTCTGACCCTGATGGGAATCCAGGGCCAGGCAGGGTCCACTGACGGACAGAGGGAAAAAGCCAGAGCAGTGATACCAAAAAAGGAGGAAGGATTTTTTTTTCTGAAATAGAAGAAAATAAAAAAAGATCTTTCTGAGAGGCAGAGGGTTTTTCTTCTCAGTTTTGAGCTGGGGGAAAAAAAACGAGAGACAAAAAAGTCTTTCCTCGATTCCCAAGGGCCCCACTGAACCTGGAGTTTCCCTTTGAGAAGTGCATGGTTTAGGGGCATTTGCTGAATAAAGTCATCCCAAATTAAAATCTCATTTCTTTCAAGGGGCAGGAGAACGTGTCTATTTGTCTGGGACTAAAGGATTAAAAATCTTTCAACGGGAAGCTTCCATGTCCCGGTGCAAGTCAGCAGAGAGAGGTCCCTTCTGGGAACCAGAGCTGGAGGCTGGAGACCCCAGGGTGTCCCTGGCCTGGCTCCTGGGGGATGGTCTCATGGGCCCAGCCCCCTGCCTCTGAGGCTCAGCCCTGGCTGCTCCAGCTGGTGGCAGCCCTGGCACGCAGAGACACCGTTAGGAAACGGCCTTTGGGGTTTCTGTAGCCGTGGCCCTGCCGTGTGCCTCCAGGGACGGACCCTCTGACCATCTCCCGCCCCTGGGAAGCTGGAGGGTCCAGGGTCTGCAGGACACTCTCCAAGGTGGCTGACGCCAAGGGAGGGGAGGCCAGAGGGTTTTAGGGCTCAAAGCATCCCTCACTGGGCAGGGTGGGGGGACACCTGGCTGACTGCTGGAGTGGGGCCTCTGCTGGCTTGGACAAAGGGGTGTGGGAAGGTGTCCTCTTCCCAGAAGGCCCCACTCCCCCATCTGTTTAATTATGCTTTGCCTCACAGATTGAGGGGTGATGTGTCCCTACTGGACAGGCCACATGCCTCCCACTTTCTGAATGCTATGCTTGTCAGCTGTGGGGAGAGGCCACTGCTGCTGTGGCTGCTCAGTGTCACCCCCATCCTCCCCTGGGCATCTGCCTAGCAACCTCTTCCTGGGTGGACGAGTGGCCCCCTCTCAAGGGTGAAGAGGGCCCAGCATCACCTGACCATGGCTGATGAGGAGAGGTGGTCCTTGGAAGCTCCCTAGAGGGGTTGGTATCTGAGATGGACCCAAGGGACTCAGCAGGCTGAGGAGGAGTGAGCAGAGTATTGGGGAGCTAGGCCTAGGGTGAAGGAGACCCGGGGGGTGGGGTCACAGGGACCGGCTCAGGGACCCTCAAGTGATGAGGGTTTCACACCACAAGCCTGAGGTGGAGGTCGAAGGCCTTGGCAGGACCCGCTGTTTAGAAAGAGCTTCCGTGCTGCTCAGAAGTCTGCACCGGTGTGAGCACTTGGCTTGAGATACACCCACACACCTGCCCTGGGGTCCCACAGAGACTGCCCTTCACATACTTGGCCAGAGGCACCAGGGTCCTGGGTCCCGGCCCTGCCCCAGCAGCCCTGTGCTCTAGGAACAGTGGCCAGAGCCCCTTTCAAGTCCTGCAGGCCCCAGTGAAACCTACCTCAGATGCTGGGACCTCCACCTGCTGTTCCCAGGACACCTGCCAGTGCCTGGCGGGGTGAAGCAGGACCAAGCAAAGGCCAGGAACCAGCAGATCCCAGAGAACTCAGCCTGAAGCCCTTTCCTTTGATTGTGCCACGATGCCCCTCCCCATGGCCCACCGTTTTTGATGAAAATGCAGTTTGACTTATTTGCTTGAGAATCTCCCGCTACCTGCCCCGCTGGGGGTCGGGTGGGGTGGGGAAGGCGCCAGGAGTCCCATGGTGGACTTCACGGGAGCTGGGACTTGGCAGGGAGGGGAGCTCAGCCCGCTGCTGCCTCCCTCAGCGGTTAGTTTAATACCAGGTGTAGGTTATTACAGGCCAAGTCTATAACTAAAGGATTTACAATCAAGGTTATGAGCATCAGGTGAGATCTAAACTTGGTAACCTTGCATTGCTCGAGCAGAAATCATCTTACCCTGTGCTTTCTCGTTCTGGCTTTAAAAATACTGACTAAAGCACAGGGGAGCTGCCCACTGAGACATGGCGCTCCCACACCTCCCGGCAGTGCCTCGTTCCCATGGGGTCGGCCCCTCTGTGAATGGTGCCCATGGGTCTCAAAGAACCAGTGGCTGGCTGGGCGTCACCTCCCGGGACCCCAAGCTGTGGTGGAGGGTGGCTGCGCCGTCAGCTCCCCTGGGTGCTGTCTTCAGCCAAGCCTGCAGGGGGTGTGCATCAATGACCCAGCCCCCGGATTTCTCCTGGCTAACGGCGCCGTCGTTCCCGGTCTCGCACTGAGAAAGCACTGGGATAAAGCAGCACTGACCTCTCTCATGGGTGCCTGGCCATCCCTCAGACCCTTGCTGTAGGATAACGTCTCCGAGGCCCTGCACCCACACACTCGGATGGAAGTCTGCCCACCCTTGAAAACTAGCGCGCTTCTGTAAAGGGGTGTGCTCTCTGCTAGGGTTGCCTGACCTTAGAAGTCACATGCCAGCCTATCAATGCCCAGTGTCACCAGAGTCATCCATCCATTCAATCATTCATTCATTCACTGAAATTCATGGAGCTCCTCCTGTGGCCCCAGCCCTCACCCCTGGCCTGATTGGCAGCTTTGGGGTCTCAAAGGCCTGAGTGGGGGTCTGGGCCATGGTCCAGCCACCCCTGTCCCCTGACTCCTCCTCCTTGGGCAGAATTTCCTCTCCTCAGTGCCCTCTTTCTTCCATTCTCTCTCCCTCCCACTCTCTCTCCTTCCCTCCCACTTCCCTCAGCTCTGCCAAAGCCAGTCTGTCCCAAGCAAAGACAGGCCTGCCCCTGTGACCCGGAGGCGGCCTCCTGGTCAAGGCACACACGACACTTTCTGCTGACCTCGCTCTAGAGCAGAGGGCTGCTGGAGCCCCAGGCGGGCCCCCTGAGTTCCCAGATCAGGCGTTGGTGGCATTTTTGGGTCTCAGGAAGGAAGGGGGAGGGGACCCCACTGGAGATTCAGCTCCTCTCTGCTGTGACCGTCCAGCGGATGCAAAGGGGACGGGTGCTGTGGTGTCCTTTAGGAGATGGGGGCACAGGGAGTGGGGAACAGGCAGGGGCACCCCACAGGGTGGGGCCTCAGGTCAGCTTAGCTGCTTAGGAGGCTGGTGACTGCAACTTGTTTAAGAGGAAATGGATTTTGCATGGAAGGTGACGCAAATTTATCTCGACAATTAATACACCATTTTAAGCCACTTCCCCTCCTTGGCAGCCTCCCCTCCCCGGTCTGTAGTGAGCAGGCTCTCCTGACGTGGGCAGAGGAGGCCCTGGAGTGTCAGGGAAGATTTAATTCTCCTCTCTGTAAAATGAATGCTCGGAGTGGGATGCTGGTGCAAACTAAAAATAGCCCTGCGGCCCCCAGCCTCGGCCTCCAGCCAGCTCGGGCTTTGCGCGGAATATTATGATGGTTCTCACGTAAAGGAAAGACTAATGGATTTCTTCCTTGAGGCAATTAAAAAGTGATTTGTCACACACCAAGATGTATGGCTTGTGCGCTGGCAGATAGGAGGCTGCAGGAGGGGCAGGGCGAGGAGTGATGGCGGGTGGGGAGGGGTCTTGGGGCCTCTGTGTGGCTGAGGGGTTCCTGGGCTCAGAGGGGCTCCCAGCTACACAATGCGGGACAGGGACAGGGGCGCACAAGGCCGTAGGCACACCTCCTTAAGGTCCCTCTGGCTTCAGCTGAGCTGATTGGCTCCTCACGGCTCCTCCAGCTGGAAAAGCCCAGGAGCCTGGCAGCTCCCCATCTGTTCACACCCTCCCCATCACTGGCTGCCCCAGGCTGTTCCTGCCGATCTGTGTGCTTTTGGGGGCCCTCGCTCCCCTTCAGATGCTTCCCTCCTTGGGGAGGAACCAGAATAGGATGAAAGTGAGGCTTGGGCCCCCTCCAGGTCCCCCTCACTCATGCCCCAGAGGGAGTCCCCAGACACAGGTGTTTGGAAGCAGTGCAGGTGCATACAGGCCACCCCACCTCCACTGCCTGCAGAGGGCACAGCTGGCCGCTCTCATCCTACTCAGAGCCCCCCAGAGGGAGGCTTGGGACATCCAGGGGCAGGCCAGGGAAATATCGGCTGACTCTGGGGGTCTGGGTCCACAGTCTACTGCTGCCACACACCTGGGCACGCCCCATTCCTGCCCCACACCTGGGCAGGCCCCATTCCTGCCTCATACCTGGGCAGGCCCCATTCCTGCCCCACACCTGGGCAGGCCCCATTCCTGCCCCACACCTGGGCACGCCCCATTCCTGCCCCACACCTGGGCACGCCCCATTCCTGCCCCACACCTGGGCAGGCCCCATTCCTGCCCCACACCTGGGCAGGCCCCATTCCTGCCCCACACCTGAGCCTGTTCCATTCCTGCCCCACACCTGGGCCTGTCCCATTATTGCCACACACCTGGGCATGACAGCTCTGTCAGAAATAAGCTGGGTGTTCATCTCTATGCCTTATACTTTTGTTTCTCTCGACAGGCTCAGAACTCAGCGGGAGACTAAGATGTTCATTATCCTCAACAGCCCACCTGAGCCTACACTTCTGGGTTCCAGATGCAACACCCCCTTTCCCGAAGTTTTGTCCGTCCTGGCCCTGAGGACTCCTGGGGTCTTGGGGTCAGCTTCTCCCAGCCCCTCTGCAGCGCCACCCCGCCAGGACCGCCTCTCTCGCCATTCTGTCTTCTGTCTCCAGTGTGTATCACAAGCCCACACGTTCCTCTTTCATGCTCTAGTTAGTGGTCACTCTGTGCCGGGCCAGTGGGAAGAAAGTATTGCCTTCCAGAACGCCAACAAGAAGATGGAGGTTGTCGATCCCTGTGCTTGTTCGTAGCCTTAGACGCCCAATGGGTAAACCTTGCTGACTGAGCAGTAGCTTGAGAAAGAAGCTCAGCAGATGGGCTGGAATGGAGGTCTCGGCCCATCTTGTTTGGGGTGGTGGCACTGGTGGGCAGAAGGCCCCTCCATCGAGATTCTGAAGCCACATGGGAAGGAGAGCGCTGGCCTTGCTCCCCTGTGGGGACCCAGAGTGTGGGCTCCCCATCAGCTGGCCACCCTACACCTCGGTGACAGCCATAAAGCCTCTACTTCCCGTGTCACTTGACCCCCTTTCCTTCACACATTTCACGCCCCCCCTTCTAGTGCCTTCATTTCTTTCATGGCATCGAACATCTAAAACACCAGCATCATTTGCAGCTACTAGAATGCCAGCAGTCTGGGGCCTTTTGTAGGTGGATTTAAAAAATCACTTTCATCCACTCTGAAGCCAGCATCCAGCCCAAAGTTTCCATGGCTGCTCTAGATGGACAGCCCACTGGCTTATAGGGTAACCCACTCCATCAGGGTCCCTGGAGTCACATTAATGAGTCCACTGTGTGCCTGGAACCCAGCCCCAAAGTGGCAGAGACGTGACCCAGACAGACCTGGGTTTGAGTCCCAGTTTTGCCACTTACAAGCTGCGTGGCCTGGACAACTTCCTTAGCTTCTCGAACCCTCAGTGTCATGTGTAACAGGCCACAGGGCGGGCCCCAGCTGATGTTGGATGGTGACATTGTTGAGGCCACAGAACTCTGTGGGGCGGCTTGCTTTTCATAAGTCATGGGGGAACGTGCATCCCTAGCTGCTAGGGGCCGACCTGGGCACTGCTCTGAATTCAATCAATAGACTTAATATTTAACAATAATCCACTGAAAGGCACTTCGGTCAGCTCAACGCATCAGTGCCACACTAATAACAAATTACTTCTTAAATTATTAGCCTTGGTTCCTTTCATGAAGCTCTGGTTCAGTTTGTAACAAAGAGGGAGGAGGATGGGCTGGGGCCAGCGGCAGCCCAGGGGCCAAGTTGGCTGTGCCTGGCTAAGCAGTTCACGCCTGAATCCTTCTGCAGCAGCGTGTGTGGGCCGGGGTGCGCCGGGCAGAGTTGCAGAGCCCACCTGGCCCAGGCACGCCCACCTGTCCTGAGCCAAAAGAGTCCTGATCTGGCAGATGCCCACCCCCTCTTCTGGACGAAGTGCCAGCATGTGGCCCCCCCAGGACAGCCTCACCTCTGGTTTGACCACCCTGCACTCCATCCTCTCCCAGGGCGGGTGTCAGGAGAATGGGCCCTAAGCAGGCCTTTCTGAGTCAGGACAGGCCCCTGCTGGGACAAGGACAACAGTCCTGGCTGCAGTGAGGGGACTGGGACCGCTCCCTGTGGCCAGTTTGGAGTGCCGGTTCTAGTTCCCACAGGGCTGCTCCTGGGAGGGAAACTCAAGGATGGGGTTTTTTCAGGCCATGGTCAGAAATGCAGGTACTCCTGGGAGCCTGCCTGCCATTTTCCCCTCTCATCCTTTGACCTGTGTAAATGTGACACTGAGCCATCGAGCCAGCATCCCCCACTCTCTGCCAGATCCTCTGCTGCCCCATCTGCTCCAGCCCCCGCCCCCCACCCCCTCTCCTCCCTAGGATCTGTCACTAGTCAACCTGGCTCTCTGTTGTCATTGACTCCCTGCTCCCTGGCCACCAGGACTGGACCTGGGCAAACCCCTTCCTATCAGTGGGGCCCTTGCACCTGTGACTAGAGGACAGTCTTGCTGTTACCGGGGGCCCTGTGTATCACTGCTTTGTCCCACCTTTGTCCTTAACCCACTGTCCCTGACTCCTCCACTCTCCAGATGCTTTAAGGGCTTCGTTCTGAACCTCCACGGGACCACCTAACAGCCGAGGTCAGAGTGCAGCGTCCACAGCCTCAGCCTCCTCCGCTGTAGGGCTGTTGAAGCATCCTGTGTCCAGCCTGTCCCTACACCTGCCTGCAGGGGAGGCAGGAGGGTGCAGGGACTATGGGCTAAGAAAGGAAGGTGTGGCGTGCACGGGTCTGCTGGGCACAGTGCTGCAGGAGAAGCGCAGGCCCCGGAGACCCCAAGACATGGAGTGTGATTGTATAGGGGAGAGGCGGCAGGACCAGGACCCCCCCTGCTTGTGCCAGGAGCCCCTTCTGAGCATCTCTTCTGCCCTGCTTGCCTTTCTCCAATGCGCAGTAGTGACGACGCCCCTGCTCTGGTGGCCTTCCCACAGGCTTCCTTACAATTTCGGTACTTTGTTCATCACAATGTTTTTTACACTGACTTTGATTGTTAAAAATACTGTATTAAAGTATTAGTTGGCTGCACTATGGAGATTTTGGTGCCCCTTACAGTTTGTGCCCAAGGCGAGTGCCTCATTAGTCTCCCCGAGTCCCAAGTCTAGGTGGGCGGCTCCCACAGGCCCTGGGCTAGTGGGGTCACAGAACTGGCCGCATATCCTACTCTGTGCTGCCCGCCTCTTCCTTTAGACTCTGAGCAGCCACCACCATCCCTGCCCCTGCCCACGTGGCCTGGGTGGACATTGGCCCACAGTGAGCAGGTGCTCAGTAAATGCTCGTGGAGGTGGGGCCTGGCATTGGGCTGCCTCCTGGCCAGGCTCATCAACCTTGGCCTTGGCTTGAACAGGAGGAGGGGCAGTGCAGGGAGCTGGGGACGGGGGGGTGATTTCTCAGACATTCAGAACTCAACAGCCAGGTATCTCTGGACACCTGCTACCATCTTTCCAGCTGACACTGTTCGAGGGGAAATGGGCCTCCCTGTGCTCCCAGGCACCTGCGTGATGATACTCAGAGCCATTTATGCTCAAAACCATAAACTCAGCTGCTCCACTTACGCCAGACTCTGCTCGAGGCCACACTGATAATGATATTATTATTATTATTATTGAGATTTGCATATAGAGAAATTGTTCCCTTGATTAGGGGAAAAAGCAAGAACATTAAGAGTATGTCATCCTGTGGCCACTGGTGTGAGGTGGCTCGTGGCTCTGAAGAGGGTTCCAGGGTCAGGGCTGGGCTGGAGGGGTGTGGGGAGGATGGGGGCTCTGCTACATGAGGGTCGGCACGATGGGCGTGAGGGCCTCCAGGCTGCCTCCCCTGGGCTTCGTGGCAGCCAGGAGAGAGTGGGCTCTGGGGGCTGTTTGGGACACATACTTCCTGGAAAAGGAAACAGGTAAAGCTGTCCTGGAGCCACAGCCCCAGGCAGTCCCAAGGGGAAGGAGCCGGGGAACCTCCCACAGTGGGATGGGGCTGCGGTGGAGGGGCCAATGGAGTTTGCATACTGGACTGAGTTTCTCTGGGGCAAGGTGTGTACGCCTTCCTTCATGTACTCCAGGGCCTCGAGGGCTCAGAGCTTACCGAATGAGTGAGGTTTGTCAGAGCTCCTTCTCCTGACTGGCTGGGAGCCTAGTATGGAGGAGGGGACTGGGCAGAGGAGAGCAGAGTGGCTGGGACAGAAGATATGAGTCAAAAACCTGAGCTGAGAGTACTGGACCCTTTTCCTGCCACTGTGGACCCTGGGGATGAAACGAGAGCCTGGCTGAGTCCCAAAGCACCAGGTTTTACAGAAAGCAAAGTTTAATAAATGAGGGACCTCTCGGTAAGTTAGGAATATAAACAATCTCAACTTGATAAAGAGCACGTACAAAAAGCCAACAGCTGGGGGTGGGGCAAAGGAAGGTTTGCAGTTGTGAGTTTACTCTCATACATTATTATCATACGAGAACACTGTGAGCCTGATTGGCCCCACCCTGCACTTGGTGGAGGACGACGAAACGATTTCCCTGGATCGTGACTTCTGTGCTGCACAGCACAGAGGCGTCTCTGGCAATACAGCAACAAAAGGAAGTAAGAGGCATAGAGATTGGCCATGGTCCCTATTTGCAGATGACATTATTTCTACATAGAAAGTCCCAAGGAATCTACAAAATCTATACAATAAATTTCCTAAAACCATACACATGGAAACTGCAATTAAAAACACTACACCACTCACAGTAGCTCCAAAGAAAATGAAATTCTTGCACATACACTTCCCAAAATGTGTACGTGATCTATACGCTGAAAATCGCAACATGCTGACCAATGAAATCAAAGCAGAGCTAATAATGGACAGGATCACCTTGTTCATGGATCGGAGACTCAGCACAGTGAGGCCAACCCTTCTTCTCTCCAAGTTCATCTACAGGCTCAATGCAACTCCTATCAAAATCACAGTGACAGTCTGAGTCATCATAGACGAATGTGTTTTATAATTTCTATGGAAAGGCACCGGCCTTAGAATGGATGTAACTTGACGAAAAAGAATAGAGCAGGAGAATTCCTTCACCCGACGCCGGGGGCGCGTCCTGGTAGACACGACTGTCCATGCGCAGCAGTCAGGACTACTCAAGGCCGGAGGAGGAGCAGACACTCGGACCAACGCGGAACCCAGAAGTAGTCCCACACAAACATGCTCAACTGATTTTTGACAAAGTCACAAAAACAAAGGGAGGAAGGATAATTTTTTCAACATATGGTGCTGTACCCCTGGACAGCCATAGATAAATAAAATAAAATAAACCTCTACCTAAGCCACACGTTTGATACAAAAACTAGCCAAGAATGAACCGTAGATTTAGATGTAAAAAGTAAAACTATAAAGCTTTTAGAAAAAAAACATAGGAGAAAATACTTGAGACTGAGGGCTAGGCAAAGAGTTCCTAGACTGGATACTAGAAGCATGATTCATGAAAAAAATTGATAAATTGGACCCCATCAACATAAAAAACTTGTATCTGCAAATGCCTGTTTCAAGAGGGCGAAAAGACAGTCCCGGACCGGGAGAAAACACCTGCACAGCACACACGGGCAGAGCCCTAGTACCCAGAGTACACAGAGACACTCACAATTCAACAGTAAGAGCCATTAACCAATCCGGTTCGAAAATGGGCGAAAGACAGGCAGAGATAGTTCACTGAAGTTGATATACAGACAGCAAGTGAGCACGTTGAAAAAAGTTACTGTTCACTGTCATTAGCTGCAAAGAAATGCAAATTCAAAGCATAATGAGACATCATTACACCCCTATCAGAGTGACTCAAAGGAAAGGCAGTGACAACACCAGACGCAGGTGAGGAGGTGGGTACGGCCCCTCACCCCTGCTGGTGGCAATGCCAAGTGGCCCCGCCCCTCTGGAAGCTAAATGCACAGCTACTGTGTGACCAGCAGTGGAACCCGTGGGCAAGGGCCCTGGGGAAATAGACTTAGGTTCGCATAAAATCCAACACACGCTCTTCACAGCCACTTTATTCGTAACCCCCAAAGTGCAAACACCTGGCTGTCCTTCAGAGGGGGAGTGGCTTCAACACCAAGGGATACTACTCAGCTACGGAAAGGGGTGAGCTAACGCTGCATGCAACGTGGGTGAATTTCCGGTCGCTATCTTGATTGTGGTGGTGGACATACAAGGTACATGTATGAAAACTCTAGGACTAAACGCAGCCACTTGTACCCACAAATAAGAATGCGTGAAAATGGGGGAAAAGGAGAAAGACTGGTAGATTGATTGTATCAATGTCAGTGTTCTGGTTGTAACATTGTACTAGCATTTTGCAAAATGTTACCAGGTAAATGGTATTTGGGATCTCTCTGTATTGTTTTTTTACAACTGTATATGGATCTATAATGACCTCAATAAAAATATTCAGTTAAAGATATGGGGGATGCTGCCTTTTAATTTTGCCAAATAAGTCCTTAAAAACAATCCCCTTGCTGACTGCCACCATAAGAGAAAGGGTGTTTTAAGCATAAAAAAAGCAGGAAGGTCACACTCTCAGAATAAAAGACTGTCCCTTTAAAATGAATATTGAGCTCATGAAGAGCTCACCCGAGGACTCGCATTTCTCTCACTTCTCCGTGCAGGGTAAGAACTTCGTCACAAGCTAGCGAGGACTGAAGACACAGCTCTGCGCGCCGCGGAGGTTAGGTACTGGCAGGCGGACGCTACACGGTGTGCGGCACATGTGTCTGTTGGGAGAGATGCTGCGCTTGGGGGGGCTGGTCTGGACACAGGCCCTGATGCTCTAAGGTACCATGGGTACCTGGACAACCATGGGTGGGAAAGGGGCCAGGACCTTCCTCAGGCTGCAGAGATCAAGACTGGCATCCTCCTTCCACATTCTGCAACAAGATGCAGGCTCTCTGGGTCTTAAGCATGGGAGCCTGGGCCACCCTCAGCTGCAGTGCACCCCAACATGGTGCCCCATGTTTTGCCCCTGCTGTCCTCTCAGGCAGCTGCCCCAGTGAGGCTGGCGAGCAGATTATTCGTCTCTCCCGCTGCAGGGAAAGGGTCCCCATCAACTGGATCCACCTCTGCCCTGTGACGCTCGTGACTGATAGCTCAGGGAGGCTGGAACCTGACAGGCGAGGCCCTGCTCACCCCACCCCCTGCCAAGAAGCTCGCACTCAGCACTTCTGAGAGGGCCTCAGCCGGGTGCCTGGACACTAATTGAATAACTCTCAGCTCCAAGTTATTCCATTTGGCCAGGAATTAGATTTCTCCCAGCCTGCTCCAGGCACCGTGACAGCAGAACTTTCTCGAGGAGAGGTCCCGGAGGAGGCCGTCACCAGCCTGCGTCTGCTCCCGGGGGCTGGCGGGCACCAGCCCCCACACCAGCAGTCTCCCTTTGAGCGTGCCTTTGCCAAGGCTCTCCTCAAGTGGGCTGTGTGTGGCTGAGGGACAAGGCCAGGCACTGAAACAGCCGGAGAGGCTCAGCATCTCACTGTCCTCAGGTGGAACAATGGGCAGAAGGCAGAAAGACATTAAGTGGGGGCTGAGGTATCCTCAGCTAATGTGGGGCCTGCTTCCACGTCCCACCTAAAACAGCCATCGTGGAGGGGAGCGGTGATGCTCTGACCCCAAGCCCCAGGCCTGAAGCTGGAGCTGAGTATGTTTCCTGAACACAAACGTGTGTTCCTTCATCCAGGCAAGCGGCCTTGCCCATCCACCCATCCATCCATCAACTGCTATACCCCAAGCACCAGGAGGGAGTCCATCAGAATGTTTGAGCTCAGAGTTGGAACTATACTGCCTGGGTTCAAATCCCAGCTCTACCACCTACCAGCTGTGAATTCAGGCAAGTCCCTAAACAGCTCAGTGCCTCGGTTTCCTTGCCTGTCAAGCAGAGAGAACAAGAGTTTTACATTCTTGGGTTGTTTCAAAAATTATAAGTAATCCTTGAACAACACAGAATTGAACAACATGGGCTCACTTATATGTAGTTTTTTTCAATAAATATTGTAGATATATTTTTGCTTCCTTATGATTTTCTTAATAACATTTTCTTTTCTCTAGCTTACATATATATTGTGCATATAATATTACAAAAACATACAAAATATGTTAATCGATTGTTTATATATCAGTAAGGCTTCTGGTCAACAGGAGGCTATTAGTAGTTTAGTTCTGGGGGAGTTAAAAGTTAAACACAGCCCTGGCTGGCGTGGCTCAGTGGATTGAGTGCCAGCTTGCAAACCAAAGGGTCACCCATTTGATTCCCAGTCAGGGAACATGGCTGGGTTGTGGGCCAGGTCCCCAGCAGGGGGTGTGGGAGAGAAAACCACACATTGATGTTTCTCTCCCTCTCTTTTTACCTCTCCCCCCCTCTCTAAAAATAAATAAATAAAATCTTTTAAAATAAATAATTAAAAAGTTAAACACAGATTTCTGACTTCACGAGGTTTTGGCACCTGTAACCCTCATGGTTCAAGGGTCAACTGCACAGGAATTACAGAATTTAGTGCAATGTGTGAGAGAATAACCCTCAAAGAAGGTAAAAAAAAAAGGACATGCCTGCACTAGATGCTGAGACAGAGAAGACAAGATGCCATTCTGGCCCTGAATACATTTGTAGTCCATTAACACCCAGCAACAGCACCAGATGGCGTTTCTGAACCTCAGTGCAGGACAGGATCTGCAAGGCTGATTCTGGGCTCCAGCGGCAGAGGTTCTGATCCCATAGGACTGCCTGGGCCCAGGACTCTGCATTTCAATAATCTCTAAAGTGCTTCTGAGGCAGCAGTCCACTGAACCCCTGGGAGCCTGGCAGCCAGGGGTGGGGGAGTGGGTTCTAGTGCCTGCCCAGAACTGGCTGTCTTTTGATTTTGAGATGTTTCTTGATAAAAGGAGAAAGAAAAGGAGGAAGAGGACATGGGCAATCCAGGTGGGGGTGGGGAGCCGCTGGCAGGTGCAGCGGGAGTCCACAAAGGGTGGGGGGCTCTGTGTGGCAGCTGCCTTTTCTCCTTTAGGACAAGGGCATTTGCAGACTTCTGGGTGGGGAATGATATGAAGTGGTGTGTTTTGGAAAGATCACTGAGGACAACAGCGAAGGGGGAGGAGGGCGTGGCCGTGGGGATGGAGAGACAGGAAGGATGGGTGAGACAGGAAGGAGAGCGTGCAGGTGGGAGGAGAGGGCGGCTGGTGGTGGGCCTGGTGTTGTTCTAACAAGTGGAGGGTCTGGGGCTGCCCCAGGGGAGCCCAACAGGTGGATGGACATACAGCGAGCAGCTGAGAGGCGGGTCAGGGCTGGAGATAGAGACTTGGCCGTCAGCAGCCCAGGTAGTGTACAGGTGGTTCAGGTCAGTGCACAGTGAGGTGGAGACCAGGAAGGCCCCTGGCTGAGGACCATTCAAGGGAGTCACAAAGCCAGGGAGAAGCCCTGCCTCCAGCTCCAAGGATTTCAACCAGGCTTCCCGGCTACCCCTGCTCACAAGGGCTCCAGGTATGTGCAGCTCCTTCTGCCAAAAGGGTCCACTTCCTCCTCCTTCTTCCACTTCTCCTCTTCCTCCTCCCTTTCCTTTGCCTCCTCCTTTTACTCCTCCTCTCCCTTCTCCTCCTCCTCCTTCTTCAAGTCACCACAGAAGTGCCATGAGCAGGAGCTGCCCTTCCCGAGGCCTGGCTGAAGACCTTGGCCATCCCTCCTGCCTCTCCTAGCCCCTGCCCATCTGCCAAGGCCACAGGGAGACAGGTCAGGGTCCTCCCCAAACTCCTTATCAGCACAGAGCTCCTCGCAGGCACCAGGACGCCTCTGGCATCTCACCCTGTAAATGAGCTTTTGATGATTTGAGAAGATTTCTAATTAGAGCATCTGTTTATTATCTCAACTTCAATTGCATATTAACACTTTTTCTTCCTTCTCCCTTTTCATCTGGTGGCAGGTGGGGAGGAAGGAAGGCCGGAGACTTCCTTGGGGACCACATTCCTCTCACTAGTCCCAGGCCCCTCCCCCTGGCACCCGGGCATCCCCATGCTTACTGCTGGCAGGCATCTCAGGTCATTTTCCCGGAGCCCCAGATGGGGGTATTGTGGAGCTCGACCTCAGAGGGGGGTTAGCATTCACCAGGCTCCCTTGCACACGGGATGTGTGGGCCTCATGAATTCTGTTAGGGCATTTGGCTTCCAGACAGATGGCGGCTCTGAGCAATGGGCACTTTCCATCTCAGGAAGAGCCAGCCAGACAAAGCTGTGAGCCACGCTGTCCTCCCTAAGTGGGGTTAGGCCGGCCCCTTCTCCAGAACCAGCTCTGGGGGACAGAGGCCCATCTCTCTGAGGGCAGGTGAGAGGGCCCAGGTTCCCCACCCAATGGGCTGCCCGACCCCATGCTCTGTGCACTTGGCTAACATCCGTGGCGTAGGCTTCACCTGCAGAGAGCCCTCCCCTCTACCCTCATCACCCAGCACTGGGGCTGTCACATGGGCGCCCAATGAGGACCAGGCCCAGAATGAAGAGGCCCGTGGAGAGGAGCAGTTCAGCCTCTGGGAGGTCCAGCCACACCTCTGCAGGGGTCTGGAGATGCCATCAGCGTCGTGTGACCAGGTATTTTTTCAAACTACATAAGAAAGAGTCAACAACCAGCCCTGAGAAGGGCTGATAGGGTCCCCTGTCCCTGACATGTTCTTCCTAAACACAACCTGACCCCTGCGGCTGCCGAATGCCTTGACGTGCCCCCAGAGGAGCTTCTCTGGGCCGTGCTCCGTGGGTCACCTGGCTTCCTGAGCACCGGGCTTGAAGCCACTCCTGGGTCAGATCAGAGTCACCGGCACTCAGAGCTGGGTGCTGGAGGGGTCTCCCAGGCCTCTGTGGGGGACTGCCACCTCCCACGGCAGGACTTCTTTTCGCAGCATCTTGGCTCAAACCTCTGCTTGCCCCACCTCGGTCTGTTTAGGGATGGGGCTTGTCATCAGAAAGTCTGTCCCAGGACTAAATGGAGACCATATTTCTCTCTCACGTTTGGGGAGGGGGGGTGGCGGCCAGACACAGCATATGGGAGCATGTCTGTTTGTCCTAGGAACCTCTGAGCTTGAAGATTTAAGGACAAACCCCAGATGTCTCCCTTTTGCCTAGCAGCTCAGCTGGAGTTGCCCACCCAGGAACTGAGCCAAGCCCTTCTTAGGCCTGCATGTCCCTTCCACTTACTCTTCCCTTTGGAATAATGACAGTGGAAGAGATAATATGCACTGAAGTGCTTTAGAAACTGAGTCAGCACATGATGACTGAGGAAAGGAGATGACTTTAATGGCAGCACCTACTAAGTGCCAGGCTCTGGGCTGGGCCCTGCTGTCTTCACCACAACTCGAAGAACAGCTTCAGGGCGATTAAAACACTTGGCCAAGTCACGCTTGACCACAGTGAAGAAAAAGCCCCCAGGGATCCAACAATCCCACCTCCAGGAACTCCTTCCGAGGGCATAACCAGACCAACATAAAGTGCACGATCAGAGGGCCCCGAGTATCCACCAGGAGACATAACAAATAACTTCACGGCCGAGTACCGGAGACCGGTGCAATGACTCACAGCGCGTGGGTACTGCGGAACTGTGACGTGGCCACCAACAAGGACCATGCAGCTTTCTATCCATTAGCCTGGGAAGATGCTTGTGAGATGTATTTAGTGAAGAAAAAACCAGATTGTAAGAAAGTACTATGTAATATGAATATATTTTAATGAAAGTCCACACATAGTTATATGCCTAAAAATAGCTTAGAAGTTCATATACTAAAAATATTGAGTTATTGTATCTGGATGGTAGAATTTCACGAGATTTTGAATAGCTTTTTAAATGTCCTGTACTGTTGGCTTTTAAACACAGGCATGGCCGATTTTCACAGTTACAGCCTAATAACAGAGCTGTGTCCTTTCTACAAAGGAGAGACCACCAGCAGTACCCCCCACCCCGGGGCTCCCTCTGCCGTCAGACAGGACTTCCTTTAGTTGTCTACAAGCAGGCACTCTCTCCTTCAAGTGGGCGCCTTTCTTCGGACTGTGGGGAGTGGGGAACAGCTCTGTGACAGTGACAGTCAGGTGGTCCTCTGCTGCCCCTGGGGGCGGGACAGCCTTAGCCCCTTCTCCTTTCCACATGGGGTTCCTGGGATGGTGCCCTGGGATCCCTCCCATCCTGGGGTGAGGAGACAAGGATTGCAGACCCCTCAAGCATTTGAACAGGAAGGAGCCTTGGGGAGCCATCTGGTCTACCCTTTCCCCTACTCCAGCTGTGCCTGCCATCAACTCGGCCGTCTGAGGCATCTATCTCTGAAGAGGCTGCTCTGCGGCCTGGAGGAAGCTTCGCCAGGCCAGAGGAGGAACCAGTGGGCTCTGGAGCCTGGCCAGCAAGCTGCCTGGCCACCCGCCACTGGCTGCCCCCATGTCTCTACCTCCTCCCAGCCCTGAATGCCACAGTGTGACTTCAATAGGAGGCTTCAGGACAGCAGAGATTTAATTCCTGTTACAGTATAACAATTAATAACATTAAAATGTCATGATCATCCCACACTAATTAAGCATCTAATGAATAATTAGCTGTGGACACATCTGACATTTTTGGTCATTAATTTGAGCAAGTGCTTTAGGCTCCAAACAAAACCCCTCTGTGGTGAAGCCTGCATTATGTGTTAGTGACAGAGACTTACGGAAGCGACCCAGTCCATGGTGAGACGGGCTGGGGGAGGCTGGCACACAGCAGGCGCTCTCTAACCCGGGAAGCTCCCCTGGAGAGGATGTGATGCAGGACAGGGGCCCACATGAAGACTTGGGGCCATCAGCACCCTGGCCCCTGGTCCAAGCCACCAGGCTCTATAATCCCTCCACACGGCTGTTCCATGCTCAGAGGCTGGCATTAGGCAGACCTGGACAGTCTTACTGGGGACCTGTGCTCCTTGACCGCTGCCCTCAGGGCCTGTTAAATCTCAAGGAGAGACGAGAGTCACTGAGCAGTCCCGCTATCCCTGGCAAACGGAAGTCAGGCCTGGTGGAGACTCACACAGTCTGCTGAGCAGGGCTGAAAGAAGAGTTATGGATACTTGGGAGACAGGTGGAGACTGGACGGCCCTCTGCCCTCTCGTGCCTCTCATTTCAAGATAAGCTGGGGTGGGGTGGTGCAGGGCATGCGGGAGAAGTCTTGCTAAGTGACAGCCTGACATCCCAGTAAGAACTTAGGACAAGGTTTAAACCCAGGGGTCCAAACCAGGCTGAATCCACTCTGACTGAGCCTTTAAAGTGGGCGCCAAGCTCTGCTCAGTACTCACATGTGTCACCCCTGGGGACACCAGGGCAAAGAGAGGTTCTGTGATTCACCCCAGGTCACACAGCTAGACAGCGGCAATGCCTAGATGAGAATCAGACAGTCTGTGTCTGAGGTTCTGCTTCTTAGGGCCACTTTCTACTGTCTTAAGAAAGCTTCCAAGGTCCCAAGAGTAAGGAACTGCCAGAGCCAGGTGCTGATGAGGGGAAGTGATCTCAGGTGGAGGGAGCCTGCCAGGACCCTTCTGGGCTCTCAGAGCAGAAAACCACAGCTGTACCACTCAGCTGGTATGCTCAGTCTTGGAAACAGCCTCTGATGCCCTAGAACCCACAGCTGTAGGATCTGCACCTGGGGTGCCCCTGTGGGAGGATGGCTCCCCTCTTCCTCCGGCCCCCCCCAGCCCCTGTCTCATCTCTGACAGCTCCCATGGGCCTATGCCCTGTACCCTGGGCAGGGGCTCTGCCTCGCTGTGCTCCCCAAACTGTTGTTTCTCAGAGAAGGGTCTGTTATTTCCTCTAAGGACAGATCTCCTCTGTCCTTCAAAGTCTTCTCAGGAGGCTGTGCCCCAGTTCTGATGCACCCCCAGTTCTCCTGGGTGCACAGCACATAGTAGGTGCTCAGTGATGAATGGACCAGGGGGAGAACAGCAGCCTTTGTGTGCTCATAATGTCCCTGCTGGGGCTGCTCAGCTCCCGAGAGTGGACGGAGATGCTGGCGCCCGGTGCTGCCCAGTGTCCTTCTGCGGGGGCTGACCAGGAAAGCTGCTGGCCCCCCAGGCTCAGATCCGAGGGGGCCCAGCGACAGGAAGGTTCTAGGGAGAGAGAAGGTCCCGGAAACACCTCCAGCCTTTTGGGGTCTGACTCCAGGGCTGGGCCCGTCCCTCACACCAGCCTGGGAGGTCACCTGGGGATCATGGTCTAAATGGCCCAGACCAATCCAATCCATCCTGGATTGGGGGAGGGGGACTTGTTTCCCAGGCCTCTGGGCCTGATCTTCACTGCTCTATATCCTGGACGGGTGACAGTAACCAGCACGTCGGTGCCAACGGGGATGTCAGTTCGAGTCCTGCCCACCCAGTATGGGGGCTCTCCCAGGGTGGGAACTGGTCTGATCAATGTGTGTCAGTCTCCGGGCAGGGGGCTTGCCCACAGGGCACCCATGTGACCTGGAGGAGGCATATTTTTAGGCAGAATGACTGAAGAGTGACAGTCAGAGATTGTGGGCCCAGCAGACTCCCTGGTGGGCAGGATAGCTTTTTTGCCACTGGTGGCTGCCCGCCAAAAGGCATCCTGGCCTCGCCACCTTTATGGGCGGCATGTGGCGCACACAGCGGGCCGAGGGAGGCCCTGGTTTCACACCCCCTCACACTGAGATGTGCAGCCCTCGCACCCCAGCCTTTTGTTCTCTGCCATGCCTGCTGACATCCCCACGGGAGACCTGGAAGGGACCCAGGCAGCTGTGCTTGCACCGTCCAGGCCTCGGGCCTTGGAGCATTTTTATGACCAAGTTATAAACCTCTGAGAAATGGGGTTTGTAATGGAAACTCTGACACCACCTAAAATATATCAGCACTGCTGGGTGCTCCCAGAATATAGCCCTAATTTATAAACCACTCAGGGGTCCTGGGCCATTTTGAAACTTATGGACAATAATCCAGAAATAGAGTAACCAGGAGGAGAAAAAATGGTACAAGTGTCTGTGGACTATTAAGTCTGCTGCGGCCAACAGTTCAGAAATCAAGCCGGTGCCACAATGTTTGGTCTCCACCGCAAATCGAGGTCTCCCTCCCCAGTGACACCAGCCCTAGGGGGTGGGGGCATGTGGCTGTGTCCTCTGGCCAGGTGCCATCTGTTCACCTTCCAGCAGTATTTTTAGCACGAGGATTGGACAGAGGGAAAGAGGAAAAACACAGTCCTCCGTTTTGTTTGATGGGACACGTGTGTTTGTCAGAAGGCCCCAGTGTGCTGTGATTTAACTGGAAAAAAGTGAAGGAAGCAGGGGCTCCCTCCCCAGAGACACAGGTTTGTCACTAAATGGTGGTGAAAGCCCTGATGCCCAATGGACTCGTGCCTTCGGCTCAGGGATATGCCTCATTCACAGGGGACTCTCTCCTGCCCTCCTGCCTGGGATGGGCCCACAGGGGACTTGAGGCAGGGAGGCCTGGCCAGCCTCCCTCAGAGCTGCAGGCCAGGAGGGGGCCCCTGGACAGGCCCAGGATGGATGGCCAGGCTCGGGGCTGCCTACCGCATTCGGTCCTGGTCTCAGCACTCTGCTGGCCCCTCGGAGGCCCCGCCTTCCTACTCTCCAGCTGGGTGTGCTACAGAAGTCAGGGTGGGGACAAGTGCCCAGGGGTCCCCCGAGTGTAGAGATTTCCTCCTCTTCCTCAGGGGCTAGTGCTGGGTGCCCTCTGACATTCCCACTTGCTTTCTTAAGCTGGGACTCCTCCCAGCCCTCCTACCCCCTCCCTTCTCCCTTCTTCATTCATTAATTCCCTTCAACACGCATCTGGGGAGCAGGTGCCACGACACAGACGCTCAGAGCCTGCTCCGTGGGGAGTCCAGCTTGTAAATGAAAAGAGGCATGAACACGGCTTCCCCACCCACTGCAACCCACGCCCCCTTTGCTCTTCTCCTTTAATGTGGAACCTCATAACTGGACTAACAACGAGCCAAAGTCATGGGCATTTTGGGGAGGCGGTTTCAAACCCCGGCAGCCCCGCAGCCCAGTTTCCAGAGGCCTTGTAAATGCCTTATCTGATGGAGATGTGGCGCCTCTCCATCGGCCAGGACAGGGGTCTGCAGGGTGTCCTGGGGGGTGATGGGCCTGGCACAGTACAGGCCACCAGGAGGGCCCTGTCCTGCCTCAGAGCTGAGTGCAAGGCCTGGGTCAGCGCCCAGTTTCACTTCCTCTTAGCAAGGGGCTTCTCTCCTCTGCACCGGCAATGTGGCAATCATACTGATTCTACCTCCTGAAAGTGTTGGGCAGATCTTACGAGGTAAGTGAAGTGCTTAGCTCCCTGTGCAGAACAGAGAGTACTCCACAACCTCGCTGGTATTGTCACGATTTGTTGCAGCGACACGTGAGAGGGAACCTGCCGAGCAAAGGCCGCGAGGCACGAACCAGCACTGAGTCAACAACAGGTACTGAATGCCTGCGTGTGCCAGGCACAGCTGCCACTGTGTGACCAGCCGGGGAGACAATAAAGGCCCTTCCTGGGTGAAACTCGTTAGGAGGCTGGCGCCAGGGGCTGGGGGTGGGGAGAGGGTGCACCTGCCTGCTGGGAGCTTGGATGCTCTTCGTGGGCACGCAGCTCCCAGGCACACCTCTGGGGACGCCTCTGCTTGTGGGCCCCAGAGCTTCGCAACTGTGGTTGCTTGGTGCGGCAGTAGCCGCCGCCGCTCTGTCCACCCCCGCTCCCTTCCCACACTCCCACTCACGGCTCCTAGGAAAATGCAATTTGAGTCAAGCCACTTTCAATTACTGCGATGCAGTGTTCTGAGCCCATGAGGTAATAAAGGGCCTGCTTTCCCTCCTGGGAATGTTTGGGGTTTTCCAGGCGCCAAAGGAGACAGAAAAAGGAAGTGGAGCTAAGTGCTGCCTGGAGGAGCAAACAGCTTCAATGGACCCAGGGCTGGGCCTGTGCCCTCTCCCCCTGCAGGCTGTGATGGAGAGCTTGTCGGGGAGGGTGTGAGCGTGTAGAGCGTGAACATGGGAGAGCAAGTGTATGTGTATAAGGGTAGGTGACAGGGTAGGCTATGAGTGTGTGAGTGTGCAAGTGAGCATGTGAACTCGAGAGGGAGGGGGTAGGTGTGCTTGAGGGAACATGAGTGTGTGAGGGCGTGCCCCTGGGGAGGATAAGCGTGTGTGGGTGAGGGTGTGCTGGGAGGCCTGGCCCTCCAGCCTCCAGGGCAAGCCTGGCAGGGTGCTCCCAGGGCGGGCTGCTCGCCTGCTCTCCTCAGGGTCGCTGGCTCAGGACCCTCATTCTCCTGGGTCGTGGCCCCCAGCCCCGCTCTCCCTCAGAGCACTTGCAATATTTCCTGTTTTCAGGATCACTTGCTCCATTCCTGCCCCAAATCCTGACACTGAGGCCCCGTGGGGCCAGGTGGCCATGGGGCATACAGGAGGGCCAGGCTCAAGGGAGAGACACGGAAAGACCCAGATGGATCACACATGCAAGGGACAATAGGTGCTGGGGGAGAGTGGGTCTCTCGGGAGGGCAGAGTGCAAACGATGGGCCGCCCCTGCTTTCTGATGGCTGCAGACCTAAGAGACGGCGAGCCCAGCCGGCCTGTCAGAAAGGGAAGCCACTGCGAGAAAGGAGCTAGGACAGTTTCTTGGAGCCTGAGGGGAAGCCTCCAGATGGCCTACAGCTTTGGGTTTGCTCCCCACCCAGCTCAGCTCAGATACAACCACCGGCAGGAAGTAGGAAGGGCAGCTGTGAAGGAGCTGGGCCTCCTGCTGGGCTCCCTGCTCCATGCCTTACAAACGTGGCCCCACGGAATGTCTGCTGACTTGCAAATGAGCTGAAGGACAGCCAAGGCCCTTGCTGGGGGCTGCCCAGCAGCAGTAAGTGCCGGGTCTGAGATCAGAGCCCACTTCTCCATCCTCACTGGGCTGTCCTCATGATCTGCCCCTGGGGGCCGTGGGCGAGGGTGGCAAGCGTTCCCTCCCCTGCAGGCTCCTAAGGAAGACCCAGCCTGGTTCCCTGGGCCTCTACTTGGGCCGGTGGCATTTCTCCAGAACACGAGGCTAGGGGCAGCAAGGACACCACGCTGTGACTGGGAACTGAGAGCCCCCTGGGGAGGGCCCCCTCGCTCACTCTTCCCCTTTGCTTTCTGAATTTTCTGCAGCCGAGGCCCAGGCAGAAGGGCCCTCTGTGTGCCTGCGTCTGCTCCTGGCCCAACCCTGGCCCTGTGGGGCACTCGCACAAGGATGAAGGCCGGGCCATTGGGGTCATGCGGGGGGTGGCCTGACCAGCCAGAAGGCGACAGCAGCTCCCACATCCCTCCCTCCTGTACCGGGCACTCACTGGCCTCCCTGCTGGTGCCAGGCCCGGGCTGAGCCCAGGACAGAGAGGTGAGGGAAGTTCTGACCGCCTGGCCCACTGGAAGAAGAGCTCTTCCCTCCAAGCTCCTCTGAGCCCAGCAGCCCCAGGGGGCATAGCAGGAGCCACACACTTCAGCCCTGAAAGTCTTCTTCTGGGTGCTGAGCAGTGAGAAGCGTCCGAAGATAATAACTGAAACTTCACTACACTTTGCCCAGTAAATCCTTCCTATTCCTTGACTGACGTCGGATCTTCACGCGTACCAGACCCCCGTGAATGCGTGCCTGCTGCCCTCCTCTTGTCATGATTCCCCGAGCTCCCCAGAGTCCTGGGGCTCAGCTCCTCCTCTGAGAGGCCCCCTGCTCCCCAAACTGGAGAAGCACACGGGACCCTCCTCAGGGAAGCAGGGGCCAGAGCCAGTGCTTACTCCCCCAGCTCCCCACCCCACCCCACCTCCCCCACACTGAAGAGGCCATTTGCAGCCTGTCGCCTGGCTCCTACCCAGGCCAGGGACCAAATAAACACTTGGAATTCGCAAGGAGCTTCTGCTGAGCTGCCGGAGCCCATCAAATTTTTATTGAATGCATTTCCTCTGGAGAACCTGTGTACTAAATCCTGCCTAGGCTGTATTAGAGGAATAAAAATTCCATGCACAGACTTGACTGCAAATGTTCCTTCCCAGAGCAGGGGACACACTTTCTCAAAGGCCGTTGCTTTGCACAGAGGCTGGATCTGGGCTTGTCCTTGGCCAGGGGCTGAGGGAAGCCGAGAGTACAGGCTCCAGGGGGGCTGGCTCTTCCCTTCCGTCCCCTCACGGTGAATCCTGCCAGCCCCCACCCAAGGTTCCTGCTGGCCTTGGACCTGCCCTGGCAGCCTGTGGTCTCTGGCTGCTGCACCGCATGTCCTAACCCAGGGCAGAAACCTGCCTGCGGGCTGTCTTGCTGGCCTTCTCCTCCCCAGGGGCCTGGGGTCACAGCTGAGATGAAGGAGCCCCTCAGCTTGCTCCCAGCCCCCTCTACAGCCCCCAGAGGCACAGGCTTGCTGGGAGCACAGGGCAAACATCTTCAGCTGGACACAAGTACCCCACGGAGCTGCAGGCAGCTGAGGACCCTGGGGCGGGTGTGCATCCATCATACAGTCACCAAACTTGCGCTCGGTGTGGGGATGGTGGGCAAGCAGGGGAGGGGCAAGGAGAAAACCCAGAGCCAACTGGCTGCCGGGAAAGACAGAACGCCAGATCCACATGGGTTTCAGAGACAAGTAAATCCCTTTTCAGTATAAGTCCATCCCAGATGTTGTGTGAGACATACCTACACTACTTAAAAAAATTGGTTATCTAAAATTCACATGTAACTGGGTGTCTGCAATGTTTATTGGCTAAATCTGGCCTCCAGGGTTCACTGCCCAATCTGTGTCCTTGTCCCACGAAACCCACACTCCACAGAGCACGGCCACAAAGGGATGTCTCGGCGAGCTCTCTCCCTCAGGCAGGCTCTGCAAGACAAAAACCTGCAAGGGCGCACCAGCAGGCCCACAGCAGGCAGCACGTGTGGCCCGGGGGTCGAGAAGAAGTCAAGGGTCCTGTGCACCACGCCCACGCCCCACGCCCATCATTCTTCTCGTAAAAGCCCCCTCAGGCCTCTGTTCATCTTTTCTCAGACTGCTGTCTGACTCTGGGATGACTGCTACTGTGAAGGGCAGTCCAAAGCAGCTTCCCAGTTCTTGGGAGAATGCTCTAGAATCTCTCTTGGCTACGGTTCCTGGCTCCCAGCAGTGGCCTATAAGGATGCCCAGCAAACAATGGCAGGTGTCACAGGTGATGGCATGTGTCATAGGCGGGTAGGAACCGGCTGTCCTGAGAGGTCTGTGTCAGGCAGCCCTGGCTGCAGCTCCTGCCTGGAGCCCTGGGAATGGTGCCAGGCTGGGCTGCGGGACTGCAGAGTCTCCAACTGGAGGCCCTCTGGTCGGTGGGTCTGGCGGTCGAGTAGGAGGCCCTGACTCTTGCTGGGTCCAGAGACCACAGCTCTCGAGGGGCTGCAGCATCCCCCAGACTTGCTGCCTTAGTGTGACCAAGTAAACAGGTACGGGTCCCTTTATTCTGAAGTTACTGCAAACCATGAGAGGAAGGGGAACCAAGAAGAGCCTCTGTCTTCGAGGGAGCGGCTCTATCCTCGGACTCGGAGCCCTGGGACGCGAGTTTGGGCTTCTGTGAGCTGAAAAGTGGCCCGAGTGAAGGAAGAGGCTGCGCTTGAGAATCCGTGCATGGAAGACAGGGCCTGGGACACTGCCAGGGGCCCCAGCCTTGTCCTCAGGCCAATGTGCCCAGGCCATGGGCGGGCTGCTCATGTCCACCTGTGCCTGAGGGTTTCATCTTTCGCCATCAGGACTGACCTACTCTGTGGATATGCTCTGGAATTGATGTGCCCTTTCCCCTCATGTCATGTGTCCCCCTTACTGAGGTGCCTTTTTTGGCTGTCTTCTGCTTTGTACCCCCATGGATGAGCGCTCTCCTAATTCCTCTGGGCTAGGACTTGGTGTGCTTGTGTCCCCACCCAGGCAAGTCCCTTGAGATGAGGTGCAGTGGGAAGGCAAGAAAGAACATTCGAGGGAGCGTCAGGAGTGCAGCCAGAAGGCTGCACGACACAACGACCCATCTAGCGTCACACCAAGAACATACCCGGATAAGCCAACAACAGTGATGTGTGTGCCAGCTACTGTGACCGTCACGCAGGCTCGGGCTGTCATTCCCATTCCCTAGATGGGCTGTGAGTGTCCGAGGCTTCCTGGTGAGTGAGCGCAGAGCAGCAAGGTGGGGCCGCCCGGGCTCAGCACCCACGTGAGCTGTTGCCATGTGGGGAGGTGCTGCCTTCCAGCCCCAGGCCTTCTTGGGGACAGAGCAGTGACCGTGACCAGCATCTGGGCTGATGGGACGGGAAAGAGCCTGACAGGGACTCTAGCTTTGCTGGGTGGGGTATGGGCAGCCTGACAGACCCTTCAGGGGCCACTGAGCAGGTGGCCTCAGGGGAGGCAGCAGACACTTCTTGTCCTGCATGTCTGGGTGATGGGTTGGACGTTCAATGAGACACAGGGACAGTGGCCTTGGTGGGCTGGGTTCTGTGTCCCCTGGGGGTGGTACCTGGTGTGGCCTCTGTGCCTCTCTCCCCAGGCTTTTCCCAGGAAGGGAGCAGACCCTCCAGATGGAAGCTCCTGGGCCACATCGAGCCCACCCATGAGGATGACCAGTGGCCCTGGGGAGTGGGGCTGAGATGGGGGGTGGGGGACCTCCTTCCTCAGCTGTGCTCAGGGCCAGCCCATGTGTAGGAAAGTCAGAAGGCAGCCTTCTGGAAGCAGGATGGACAGGAGGACCAATTAAGCACCTTCCTCTAAAGGGGACAACAGGATGGGGCAGGGGACATGACAGTCCCTCTGCCTTTATTTTCTGAAACACTCACTTTTTAATTATGGCTGAGGCCAGGTGAGTAAGGCCTGACTGACATGCTGGGGATCTGTTCCCAGGGAGATGCTGCGGTGGCCTTGATGTTTCAGTGTGGTGGCAGTCGCTAAGGTGCTGAGCCCGTGCTGCACCAGTGAGCTCATGTCTGCCCTGTCTGCTGCACAGGGACATGGACACACATGTGCACACATGTGTAATCAAATACACCAGCATGCAGGCTGTGACGGGCTCATGGTCATAGCCAGCTCACACTATATCCACCCCCCCCCCCTTTGGGGTGGACACAGCCACAGCCATGTGCTTTCTGTGGACTCGGAGGGCCTGCCTGCAGGATGCACCACACCCCGGAGGTCGTGCACATACGCTGTCCCACAGGGAGCCCGAAGCTGGCTCTCAGTGCCTCCTTCTCTTTTTCCCAGGTGCCTTCCCACATGTGGGCTGCTTTTCAGAGACCCAGCCTATTCAGGCTGACCTCAAGCGAAGAGGGGGACAGTCATGTGGCTCGGAGCTGTCCCTGCGGATGCAGCTGGCCTGCTCTGCTCAGGCTGCTGCGTGCTGGCTGCCGGGGGAGTTCAGAGAGCTGGCCCTGTCCCAGGAGAAACAGAAGAAGTGAGTCCCCAGTGCCGAGGGCCAGGCAAGGAGCTTTCATCTACCTGGGATAAAATTATAGCCAGGAGGCACTCTGAACAAGACCAAAATAGATAACCGGAAATACACAGCCCTACTATAAATTCCCAGGATTTGCTGCCTTTCCTAGACTGCTTCATCCTTGAGAAGCTCTGGGAGAAATTCTGTCTGGATGAGATCCATGGGCCCCATGTGAAAGGGTATGGGCCTGTGGTTAACAGAATCATTGTCAGCAAACCTCCCTGACAGACACATGCGTCTTCACGCCACACCTGGCTAGGGGCTCCTGGAGACACAAGCGTGGAGGTAGGCACAGCGTACAAGATGGGACTCCTAGCCCTGGGATGCCAGTGGGCCCCACCTGCCCTGCGGCGGGAGGCCAGATGTCAAGGGCTCAGCTTGAACTTGGACCCTGCCATGTTCCAGCATGATGGACATTGGCAGGTGGCTGGTGATGGAAAACTGAGACCCAGAGATTGTAGAAGGGGTTCTGAGGTCACAAGTGCATGGCTCCCTCTCCCCACTACTCCCTACCCACCATCTGAACTTGGCCCTCCCCCTAAAGAACCCAGAATGCAATGCAGGAAGCAAAAGAACCCTAAAAATAATGACCGAGGAATAACAAAGCCCAACGAGAAAATGCGCTCAGCTACAGTTTGTCAGCACACTCCTGGTCCTCTGTCTTTCACTGGAATGCAGGGCGCCGTCGGGTACAAACTACGACTGGAGTCTTAATTATCTGTGAGCTTACACCTCTCACTCGTCTGCAGCCACCAAGGAAGAATCTGATGAGTTTGAAAGAAGGCTTTAAAAGATTAGGGCTGTCCTTTGGGGGTGACAGCATGGAGCTCAACAGAAGCTGGGATTCCTTCTGTCTTGTCAAGAAGCAGGAGTGGGGTTGGCCCAAGTCACCCCCCATCCTTAGCCCTGACCCCGCTCTAAGGACATACAAGCAGGGCAGGGTCAATGTGCTCTCCACCGGGACAAAGTGAGCTGGCTGATCAAGGCCACCAGGCTCAGGGGCCCTTGCTGTTGTCCTTCTGACTGATCCCTTGCTTCCTGTCTGGGTCCCAGGGCTCTTGACCCCTGGTCTCCACATCCCTCTGCCCCCAGCAGCCTCACTCGACTCCCTCCCATGCCTTCTGCAACAGGGAAACCGTCTGAGCTCTGGTGACTGGGCCTTTCTTGTGGATGCCCGCAGCTCAGGAGATTGAATTCATTCATATTTCCAGGTGCTATACATTCAGATGAAGTTCTTTGGGTCTCCTGCCCAGAAAAGGATAAATATTTCTGATCTATAGCAAATGTGTTTTCCCTTAGCTAACATCTTGGCAGGCAAGTACACTAATCTCCCAGGAAAATCTAGGGCCTGAATAGCAAGCAGATTTTTTTTTCCCTGAGCAAATAGAAATTCTGAGTTGCTTTTTTAATGCTGCTTTTTTTTTTTTTTAAGCTGCAGATCTGGAGAAAAATCACAGTCCATTAAATCTGCATCTCTTGAAAGAAAAACCCAGAAGGACACCTCCCCATCAAAGGCAAAATGCACAGAGTTTGAAAGCGTGTTTAAAATGCATCAGGGGACCAGCAGCCGTCCTGAGTTACCTCACCGGCCGAGACAGTGGGGGCTTCCAGCAGCCCCCACAAGACAGGACAGGAGATGCCAGCAGATCCTGCCCAGCCTGGGCAGCTGACATGTGGAGCAAGGCCACGTGTCCCCACTGGCCTATCTGTCACTGCCAAGGCCTCTGCTGCCCCCTGCCCCCTCCAGGTGCCATGTGACCCCAAAGCTTAGCAAAGAGCACACTCAGCAAGACCACAGACTCCCTGAAGCATTCTGCTCTCAAGTAATAAACGAAAGGTCGCAGAAGGACTTACAACGTGTGGACACACTGAAGTGTGCCAGGCACACTGGGCCACGCTGAGGGGCAGGCGCTGTCATCTTTGCGTTACTGCCATGAAAAGGTCTCTCAGATCCACTTTGCTGCCCCTTGAGCTGCCCTGGGCTCTGTGAGCAGGAGCCAGGCAGGTGGAAACCCCCACCCTGCCCCAAACCTGCTCATGTGCAGGTCTGAGCTGAGGATCCCAGGCCTGAAAAAGGCTGAACCAGCTCTTCCACCCTCCACGTGCATTACCCATGTCAGCCCTGCCCAGCCCAAACCAGGGCAGAGCAGAACCTTCTGGAACAGTATCTTCCCTTCATCACACCCGCCCACTGGGAGGTTGGTATCTCTGCCCTTTTCACTCTAAAGGGGAGTCAGTTGCCCCAGCTCTACTCACTCGGGCCATAGGAAACAGCCCTGCCCTACCAAGAGGGCCTGCTTATTAGCACGTATCCACCTGGGCTGGCCATCGTGTTCTCTACAGGGAGGGTGCCCCTTGGCCAAAGAGGTGAGTGTCCCACCTAGACAGAGCCCTCTGCTCGACCCCTAGGGCCAACTGCTTGACATGAGCCTGAAGTTCAGAAGCTCAGACCTCCAGGTGGAAGTCCAGTACGAACAACGTGCACTGAAACCTCCGAGACGCAGACTCAACCAGAGCGCGCCCTTTGTTCCGTCGGGTGCCGAGGGCTCCGCAGAAGCCGTCCACCTTGCGCTCGGCACCATGGCCAGGTAAACAGCCGGAGGAGGAGCTGCCCATCACCACACTGGCTTCCTGACAGGAAGTGGTATGAGTGACTTCGTTTTTAAACATTATTATCCTCTTGAAAGCAAAAGATAAAGGATGCCTCAGAGCAGCCAAATTGCTTTGGCTCAAAAATCATTTTAAATACCATTTCCTTTAACAAGCCTATTGCCTGGGCAACGGATCAACGCTATTCATTTTGACCTTAGTCAGTGGGAAAAAAAATCACTGAAGTGCTTGTAATTAGCTCCCTCCCTTCCTCCCCACCCAGGTATGTTAACTAACGACCAAGACCACGTCTTCCCTCATCCTATTCTAAGTGACTGAACAGTAGCTGGGCACACTGACTACATCAGAGGCCGCTTCCCTCAGTGTCCACTCTAAACACAACATGGGGGTGCAGGGCTCTTTTTGGCTGTTTCCAGAAAGTGCCAGAAGCAGCCTTCCCCTCTATGGTTTGTGTTCCTGAGTGTGCCAGGTTAGAGTGGGAGCTCACCTTGGCGCTGAGGATGAGCAAACATGGAAGTCTCCTCCTTGAGTTCTATATGAGGAGGGAGGGTGGTGGATGGAGCCAGGCTGCCTCTGCCTGGGGTGGGGCAGGTGTGGGGTTACCACTCAGGCAAAGGCAGGGGGTGGACAGGGTAATCTTGGGGTGCAAAGTGGAAATGCTAAAAAAAAAAAAGCTTGGGGGACTTGAGATGTATAGGTGGAATGTACTACAGTCTCCTTGTTTGGGAAAGAGAAAAGGAGTTTTCATTGGGGTACGTGCAAACCAACCAACCAAAAGGCCCCGTGTGCAGAGTAAATGGCACGCGTGAAGGAAGCCCAGCTGGAAGCGGAGCCGCCTCGATGGGCTCGCCCTCGGCCCGTGGAGACACGTGCGCAGAGCACAGAGCACTGCTTGGCTACTGAGCCGGGCCACCTAGACCACTTCAGGGTCAAATCCTCGGCCTGGAAGACTCAAGGTCTCCCCAGGGAAGGCTGTGTCCCCTGGGAGAAAGTGGCCCCTCTGGCCCAGGGAGGCCGTCCCCACCCTCACGGGCCTGACTGAGGCCACCTGTCCTTTTTTCTCACAAGTGCAGGGGAAGTCCCCTCAGGCAGCAGCCCCTTCCAGCCCAGACCCCAACACAAACAGGACACAGACGTGCTCCGGTGCCAATGCTTCTGGCCTGCCCACCCCCGTGCTGTCCCCGCAAGGCAGAGAGGCGGCATTTAAAGCTACTCCGGGTGGCTTCTGGGAGGGCTAACTTGTGTTTCCTGGATCAAAGCAGGAAACAATGGCTGCCCAATTGTAACCGCATCTCTTACAGAAATAAGCTCTTAAACTGCCCAGCGAGGGAAGCTCGACATCAGGTTTACGAGAACAGACTGATTCTGGGTCTGGGAAAGAGTCATCTACATGGACCACACTCTGAGATGCTGACCAGAGCATTGGGTCTCTTTTAGAGGAGAAAGCAGCCACCTGGAGTTCTTCAGCTGCAGATGCACAGCAGGGCTGGCCGTGAGGCCAGCATCCAAACATGTGACTTCTCCACTGGGGCCCTTTGGTAACTGCTGAGAGTCACCCATGTGGCTGCTGAGCAGCCAGAAGCAAGCTGATGACTCTAGCACCTGTCACCCCTCCTGCTCAGGGGACTGGGCATGGAGAAGTATATAGGGACACGTCCCCACCTCATCTGGGTCACAGAATGTTGGCTGTGGGATCTCGGTGCAGAAGCCACCCTGTCTAGCAGGGACCCCGGCCTTGCGGGGAGTGGAGGAATGGACAGGCAGGCTGTGGGGTTGCCCTCTGCCACAACAGCCTTGGGAGGGTGTATCTCACTTCAGAGAGTCCTGACATGTGAAAGGCTATACAGTGGTCCCCATTACGCGTTCCAGGACCCCCGGGCATGCCTGAAACCACGGATAGTACCAGACCCTATAGACACTGTGTTTTTTCCTCTATAGACAACCCTGTGATGAAGTTTATGGCTTCTCCTTGGTACACCTGAATCCCTATTCTGGTGCTTTGGGGCTGTTATTAAGCAAAATAAAGGTGACCTTGTATGCAAGCCCTGAGATACGGTAACAGTCGATCTGATTGATAACCGAACAGCCACCAAGCGACTAACGGGTGAGCACAGAGGGTGGGGACACTGGACGAGGGATGATTCACGTCCCAGGCAGGACAGAGAAAGGTTTCATCGTTTATAAGTTAGGCACAATAAGAGATTAACAACAATAACCAATGATAAAATAGGATAATTGTAACAATATACTGTCATAAAAGTTATGCAAATGAGGCCTCCCCTTCTCTCTCAAGACAGCTCGTCGTGCCGTCTGTGCAGCATGGAGACGCTGGGTGAAGGGATGATTCACGTCCTGGGGTGGGGGGGCGCAGCCGGGCGGCGCGAGATTTTGTCATGCTGCTCAGAACGGGCACACAGTTTAACATTTATTCCTGGAATTTTCAACTTAACAGTTTTGGGCCGCAGTGGACTGTGGGTAGCTAAAACCACAAACAAACTCGTGGGTGGGGCAGAGGGCACTGAATCTGCTGGACAGCAAACCTTGTGAACGTGTATGCCTGCCCCACCCCTGACCAGCTCCCTGAGGTCAGGGACAGCGTCTGCCTTGTGTGTCCCTGTGTCCTCAGCACCCAGCATGGGGCCCAGCTGCTCATGACACACACTGATGCCTACAGTGTGTGACCAGATCTCCAGGACCAAGCATTCCTGGGGTCCCTTCAGTCACCTGGACACATCCCTCATGAAGGCTGCACAAACAAACAGTGCTGGGTGAATTTTAGGAAGGGGACAGAAGTCCCACAAGGCCACCAGGAAGTCCCCCATCCTGGCATCTGGGCCAGAAGTACCTCTTCTGGACATGCCCTCTAGTCCCAAGTCTTCTGGCCTTCAGGCTGTGAGTGTGGCTGTTGAGAACTGCCACTCCCTGCGACCTGGCCTTGACACGGACCCGGTGGCTCTTGGGTTTGTGGATGACAGAACTCACATTCAATGGGCTTGGGGGGAGGGTGACAGGAGAAAGCAAAGGCCGTTCAGGAAAACAGAAGCAACCTGGGCCAAGGCCAAGGCCGAAGCCAGGCCCCACTGGGAGCCCGAGCAGTTCTGTTCTTTCCTCCTCCTTCTGGAGGAGGCGGGGAACCTCACACGACATCTGAGAGCTAACAGGGCCGGGCAAACATAGCGGTGCAGTGGGAGAGGCACCAGCCAGGCTTCACCTGGCCGTGGGGTACACCGTGTGATGTTGAAGCCTTTTTGGGCCCGTTTCTATCTTCCGGATGGGGCCTCCCATGGTCTGAGGGGCAGGAAGGAGGGAAGGGATGTCGTCGTTTCCTCTCAGTCTCCCTGCTCATCTCTGCAAGCTTTGCGACTCTGCTGACCCTTTTTCAAAGCCCTTTTCTGCGTTAGGAGGGACTCCGTGTCCAGTGGCGGTTTGGTGAATTTGCCTCCTCTCCAAAGCCCAGAAAGAGCGTGTGGTGCGCAGTCAGGTTTTGTCTGCATTAATGTCCATCATCCCCAGGGCAGCAGGTGGTGGACTGTCAATTTGGACAAAGAAACCAGGGCGTGACATGCAATCAGCAGACAACTGGCCAGGTGATGTCCACACTGAGAACGCACCGGGCTTTCCTGGGAACCCCTTACCAACCCTCCCCCTTCGGAACCTGCAACCTTCCACTTGCATAGCCTTTCAAGCCAGTTTCTGAGAAAAACGTAGCCTAAGTGTTGATGAATAATGTATAAAAACGCCAGAGAGAAAACCTTGTTCCGTGGACTGTTTTCAGCCTTTGAGGCGGGACTTCCCTGAGTGCCTACACCCACCCCTTTAGCAGAAAGGGGGCTCCGTGCGCCCTGCCCTGCAGGCTGGGCCTTCTGCAGGGTATGGGGCTGGCGGGGTATGTCTGTGAGTCTCTGTGTGTACCTCCATGTGCATCTGTGTTATCCATGTGTCTGTTACCTATGCGTGTCTGCGTCTCGTGTTTTTCTGTGTCTGCATGTATGTCTACACATATGCGCCTGTGTGTGTATCTTCGTGAAGAGATGGGCAGAAAGGCTGGGTAGACGTGTTGTAGTCCCCGACTCCACCCTCTCCCCTGTCCCTTTGGTCCTAGACACCCAAGGAATGGAGCTGCGGGCTGCTGTGGGCTCTTTGGAGGGGTGGGTGCCGGAGACCAGGGTCTGGATTCACCGCTGGCTGCTCCAGGCCTCCACCCCATCCTACCAGGAACACACGTGGGCCCAGCCTCCAGATGCTGCTGGCAGAATGCCTCTGGTCCCGAGCAGCCCCGGGGGGATGATGGGCACCTAGTGAGTCATACGGTAGCTACCAGATGAGAAGGGAGAGCTCATTCCTACAGTTCAGCATGGTTTATCCCTCAGGGGGAAGTATGGAACATGCTGAAAGTGGCCACAGACTGGGAAATGGCTCAGACCCCCCAGCCGGGTCTGGGGCAGAACACTGCTGTGTGGGTGGCTGAGAAGGCTCAGCTGGAACAGAGCAAAGAACCTGGACAGGAGGAAACTGGGAGGCAGAGGCAGTTAACAGGGCCGAGGACAGGCTGGGCCCGAGTCCCCTCCTCTGGGGGCTTATGAGGATTGCTCCAGATGGTGTGGCCTTCACGACATTCGTTAATGCCTTTGTGCCTTTACTCCCCATCAAGGGTCCTGTGTGGGACTTGTCACTACAGAGAAGGCATTGTGTTTGGCCACCCTCCAGGCCGCTGTAGTCTGGCTCTGAGTGTGGTTTTCTCATGCATTCTCTGGGACCGTGAGGAATACTCGCATGTGCAGAATGGTCCTCGGTGGGCGTCCCAGACAGGGCTGGGACTAGGTGAGGCTGGGGGTGGGGCTCTTGCCACAGGTAGAAATTTAAGGGGGTGTCCAAATCCTCAGCAGTCAAAACAAATGCTATTTTAATGCAGCCTTTTAAAAATCAAAATTAATGCAAAAATCTATGATGAACCATATATCAACATTTTAAACAAAGATGGGCTCAGCATTACTGATTTCTCCTTGGGCCGTGGGGAGGAAGAACTGGGCTCACTCAAAGTGGGACTTGGGCCATCGAAGTGGCAGCCAGGGCAGCACTGCCATGAGCTGATGAAAGGTCCAAGTGAGCCATCCCAGGCATAGAAGAGAGGGGACAAGAGGGACAGGGTGGGCTGCAGAGGCGTTGGCATTGCACTTGGAGGCCTGGGGAAGCTGGGCCCACGAGCTGCTGCAGGACAGTTAAGTGGCAGCCACAAAGGGGACAGAGACCACCCTGGAAGCTAGGTTTCAGATGCCCAAAGCAGGTGCTCTTCAGCCTCCAAAATCTCCATGGGGGCAGCTAGCTTGTCCCAGGGGAGACTCAAGTGGGAGGCCCTGCTTTTCATTCCCCAGGGCCCGAGGTCTGTCTGGGGCAAGGAGTGGAGAGGCCCAAAGAGGTCCTGGGATGCAGGCCTGCATTTTAGTCCCCACATCTGGGCTATGCCAAGACCAGAGGGCGGTGCTGAGCTGGAGGGGGCTTGCACTGGCTTATGTGAGCTGCTGGTTCAGTTTTCAAGAATGTTGCAAGCCGAGGGACATCAAGTGGCAATCTTGGCTATGGTGGGAGTATTTATACCATGGAAACTGGCAAGTGCTACCGACTGGGCATTTGTTTTTCCTGGAGAGCTGGATGTTAAACATTTACCTGCACACACTGCATTACAGGGCAAGTCCTAACCGCCAGGGATCCCTGGCCATCTCTGTCGGCCGATGGAGGAGATAGGGGTGTGTCTCTTCCCCAGAGGCACTCATCACCCCAGATTCTATGCCAATGTCATTTCGGGAGCTGAAAGCACAGTCTGTTTCTGGCAGCAGGATGGACTTTTGTCGGATTGCGGTTGGTACCCTCTGAGCAGGCACCACTGGGTGGGTGGCTGAGCTGTGTGCTGGGGTGGCTGGGATGCTGGCTTAGGAATGTTAGGGTACTGTGACTGCCCTCAGTCTCTAGGGAAAGGGGTGCCTGGAAAGAGGCCTGGCCATCAAGAAGCAGGGTTCAAGTCCAGTTCTTCCTGTAATTCTGGGCACCCAGAGGTAAATCACCCAACCTCCCTCGGTGACAGCTTTCCAAATGGGGCTGAGCCAGCTAGTTTCTGAGTCCTTCGGGCTCTGCCTCCAATGGAGCTGAAACCTCCCAAATCCAGTGGGGCTTGGTCTGGTGCAGGGGACTAAACCTGACTTAGTGGAAGGGGCTCTTTTGGAGCCCCCTCCACTCAGCTGTCCAGAGCCTCACAGGATCGCAATAACCCAGAAGCCTGCTGGTGCTGCTGAACAGGGATGGCAGAGTGTGAGTGCTGAGCCCCCAATCTCCAGGGGCTCGGACCCCCTCTCTGCTGCAGCTGTCTGCCAAGTGTTGCCCCAGCTGCTTCACTTGTCAGGACTAGGGCTTGGCTGAAGCAGCGCCCTGCCATTCCGGGGCCCAGCTCCAACACGTCTCACTGCCCCGGCTGCCACCCAAGGCACCTGCTCCCAGGAGGCAGAGAGCCTGGTGTGTCAGGGAGCATCACAGCGGCTGTCAGCACTGTGACGCCTGTCAGGAGGTCTGGCAGAGACGGCCTTCCTGCCCTCTCTCCCTGGGGCAGTGGAGCTGACGGCTCCCATACACCTGGAGAGAGGGGGTGTGACAGAGCCTCCTCAGGTGACACACGGCGGACTACAGCCGCTGATGCTTGAACACAGTAACTCATAGTTTCAGTCCCAGAGGTCAGGGAAGGCAGGGAGGGGACTGGCCAGGACAGCATGGGGCTGAGCTTCAGGGTCAGGCAGGATGAGATCTTGGGTCAGGATTTCTGAGCCCTCGCTTCTGGGAGACAACAGAAGGAGCTGGTCCAGGTCTGGGCAGCTCAGGAGACATCGCCAGAATCAGCTGCGCCAGGCCCACCCCACAGTGAGTGTGGACCCAGGCTCAGCCAAGGTCTTTGGCTGTGAATGCCAGCAACAGGGTTAGCTGAGGCAGAGGAGCTGGCCAGGGAGAGCAGGGCCTGCTGGGCGTGGTGGCCCTGCCTGGGTTAGCTGGGGTTTGTAACAGTGTGACAGGGGTGGTAACAATTGCCACAATGTGTTGAGTACTTGCCTGTGTCAGACCCCACTCAAAATGCTTTAGAATCTCTTTGAATCTTCACAACATTAGGGCACCATTTTATGGGTAAAGAAACTGAGCCCCAGGTTTGGGTTCATTAGTGATGCAGCTCCCTGTGCCTGTGGAAACAGGACCAGAACCCAGGTCAGCCGAGCCCTGGCCTTTAGAGCTGTTCTAAAGCCAATCAACTAGCAGAGAGGCCTTTTCCTGGCCTCCTTGGGGCAGAGGCTCGGCCATCTGGGAGGGTGGGCCGGCTTGAGGGAGCCTAGGGACCCCTCCCTGAGGGCAGGGCCTTTCCTGGCTG
The DNA here is from genome assembly GCF_022682495.2 of Desmodus rotundus. Lineage (NCBI taxonomy): Eukaryota > Metazoa > Chordata > Mammalia > Chiroptera > Phyllostomidae > Desmodus > Desmodus rotundus. The sequence continues at coordinate 3,763,347 of NC_071389.1, read as the reverse complement.
CTCTGGTGGCTCCTAGCAGCTGCCATGGGGATGGCTCCATCTCCTTCCCACTCGGGCCACCAGCTGGGGTTCATGGCCACTGTTTCCCCCAGGATAACTCCAGGTGAGACCCGGCACGTTCACAGGCAGATCCCCCACCCCCACCCCCACCCCCGGTGACAGAGGGACATGAGCTCCTGCAGTACCCGTGTGCTGCCACCTGCCCTCTGACTTCAACCCACACCAGGGACTCGAGCTGGAGACGCCCTGCAGGAGTCTCCCGAACCCCCTCCTTCTAGCCACAGAGAAACGAGACGTGCAGAGGGCAGAATAGGCCCCACGGGAGTTCATTTCTTTGGAGCCAACAGTGTTTTTCTGAGAACTCGCCTCTAAATGAAGAAATCTTCCAGCAACTCTAGGTCAACAGACCTATCTGTGCTGGGTTTCCTCCCCGACCCTCTAAGCTAACCTCGTGAAGGTTCTTGGGCCCCGTGTCCCCGGGTCACCCTTCTGGGGCACAGCAGAGACTCTGATGCCTTCTCCCCAAACTAAGTCGGTTTTAGCCGCGTCTCTAAAGGGTAAACTTTTTCCCTTTTTGGGAGGGAGGAGTTAGGAGGGAGGAGGAAAGAGGGGATGTGCTTCCGGAAGAGCTTGTCCATTCAGACTTCTGTACCAAGCTCTGACTCTCGGAGCTGGGGGGTCAGCTGGGGCCTGGGCCTGGTTGTGGGAGAGTCTGGGAGCATCCAGGGGTGGGCCAGCCCAGCCCTCAGGAGGCCTGCTGTGGGGGCGGGGTGAACACTACTCGCGTCCACCCAACAAGCAGGGACCCGCGTGCCACACGTGGTTCTAGGCATTCGAGACACGGCAACAAACACAACGCAACGTCCCTGCTCTTACGGAGCTTCCTTCTGAAGGGTGGGGGTGGGGGCCAGAGGACAGATAGGAAATAAACAACACGGTTGACGTGGCAACAATGTGAATGAATTGCAAGAGATGAGTTTGAGTGACTGGAGCCTCACCCAGGAGTGCATGCTGTCGGATTCCATTTCTGTGAAGTTCTAGAGCAGGAAGAGCTAACCCGTGGCAGGAAACTGGACCTCTCGGATATGGAGGTTGGGACTGCCCAGAGAGAGACAGGAGGAAACTTTCTGGGGTGATGGTGATACTCGGACATCTTGACATGGGCTTGAGCTACGTGGGGGCGGGCATTGATTAAAACTCATCAACGAGTACATTAGCATTTGTGCATTCAATGGTTTTCATTGTGTATACAGTTTTCCTGGAGGCAAAAAAAAAAAAAAAAAAAGAAAAAGAAAAAGAACCGTACAGAAATATTGAACTCTGGTTAATGACATACATGCTAAAGTACTTGGGATGAGGTGCCCTGCTGTCTGCAATTTAGTTTGAAATGCATGAAAAATAAATAAGAGGGATCGCCGGGGAGACGGACATACAGGTGATAAAACAACACGTTAAAACGTTCATGGAGGATCTGGGTGGTGGCGGTAAGGGTGCTTGTCTCTACTCTCTGCACACTTAAACACTCCCACTGACATGCTGAGGTGTGGGTGAGGGAGCGGAGCCTTCAGTGTGGTGCCAGGCGGACCTCACTGAGGAGCTGACAGTTGAGCCGAGAGCTCAAAGACCCAGGTGGGCCTCTGGACAGCAGGAGGAGCAGGCGCAGAGGCCCTGAGGCCAGAGCACTCAGCTCACCTGAGGAGCAGGAAGAAGCCAGCGAGGCTGGAGAGTGCTGAGTTCGGGAGGAGCAAGGTGGTGCGGGTCCCGGGGGTCCCAGTAAGGGTTTGCTGTTATTTTATGTGTCAGGGAGACGTATTGAGCTGACTGATTGAGAGTGATGTGATATGACATGACTTGGGAGGCAAGGGGCCCGCTCTGACTGCTTTGTGCAGAATGGACCACAGGCAACAGAGAGACTTGGAGCTGGTGTGGAGAGAGCCGTCATTTCAACCTGGTGGAGCAGAAGAGAATGGGAGGAGGCCACACCTTTAGAACGTATTTAGGGGAGGAGGAGGAGGTAGGAAAGGAAAGGAGGGGAATCAAGAATGGTTGGCCAGAGCCCTGTAGTGGCTGGCAGTGCATTTGTTCCAACAAGGAGATTGGAAGAGGACTGCTCTCGAGGGAGTTGAGAGTCCTGCTTTGGCGAGAGAAGCTGGGGAGGCTGACTCAGCATTCAGGAGGGAAACATTGAGGGCACGGCTGAGCCCGGCACTCCACAGTGAGGCCAGGGACCCACCCAGAGGACAATGTGGAGTCGTTGGCATGAACGGAGCTGGAGAGGGGACCCGAGGAGACAGTGCAGATGGAGAAGGTCTAGGACGCCCAGGGATATTCCCCTGGCAGGGGATGCAGAAAGTAGGGGGGGCGGGGGAGCTGCAGAGAACAGGCAGTGCAGGAGATGGCCAAGCACGTGACAGCATCAGGAGAAGAGAACATTCCAGAAGAAGGGAATGGTCAACCTTGGTAAGTGCTGCTGGGAGGTCAGGAAAGATGAGGGCAGCAACCGACCTTTGGATTTTGCAGTGTGGAGGTTATTGGTGAGCTCACGACAGCTCCTGGTGGCCCGAAGGACGAGGAAAGTCGGACAGCGCAGGGCAAGGGCTGACAAGCAGACACACACCTGAGAACTTTTGCCTTGAAGGAGAGTTTTGTGTGTGCCAGCTGACGGCGATGATCTGGCGGGACAGACAGAGACCGGGGCAAAGAGAGAGGGCAGAGCGGGAGGAAGAGCCAAGAAAGGCACAGGCAGGACTGCAGAGGACAGCGTGAGACTTCGGTGAGGGCTGCTCTGCTGGCTGCAGGGGCCCCAAGCCTCAGTGCTCCTCTCACTACGTGTACGGGCCCATTGGGGCCTGAGGAGGGCAAACATCGGCGCACGGCTACCTTCTCCCAGGAGCCAGGTGGACAGGAAGGCTAGATCCCTGCAACTACACACACCCCTGCTCTGCAACCAAGGGGGACCTGCTCTGTTTGGGAAGGACAGGGCAAAGCCCCCAGAAGTCCTACCCATTTTTGGAGTGGTAGTGGGGTTGGCTAGAAGTCTCCTTGGGGCCTCCTAGTGCCCCTTACTGGGAGGGAACAAGAGAACCGAGTGGGGAGGCATGAAAAGCAGCGATGCCTGTGCAATTCTGTGCTCACCTTTGCACACCTGCCTAGCTAAAATCTTTGGCTGTAAGTCTGGAGTGCATGGTGCATGCCACGTGGGACTTCCTGCTTGCTGCTGGGAAGGTAAGGGTGGTCAAAGCACTTGAGATGTCCTGTCATGGTCCAGAGCCTGTCACACACCCGAGCTGACTAATGTCAGCTGTCTGTGCTGCTTGGGGGCCAGAGCCAGTGGCTGGCACCCACACTTGGGGCTCTTCACCAAAGACAGGCACTTGCAGTTTTACACTATCGGATTACAGTTGGATTTCACTCGTGGCCCTTTGAGTTCCTTCAGAGGCAAAAGAGAAAGCATTTCCTTGAGGCAAACTTGTGTCTTTTCTTTGGAAATCACTTTCCCCTTTGCTCCAAAGAGGGTTAGGATATTAAGGAGAGAACATCAGCAGAAGATTACATGAAAAGGATAATTAAACAAAAGCCCCACTTTATAAGCTATCTAGAAGGGAAATTAAGCAGCTTTTGCCTTTTTCCCATCTTTGAAGGAGGCTCTGTCAAAGGGGAACCAGAATTGTCTGGCTTGATAAATAAAGATAGTAACCAAATGTATTGCCCATTGTTCTGAGTCCACATGAAAAGCAACTGCTCAGCCGTGCTGACAACACGCACCACGGGCACACAAACCCCTCGCAGATGGAAGGATTAAGAGACGGACAAGTGCTGGATAAAAAGACTAATAAATAATTTCCCTCTCTAAGGGACTGCAGCTCTGGCAGCTATGCTCTGCCGCTGTCCGTCAGTCTGGCCACGGCAGCCCTGTCCTCCCAGGGCTGAAGGGCAGAGGAGGGCTCGTGAGACGGCTGCAGACAGGTGCGCGCAGGCACTGGGGCGATGACAAGGGTGCAGAGGTTCCGCGTCATTAACCACGTGTCAAGTGCCTGCCCGAGAATGCAGAGTAAATTAGCCAGCGGGCTTGTCCTCACATGGTTGCGCGGGCAGGCCTGGTATTTTGCCATTTGAAAGGTGGTCTGAACCGGACCATCTCAGGGGCTCCCCCTTCCCGACTGTGCCCACCCAACCAGTCCCCTGGAGCAAATGGTGACCACAGCCACCACTGCTGGGGCTGCCGTGTGCCAAGCATGACATTAAGACCTTGGTGGGTTTTAGCTCGATTCATCCTCCCAGTGAACCCAGTAGCGAGGTATTTGGTGCCCATTTTACAGACAAAAAGATTCATGGAAGCTAACTCATTTGGCCAGAGTCACGTGGCCAGTAAAAGGTGGAGCTGAATAGATCACCGGCCCAGGTGGCCCTAGAAGGTAGCCAGAGGAAGCCTTTCCACTTGCCTCACCGTCTCCCCCATACTCAGTGCCCCCCATATCCACATGGTGAGGGCAGAGGGCCCCCCAGGGCTCCAGAAGCACAGGCAGCTGCAATTTGCAAGGTGAAGAGCAAGCAGCTGTGACCTGCTCACAGCAGACCCTCTGGGTTGGTGGCCAGCTGCAAAAGCCAATGGCAGCCTCTTCCTGGATGTCCCCTGTCCTCCGAGGAGGGGATCAGGATGAAGGAGTCTTCTGGAAAATGCCCAGTGATTTTCCTTAGAGAGAATAATGGTGCTTTTAGGGAATGACCCTATTTTTCTGGAGGCTTTGGGTGGGTCCAGCAGAGGCTCGGCATCATAAATTGCAATCAAGCAAAGATGTCTGAGACGGAACTAACATTGGCTGTGCCATGCAGCCTTGGCGAAGATCCCGAAATCTTAATGGAATTGAGCAATTTTTTGCATAGCACAGTAAATTCCCAGTGTCTACCTTGTCACATTATTCAAGGCACATTAAATGGAGAAAGAAGTGGAAGCTGCTGCTTGGAATAAAACTGAACGAGAAGGCAGCTCAAGAATGGCCCGTCTGGTAGCACCACTCACTCTCCAGCTCTCTCTCAGACCTCCTGGGGTCTGTCTCCCCAGACGGAAGTCTTCCAGGGGCTGCTAGGGTAGCATTGGTCGAGGGACCCTGTCCTGCAGCCCTCCTCCCTTCATCACATCTCTCCTACCTGGGGGCCTCCTTCCACCTGGCATGTCACACTCTCCCCCCCGCCCCATGCTACTTCTGCCTTCTGCCTTGCCGGGCACCCTCCAGTTACTTCTCCAGTGCCCATACCCAACATGGAGCCCTGTCCTAGGGCCCCAGAGCCCCTCACCCTTGTTTCCTGACCTTGACCTTCTCCATAATTAGCTAACCACAAAGTGTTTCCTGGTAGTTGGTCCTTCCTACTCAACTGTCAGTGCCATGAGGTCAGAGGTGGTGCCTGGGCAGGCGCCCCTCCTGCCTGCTGAGGCCTGCTGACTGGCTGAGCGGCAGGCCCACAGCTCATTCCCCAGCACGCCAGCCTTGCTCGCACTTGCTGACAATGACAAGGAACTGGCCTCAGTACCTGGGGCATGGAAGCCGCTGCGGACAAGGGCTGCAGATACTATGAAGGATAATGAAAATGGTGGTAACAGTCCACTGCTATCACCGGCAGCCTGGAGAGGCTTTCACAGAGGCACTGAATGTGCAGCCTTGGCTGGTCAGGCCCCATCTCTACTGCTCTCTCCTCCTTAGCCCAAGAAAAGACTAGGGGTAGGGGAGGTAGAACAGGCCTCCCCACACTCCCTGCAAGTCCCTGACTGGCACTGGGCCCAGGACACCCATCCAGAGGCCTTCTTCTCTAACAGCTGTGGCCCTCGGACCTGGAGCCCAAGGAGCTGGGACCTCACCACACTTGTTAGTTTCACCTATTGCTGTGCACGTGGCCTATATCCCCTCCCTGTTCTTCCCCCCTGAGTTCACTTCCTCCTCCAGGAAGACCCCTCCAACTGCCCAGCCCACACTACGTCCCCTTCTCTGGATTCATTGCATTGACTGGCTTCAGCTGCCACCTACTAGGCACACAAGTTCAGGGTCAGAAATGACTTTGATGACACCGGGTGCTTCACCTGCCACTCCTCACAGCCAGCCTCCCCAAATGCTTGGGGCCTAGCTGCTCCCTCCCCAGCGCTACCCAGTCCCCGGTAGACTGCTGGGTGCCCTTGCTCAGCTGGGAGTTGGCAGCTGGGAGCGAGGAATAAAGACCCTGCACCAGACTCCCTTGTCCTTCTTGTCATCAAGACCTAGTCCCTGTGAGGTCACTTCCAGGACCTGTGAGCTGTTTCCCTTCTCAGCCCTGCTCACCGCCATACCCGTGTCCCTTGGGCCTGGCCACTGTGGCCTGTGGGCTCTGGAGGAAGGGACTGTGTCTGCACGAAGAGCCTGGGCTCAGCCCTGCCTTCCCTACCCTTTGGGGCTTCCTTACCCTCCCAGACCCTGTTTCTTCCTCTGTGAGAATCTGGGTGAATTCGCTCAATCCTGGCTCCCTCCCCGGGCAGCTGTGAGAATGAAAGACGCTGGACTTGGAGTTCCAGCAAGTGCCATGGGCTGCCCGGTGCCCCCTCGCTATCAGGAAGCCCCCCTGCCCCAACCCAGCCATACAAGGCATGTGCCACTTCCTCCATGTTTTGTGGCTGAGGGTGTGACACCAGGGTGGGGCTGGGGTCCCGGCTATCACAGCATCAGGTCGGCAGGTTTGCAGAGGTCTGGCTGCCCTGAGGCGCCTTCCCTCCTCGCTGACTGGGCAGGGGAACCCCTGGCACAAACTGGCTTCCCTCTCTCAAATGTCCCCTTTGGGACAGAGAGTTGGCTTCATGAACATGCCCCGTATGTCCAAGCCCCATCAAAGCCTCATCTGGTGGCCGGCCCTGCAGAATATCAGGGTCTTGGGGACACACAGCGCTGCCCACACGCAGAGCGTGCTCCTTGGTGCTTTCCTTCCCAGCGGCTTCTGCCTCACCCCGATGACACATAAAAATGGTCACTGAGCAAGAAGCCTGGAGTGTTGTTTATGAAGCTATAATATCCTCCATTAAAAAATATGAGAGAAAAAAGGAATAAAGGAAAAGAAAGAAAGAGGGAGGCAGGCAGGAAGACAGGAAGGAAGGAAGAGGAGGAAGAAAAGACAGGAAGGAAGACATGAAGAAGGAAGGAAGGAAGGAGGGAGGGAGGAAGGAAGGAAGAGATGGAGGGGGAAGGAAGGAAGGAAGCAAGGAAGGAAGGAGGGAGGGAGGGAGGGAAGGTGAAATGGGGCCTGAGGTGAAGGCCCAGTGTACGGCCTGGCCGGGAGTCAGTGCCCAAGGTGTCTCACTGTGGTCACAGCTTCTGAGGCTCAAGGTCATCAGGGCTATAACCCAGCTCCTCTTAACCCAAAGGTCCTAAAACTCGGACCCCACACCTCCACCACTCTCCAGTGATCCAGGAGCCCTGGGTGTGCACGGCCGTGTTCATGGGCCCACAGGCGTCTATGTGTGCAGCCACGGTGGGCAGGGAAGGAGCCCCCACTGCCTGCACCCCAGAGAGCTGGCCCTGGATTCCAACATCCCCTGAAGGGCATTGGCAGACACAGGGACACATCCATTCTTCATCAAGCACAGACAACGATAACCAAGCATTTTGGAGAGCAAGGCAAAGAGAAGAACACTCATCAGCAGCAGAAAGTTCCCAAATGAGCTGCCCAGAGTTGCCGGGCAGTTTGCAGGGGGCCTGCCCTCCTTGGGAGCAGGCCGGGGAAGTGTACAGAGGGAGAAGAGGACATGGGAGGAGTTCTGGAGGCCCTGAGCCAAATCACTCAAAAATCCCAAACAGGAGGGGCTGTGGGGGAAGGGACAGAGGCCACTGGCCCTTGCGGCCTAGCTCAGCCAGGAGTGGCCCAGTGGGCAGGAGGGGCGGCACTCCTTTCTGGCCCCCACAAAGCTCAGGGCCCAACAGCTACAGAAATGACTACATTCAGGCCACACAAGGCCAAGGTGAAAAGGCGTGGGGAGGCCTGACCCCAGCCTGGTGCTACCACCAACCAGCTGGGGGCCCTGGGCCTGGCCCTTCCCTCTCCAGGCCATGTGACGGCTGAGCTGGATGCTGCTGACCTGCCGAGAGGAGGCGTGTGTGCCAGCCCAGAGTGGTGGCTTCTCAAGGTCATGAGGCACATCTACCAAAGGCCCTGCTCCAGCTGAAGCAGTGGCCCGAGCGCAGGTCATGTGGGCTCAGAGTGGCCTGGGGTCACAAGATGCCACTCTGGGCAGGTGGCCTCATGGGGTGCCCACCAGGTATAGCAATGACCTTATGTATCTAAGGGCTAATCAAGTGGCCTTAGTCCCTTCAGTCCAGGGGAGGCCCTGCTCAAATCCTAATAAAATATTTATTATCGAGAGAGAGCACGCACGCACACGTGCACACACATGTGTTGTCCCCTGAGAGCCAGGTCACGTGGAAGCTCTGAGTGCCACCTCAGCCCCTGTCCACCTCCCCAACCCCCTTTCGGGCAGGCATTGCTGACCTCTGTGCCATGTCCGGTCTGGCATGCCCACTCAGCCCCTGTCAGGCTGACAGGCTGTCTGTAGCAGAACCATGGCCCTGCACTGTCTGGCTGAGGCCCTGTGCTGGGCGCCTGGGGGCTGGGGGCTGCCGGTGCCCCCGTGGTGAGCTCACAGTCTGGCCTGGCTGGGCACAAGTCCCACTGTGCCAAGTGGCCTTGGGAGAGGCCGGCAGAGACAACTGTGAGCTGAGCCTGGATAGCAGCGGAGACAGAGGGACTGCTCCTTGAGGAAACCCTCCTTTATTGGAAGCCCACCATCCCTGCCTCCTTCTTCCTCCAAGCCTCCTTCCTTTCTGGAAGGCTCTCCATCCCAGCCAGTCAGCTCGCCCTGGGCAGTGGGGTATGAGGTGTGTGGTGGGGCTGCTGCCCCTGTCCCCGGCAATGTGTCCTGTGCAGGGCTCCAGCTGGCTTCTTCGGAGCCAGCTGCACCGAGCGGCCTTCTCTCTCAGCTCTCCCCCCATCACCGCTGCCCCCTTTGCTCCCACCCAGGCCTGTCTTGTGGTAATTGGTGTCAGAGACCAACTTGGGCCAGTGTCTCATAGCTTCTTTCCTATTTCCTACCAGCGACGCGGAAACTGGCCCCGCTGCCACTACTCCGGTGCTGCAATTAGCACCGGGACACACTGCCCTGACTGCCATGGGCACTCTCGGCTCTGCGCGGGATGTGCGCCATGCTAATTGCTTTGGCCTTCAGTCCTCAACCTCCTACTGCCCAGACTGACCACGGAGAGGAGCCCCACACCTGTGTGCCTTCCCTCCTGACACCTGCTCACAGAATCAAGAGTGACACTAGAAGATGCAGCAGAGAGGGGGTGGACTGACAGTTCCCCCGGGGACTGGAGAAAAAATAAAGAGGCCCAGATTAGCCCGGGAGAAACTGGACCCAGTGACGCTGGCCTTTGGGAGACTTGGACACCTCCACCTGCTGGAAGGTAACGAACCCAGACATACAGAATTGCCCCGGTGTCTCTCCAGCCAGGACTGAAGCCCCAGGGACAGGGGCTGGGACAGACGAGAAGGACCCCTCCTACTTCCCGCCTTGCCCCAGAAACAGGGTAGGAGCAACACAATCTAAGAGGAACCTGGCTCAAGGCGCCCAATTGAGTGGGATCCAGTTTGGGGAGTAATGAGCTCAGGCCCCATGGCTGCCTGATGGTGTCTGATTCCAGGAAAGTAAATTCAGTGGAATTAAAAAGCCACGAGAGCATGATGGAATGAGAGGCGAGCTGGCGGGGACGCTGCTCCACCGCTTGGAGGTGCCACTCCACCAGGCAGGCCGTAGCCAGCACAGAGGGTGCTGGGGAGGTGTTCTGATGGGGGCGTGGAAACCACGGAGGGAAAAAGCCCAAACAGGCCCGACCAGCGGTTGGGAGGCCCAGGAAGGGGTTCATGAGGGACAGAGGATGCTCAGGGTGTGCAGCCAGAGTGTGACCCTGGGTTCGCGGGGCAGGTCTAATCCCACCAGAGCTCTGCTGTCCCGACACCCACCCCTGTAGCCAAGCACAAGAAAAAGTCATTTGCCAAACTGCGAAATGCCTTGAGTCCATCCCTATGAACCAGACAGGCAAAGTGTCATCCCACAAGTGCCCGAAGGTCCCTCTACCAAGGACGCAAGCAGAACAATGATAAAACAGGTGTGACCACACCAACCTCCAGGGGAAACAGACCCTGGGAAACTGACAAGGGGGCAGGTTGCTGGGGAAGCAGTGTCTTTGCAGATCAGCACATCCTCAGACAGTCTCAGGCGTCGTCTGCCAATGAGCCTGTCTGAACCACAACAGTAATTTCTGGGAACTTAAGAAGAACGGAAAGAGCTTGGAGGTGGGGAAGCCTTGGCATTCACACCAAGATGGCTCTGGGCCCTGTGGACACCCTCCAGGTCCCCTTCCCTGGGACTGGAAGCCTCCTTGCACTTCACAGCATGTATGGCGGTCATCTCTCTAAACACGTGTCACCCGCCCAGGATAGGAGATCCCCAAAGCACTGGTGCCTTGGGGTTGATGAACCTGAACAACAGGGATGCAGACCATGGGCCCACAGCAGGAAAGGCTGGCAGCAGCAATTCCTGGGCAGAAGCAGGAGCAAGAATTTGGACAATGGGTTCTAAGAGCAGCTGCAGTCAGAGGTTCCACTTTGAGAATGACCCAGATCCAGCCGCCTGGATACCTCCCTCGGACCACCCGACTTGCCAGGCAAGAAGAACACAAGAGGACACCCATCGGCAAGAGGCTGGTGGCCTCTGAAATGGCCAGGCCTGGCTCATCAAGGCTTCGCCCAGCACCACAGACAGAGATCTGGGAGTCCCGGCCACCCTCTGCAGCAGTGACACCCACTGGTGTCTCTACCCTTTCTCCATCCTTTACATGGCAGACATCAACAATTGACCACAGAGCTCTTTCCTGCTGAGGCAGGAGCTCCTCCTCTCCCAACAACCGTCCCAATCAATCCGAATCAATCAAACAGCAACTGGCGCAGCTCCAGAAGCGATATTCCCCACCTGCTAATGACTGACCCACAAGAGACAAAGAAGGTGCAGCTTTCAGCCAACAGGTACTTCGCTGTCAGGGGCAGGATGCTCAGTCCTCACCCAGAGGACACAGAGGCACCCTGGAAGCACCTGGTGGGGCTTTATTCCTATGGGGCAGGTGAGGACTACTCCCACCAGGCTTTCTCCATTTCCTGCACCCACCAATGTGCTGGGCCAGCCACACAGCTGGCCTCAGCGCCACACACCAACGTCCCTACTAGGAAAGCTGCCCAGGACCAGGGCGATGGCGTTTCAACCCAGGCCACCTCCACCACACGCAGGAACCCAACCCCACTCAGCGCCCTCCACAGACCCTTCCCCACACCAGAGACGGAAGAAGAATGCAGTGCCAGCCACCTACCTGAAGGAGCCAGTAGCACCTCCGGTGGAAGGTGGGGATGATGGAGGAATGGACATAGCAGCCGTACAAGCACTAGGGAGAGAGGAAAAACGAGAATTCAGTTGGAAAGAGGAAAGGAAGGGAGGGAGGAAGACAGCGCAACAGAGAAGGAGCAAGAAAGGACCACAGACTCGGCCAGTGCCCGGGGGAGACCGAGGGCAGGCGCCTCTGCGTCTGGCCCCGGGACCAAGAACCAGGTCTGGGTCTGAAAACCACAGCTGGCAAACGTGAGGGACAGCTGGGGTGCTTACCCTTTGGGGGCCATGGAGGTGTGTGAGAACCCAGAAAAGCCAGGAACCGGGGGAGTGCACATGTGTACACATTTTGCCTATAAATTTAGGGGCTTGGAGTACTGAGTTCACTCATAGGACCTAGGTTAAGACCCCTTGGTGGATGGGGAGGGGCTGAAGGTTACAAAATTGACTCAAATACACACACACTCCAGACCTTTCTGACCAAGGAGTGTCATGCCAGACAGGGCAGCCCCAGCTGGCAGGAGCCTCTAGGCAGGTGGGGCCGGGAGGGCAGCAGTCCTAGGTGCCCCCTCAGAGCCTGAGTGGCCCCGATGCACACCCCCACTCTCTGGTTCTGACGTGTAGTTTGTTTAGTCCTGTTATTTGTCTGTCCTAAGTATGAACCTGCATCTTGTACCGATGGATTTGGTCTTAGAAAACACCTAGAGCCAGGGTGGATAAAAGGCGGACATGAATAAGGTGGGTGGGAATTCAAGTTCAGGGTTGCTGTGCGGGGCGGATGTGATGTGAGGAGGGGCACAGACTCAGGGGGTGGAGCTGACCGGTGGGACAGTGGGCTGGGCGCTGCCTGCGCACACGGCACTGTGTGACACCACAGTGGGGACCTGCTGGTGGGCAGAGCTGCAGGAAAGATTGGGGAGGAGTTGCCGCCATTGAACTCTGAGCGTCTGAGGGCAGGCGAGGGGATTTGACCTTCTCCTCTCGCCTCCAGGTCCGAATTGGAATGCTCTCCTTGTATCTCCACAGGAGCCCTACCTTCCCAAAACACCTGATCCAGGAGCGGGGGGCAGGGGGCTTCAGAAAGAGAAGGCAGGGCCAGCAAGGCCTTGGGGAAGGACCAGCAAGGTCCGCCCTCCCCTGCAACTGCTCCTTCTCCTCACTCTCACCCCTCCACCTCACACCAGCCCTGCAGAGCTTTTCCAATACACCCTTCACATGCCACGCCCCCCCCACCCCACCAAAGCACTGAGAGTGTGAACTGCTCCAACTAGGAGCCTGTTGGAGCCCTGCCTGTCTGATTAGCAGAGTTGAAAGAGAAATCATTTTGGACTGTGGGATTCTAGCTGCAAGAAAATCAGATTTCCAATATGTTAGAACTTTTACAGATCGCTGTCAGCTGGGACTTACGCCCTGTACAAACCAAACAAAGCGGAAATTAATTTAAACGATTCCTTTGCAATTCTTGCCCACGGAATGTATTTATTATGAAGAAGGCAATATTCTTTCCTGACTTTTCAATACACTTTTTGTTTTTATTTTTTAAAAATTTTCAGTAACTCACTCTCTGCCTAAGGAGATTTCCGTTTGGATATTTTTTTTTCCTGTAATTGTTTAGTTGCAGTGAATGAGCAGCCTACCGGCACCTTTGATCGGCCCCTTTTCTTTGGAATTTGCATGTGGGTTGGGGGTAGTTTCGGGACCTTTCCAATGACATCCATTGCTGTGAGAAGTGTCTCCTGTCCCTTTGAGACCAAAGGCTTCACACCTGCTCCTTCCCACCGTTCCTTTCTCTTGAGAGTTCACAACACCTTCCCCTCTTCACCTGTCTCTCTCTTTCCACGGCTGTTTCTTGAACTTGAAAAGAACACGGTTGATGGGCAGCACTTTCCCCCTCGCCTTGCTGCAGCCGCCTTGCACCATGCGTGATGGGACCCTCGAGAATTTACGGAGCCCCTGCTGTGTGTGCCTCTGCAGTGTGCGCTGCTCTCCCCTGAGCGCCGCCCCCGCCCCCAGCCCCCTCTCTGGCACCCTCCCCTACCGGGAACTGCCCAGAACCACCCAATAAGCAGAATGATGTTAAAAAGAAAAATCGCCGATTCTACAGCAAGGCTCATGCATTTTAATCAGAACCCTTGGGGTCTCACTCAGAACCCAGTTACTCTATTTTTAGATGTTACTCCAACCGCCCTGGTGCTCCGGGGTCTCTGGTCTCCACAGATGAGAAGCACAATACTAGGAAGGTGGGAGAGAGGAGGGGAGGCTGGCAGCAGACCCCTGATGAGTGCCAGCTATGTCACAGGCACCGAGGGAGGAAAAGAGGGCAAGCTCCCCAGGGAGCCCCAAGGACTGGTACCGTCCCTGTGGGGGATGTGTTTGCGGTGAGCCGGTGGCAGTCAGCGAGGAGAGATGGATCTGGCCTGGAGGTCAAGGGGGAACTCTGCTCAGGACCTCTGCTTACCAGCTGGGGGTCCTTGGCATGCCAGGCTGTAAAATGGGCACCATCCTCCTCCTATCCTCTGGGTGGCTAGGAGGGTTGAGAGCTGATGCCCGGGATGGGATGCCCAGGACAGTCCCGGTGCAAGGGGGGTCAGAGGAGGCTGCGGGGCCCTAAGATGGGCACGGTTGGCCAAGGGAAGTGGCAGGAAAAGCAGGAGGGGGATGGGAGGTGAGACGGAGCACACTGGGCTTGAGGACCCCCCCCCCCCACCGTGAGGACCAAGGATGTTGGGAGGGACTGGAGTGTAAAGTGCATGGGTGGAGGGTGGGAGTGGCGGCTGCCAGGCAGAGACAAAGCTGTCAATCACAGAAGGCCACAAGAGCCATAGCAGGGAGTCCGGTTTTACCCTGGAGCAGCATGGAGGAAAAGAATGTCATGAGATCCAGAAGCTCACTGTGGCAGCAGTGTGGCCAGGGAACAGAGTGAGGGGGGCAGGGGCACAGGCCTGTCCTGTGAGTCAGAGGCACGCTGCCCCTGATGATGAGGGTGCAGGGCAACAGCCGCGTCTGCCAGGTGTAAGGACAATGCCCAGCTCTCTGGCTGGGTGGACAGGGTGTGGTGGTCGCATTCACTAGGACGGGAAACACGGGGGTGCATCGGGCTGGTGGGGAGGGACTGACTTCCCATTTCCACTGGGTGACTTTGAGGAGCTCCCAAGACATCCAAGTAGAGACACACAGCAGGTGGTAAGCTGCAGAGACCCGGGGCTCAGTCTGGGTTGGAAATACCGGGCATCACAGGCACTGGGATGGCACTGGAAGTGGGGGAGAGGCCGGGGAGCGGGTGCCCACTCAGGCTAGTTTCTGCGGTGCAGGGTCAAGCCCTTCAGGCAGACAGAGCAGGCGAGGGGGCCTTGCTATCACGTGGACCTGCCTCACTGGGGACCGCAACCCCTGGACCTCCCTCCTTTCACCCACTCCACAACCCCTAACCATGGCCATGGCAGCTCCCTTGCCACTTCCTTTATCACCGTCGTCCCCATGTTGCAGCCTTGCCACCAGTTTCCAGTCCGTATGACAATGTCACCACCGAGCCGACTGGGGATTAATTGCATGCCATTTCACCAGGCAGCGTATCCAACCCGTTCCCTTTACCCACTGATCTAAAAAGCGACCTGGTTTGTCTGGAGCAGTCTGTGTTGTGCAAATTCCTGGTGCTTTTTGATCAGGCTCGGGGGTCCCCTGGGCGCTCCCTGGGTTAAGCTTTTCATTTGGGGGCCATGATGTGGTTGGAGGGAGAGGCAGAGTCACATCCTGGGGCTGCTGGATACAGCTGTGTGCGCGCACACCTGCACATGCGTGTGCATCCCCCGTGTGTACACGAAGGCATAAATAAGAAAGCAGCCAGCTATTTATAGCAAACTCAGGAGAGCTTCACCCTGCAGAGGAAAGCAGCGCTCAGATCCACCCAATTTGGGGAACTAAGGCCTGACAGCTTCCCTTTCACGTGACAGTCGAGCAAGGAAGTTTTTCTTAAACGCTCAATATTGCTTTTATGACTCTGTGGGGCTCTTTTTTTTCTTCTTCTTCTTAAATAGAAAGGAAAGATAGATTTATAGGGGAAACCGATAGCAAACAAGAGCTCCCTTCAGTTCAAAACCAACATTTCCCGCAAAGGAAGGGATGTTTCTGAAGGGGGCATCGGCCACACATCTCCCCAGACAGATTTCTCCCCAACAGACTCAGCTGCTGGGGATCCCCATGGTCCAGAGGGTCCCTGGGACCCAATAGATGATGGCCTCTGAGGCCCAAGGACCAAGGCCTCAGGGTGGCTTTACTGATTGGGAATCGGGCACAACCAGTGCTTTCTGTCCAGCTCACAATGGAGTCATGTGACACGGTTGATTCTCCTCTCTCTCTGCCTCCCCCCACCTTGGGTACAAGCTCAGTCCTCCTCCTGTCCCCTCCACTCTGGGCTTTGGCTCTGAAAACAGCTGACTCTCGGTCCCCAGGTGGACCTTGTGCTTCCCATCTCCATGCTCTTCCTCGCACTGTCCCAGCACCTCAGGTCCTCCCTCCTCCAGGAAGCCTCTCCTGACCAGCCAGTGCACAGGGTCCCTTGAAATGTCCCATTGGGGTCATGGTGCATGTGGGTTCTGCTTTGGATTTATATATGTCGGTCGTCACTGTCATTTAACCTTCCATGCCTGCTGTCTGGCCTCACTTGTCCAGGTACTGGCTGAGTTTCTGGAAAGGGCCAGAGTCCATAATTTTGTGAGTCACATGGTCTCTGTTGTAACTGCTCAGCTTGGCCTCTGTGGGGCAGCAGCAGCCATAGAGGACAAGGTAACGAATGGGCTTGGCTGGGTCCCAACAAAACTTCAATCATGGACACGGTAATTTGAATTTTGCATAATTTTCACTTGTCGTGAATATTGTTCTCCTTGTGACGTTTCCCCAACCATTAAAAAATAGAAAAAGCATTCTGGCTCACAGGCTGCACAAAGGGAAGCGGCCGAGGCCTGGCCCCTGGGCCGTAGCTCACCGCCCCTGGCCATCAGGCTGGGGAGAGTGAGTTACACGGTCCTGCGTGGAACCCCCAGCAATCTCCCGGAGTAGGCGCTCAGTGAGCCGTACCACTACCACAGGAGGCGACTGCCTACTCGGGACCAGCCAGGGGCAGGGAAAGCTGAGCACACGGAAAATACAGGCCATACGCTTAGTAAACATGTGCGAATCTCGGACAAATCACATCTCCCCACAGAGGCCCCTCACCCTGAATGGCTTGTGTGAAACCAGCCAGCACCCAGGCGTGGGGCTTGGGCCAGGGACTTCCTGGCTGGTAGAAACCACTCCAGCAAAGCACAGCCTCCTGTCCCTGGCGAGTGCCTTCACTCTGGGAACTAAGCAGAATCCAGTGAGGGACGGTGCAGGCCGCTGGCAGCAGCACCGGGGTGGTAGGGGCTTTGGCCCCTGCCCTCTGAGAAGCAGAACACCCCCGCGGCCTGGACCGCCTGTGAAATTTCCTCTCTGAGAGTTTTTTAATCTGTGTGTGGGGCCACCTCCCACAGGAAGCGGACAACTGCTGAAGTCAAGGTCTGCTGTTGACCTCCCATCTAGCAAAGTGTGAGTCCAGTGTCTTACCCCACAGAGTTCGGGAACAAGCGTCCCCAGTGCTGCTTGGCGGGCCTCTCCAGAGCAGTGACATCCAACGTGGAAGCCATGAGCCATGTGTGACTGCTCAAATTCAAATTCAGTGGAATGAAACAGAAGAGAAACTTTCACTCCTCCACCGCACCAGCCTCATTCCAAGTGCTCAACGGCCACGTGCAGGCGGTGGCTACCGCCCTGGATGGCACAGGACGTTCCGTCATCGCAGAACATTCCACTGGACTTGGAGGTTCTGGCGAACAAGGGCCGGGGTGGGGTTCAGTTCAGAGGTGTTTGGCTGAGACCCTCGGAGCCTGAGAGCTCAGAGGTGGAGATTTGGGGAAGCCGTGTTTGGGAGCAGAAGACTTGGGGAGGTTGGGACTTTAGGAGGGGCTGCATTTTGGGCAGCTGGGATGTTTGAAGGCTGGGCCAGTGTGAATCAGTCAGTGAGTGTCTCCCCGAGTCCTCTGTGCCCCTGACTGAAAAGCTCAGTCCCCCAAGCCACCTCTAATTCAGGGATAATGCCTGCTGAGTCTTCAGACTCGGGTGTTTACATCAAATCTCCATCCATAATCCTCTTTAAAGGGTCCCGCTGCCACCTCCGCTGCAAACCGTCCTGCACACACCCCAGCACCGGGCCACAGCCTGGGGCTCAGAGCTCGGTTAGGCTGGTGGGGTGGCCCCCGCGGTCCCCACCTCTCTCCCACTGGGGAGGTGACTGCACAAAGGCAATCAGTGTGAAGACAGAGTTTTAGGTGCCTGGCTTGCCTCGCACGCTAAACCTGATGTGCACATGACAAAGATGAATAGTTTTTAAAAACGTGTTCTGGTATAAAGGTGACAGAAGAAAACATGATAATAGAAGGGAAAGAAAAATCCACGGAGAAGATAATGATTTCAGCCTGCTCTGAAGTGATTTAGGTGCAATGGCCATTTATTCAGAGTGGTCCAGGCAGGGTCAGACAGAGAGGCGGCCACGCCCCCTGGAAAAGGCCACCCTGGGCTGGGCTGGCTCCAGTGCAGGAGGCGGCAGTGAAAGTGGGTTTCCCGTAAACGAGCTGTTCTGCAGTCTGCTCTGTGCAGGCCTGAAGGCCTGTCCCCCACCATCCCCCAGACTCCCAGTGGGAGAGAGACAGGCCAGCACACTGGTGCTAAGCTCAAGGGGCCCCAGGAGGGGGTATGATGGAGCCCCAAGGAGGGAAGAGCTCCCTTTTTCATGTTGAAGGTCAGCCAAGTCACCTAGAAGGAAGTGACGTTTGTGATGAGTCCAAAAGGGTGAGGAGTTGGCCAGGCAGACAACAGGCGGAGAAGGTCAGGCCAGGTGGACAAGAAGGGCATCTTTGGAAGTGGGGACGGTCTGCTGGGCAAGGCTGCCTGCGGCTTCCCAGCTTTCCCGTCCAAACCCTCCATGCGGGATGACACTGGTGTCTGAGTCTGTGAACCCACAGATTGTTCTGCAGAACCCCCAAGGGACCCGTGATGAGTGGTTGGAAGATGGCCTTGCACTTGAGGCAAAGGCCCTGTGATTTTTATGGCTCTGCCCTTCTCCATTGGTCCAGGCTCTGCATGTTGAGGCAGATTTCCTGGAAGGACCTTGGGAAGCTTAGACAGTTCAAGGGACAAGTGCAGGCAAAGGACTGGGACTTCAGCTGACCCACAGCTCCCCCTGCCCTTCCTCCTGCCATTCCTGTGTGTCTCACCCATTCCAGTGGGGCAGGATCCCATTGTTCACATGTGACTCAGGAGGCAAAAGCATCTCTCTTCCAGATCTGAGATGGAAGCGCCAGAGCGGACCTCTCACCTACCTGGGACTCTCCGTGGGACAGGAAGGCACCTGAGTGGGCAGAGCTGCAGGGCTCCCAGGTTGAGGTTAAACATGGCCCTTGGGTGCCAGTATTCTGACAGCCTCAGGAGAAGCAGGTGCCCCCAAAGAGCAGGTGGAAGTGAGAACCATCCAGCACCTTCCAGATCTCCCCAAACTAGCAGCAGAAGTAGATCCCAGCAGCCCTGCTGCTCCCCAGGCACCCCGAAAGCCGAAATGGATCTGGGAAGGCACTGGGAAGGTTTCCTGTGGGGACAATGGGGGGATGACACGGACTTTCTCTCACCTCTCGTCTCATCTCTACATCTGTCCTGCACAGAGGCATCCTCAGGGAAGACCCAGACAGCCTAGCAGTTTGCCCAAGGTCACGTGTCTCGGAAGAGGCAGAGAAGGACTCCAACCACCCTTGTCTGGCCCAACACCCTGGCTCCTTCGCCCCCTGCATGCCTTCCCTGGCAGCCTCACCCAGGCATCCACACAATGGCTGAGGTCAGGCGGTCTGCAGTGCCTGCCTTTGTCAAAGACAGAAATGAAGTCCTGGGCTGCTCCCGGGACTGTCCTTGCTGAAGGATCTGGTTCATATTAATCTAAGATTAGACCAAATGATTCGATTCACATGCTGCCTGCCAAAGCACTGGGCCTCAGAACTTGTTAAACAGTGAATTGCTTTAAAATTAGTTTGTGCTAAATGGATTGTAGTCGGATTCGGCCTCCGGGGCTGGGTGGCGGGGGAGATCTGGAATATTAGATCATTGGCCAGGCACACAGAGCAGCCTCTCAGACAGTCTGTGACGGCATCTCCCAGAGCAGCATGGCCCTGCTGCACCAGGGGACTCTGGCCAGACGCCAGGGCCCCACCCCGATGCCTGTGGGCTGTGTAGGTAGATGCTGGCCCTGGCCAGGCTCAGGCTGCCCCAGTGGGGCCAGACCTTCCCCTGGAAACAGCCCCTGAGCACTGCACTTCCAGGGATGGATCCCTGGGCAGGGGTGGGCAGGCTCCCAAAGGCTCATTCTCCAGGGCCTCGGGACCTCCTCCTCCCTGGGAGATGGCTTCCCCTGGCCTGACAGCCTGGTGGCCTGATCTTCTGTGACATCAAATCAGTTTTTTGGCCAAGGAGTTGAGTGTCCCCTGTGCTCAGTGCTGTGGGTAACCCAGGGAGCTGGGGCCTCTCTACAACCCTGAAAGAGGGGTGGTATGAGTCCCGCCCTGCAGATATGGGAGCTGGGGCTCAGAGAGGTCAAGACCTTGCCCAAGGTCACCTCCATTGGAGCTGGAATCTGACTGCATGAGTTCATCCAATTCTCACCAGGCAGGAGGCCTGGGGGCACACACTGGAGGGACAGCCAGGACCAGGGGCCCAGCTGGCCTGTGGAGGTTGGGTCCTAGGAGCTGGAGGACTCGAGGGGCAGAGAGAAACCAGCCAAGGGCAGCAAAGGTTGGCAACTCTGTACCCCTCCCAGGCAGGCAGTGTGCAAGGGACAGTACTGGGAGATGGGGCAGGGCTGGGCAGCCTGGGATACGGGTGCACCCACACCATGGCCCTGCAGAAAGTGCCAGTGGGCCCTCAGCCCTGGGGGCAGGAGAGCCCTGGACACCACCACAGGAGGGAGCTCAGAGGGAGTACACAGGGAAGGGCGGCTCCTTGGGCAAGCAGAAGGGTACCGCCGCCACCAAGGCCCCTGGGACTGGGTAAGGAGTAGGAGAAACCCAGAGAAATGCTGTGGAGTGGACCACGGAAAGAGACTCTCAGTTCTCATCCTGGAGGCTCCCCCATCTCCACAAAAAGTTCTAGGCCATTTTTACTAGACAGGAAATGAGGAGCAGAGGTAAGGGGACAGACAGAGTGGGCTCTGAGAGGGACCAGGGAGGTGGCAGTCCTGCTCCAGGGCCACTGCAGGGCATCACACCCACCAGGGTCACCTGGGCCACCCTCCTGAGGGCCAGACCAGGCCTGCAGAAGCTTGTCAAAGCAAGTGGCTGCAGGCTTGCCGTGATGGAAGTGAGGAGGCAATAAAAATCAAATGAATTTTTAGATAAAAAGGCATAAAAATCATGCTTAAAGATATAAATAAAATCCCTGGAGCTTCAGCTTTATTGTTTTTGGGGATCCAGGATTAATAAATTAGTGGGCATAAAATGGAATGGAAGCTAAAAGTTGATAATGAGGTAAATTTAGATTTAGAGAGGAAGCTGATCCAGGCCATGAATCTCCAGCCCCAGAAGACCGGCAGGAGGGAAGGGCAGCAGGCTCACTCTCTGAGTTCTCTCTGGGGCTGTTGCCACAGTGACCAAGGGACGGGGCTTCGGCTAGGGGTCCAGTCCAGGTGCTTTTCTGACCCTGGGCCCCTCAGCCAGGTCTACCTGGGCTCCTCCCCATCTCCCCTCCCCAGCATGCACCAGACTGCTTTGCGGAACCAGGCTAGCAGTTGCTTCTACCTCTCAGAACTCTCTCCTGGCACCTGGTCCCCCAGGGGCCCTGACGAGGGTGTGTGCCAAGCAGCTCCGCACCTCTCCTTCCGCCATATCTATGAATGCACCATTCCCATCCAGTTACCTCCCCGCCTCAGGTTCTCGTTCCTCCAGCCCTGTTCAATCTGTCTGGGCTGTATCTACCTCAAAAACTTCCTGAAAGTACTGGGCATAAGTAATAAATACCATAAACAGTGCAAAACTTCCTTTTTCTCGAAGTCAAAGTGTATTTGCTGAGACCTATTTCTTGGAGCTTTGCCAAGTGACTGGAACTGATCTTGAAGTGGTTTATGCTGATCAGGGACTCCCGCCACCCTGCCCCCCCCACACATTGGCAGTTCCTGAGCCCCCCAGGTGTACCCCTCCCCACACACATTGGCAGTTCCTGAGCCCCCCAGGTGTACCAGGCAGCCAGCACTGAAGACTCCAGGAGGGAGGTGTGGCCCCATGTCACTCTTGGCCGGTAGTTCCCATGCCCCAGCACATCTTAGCAGGACTTGGCACACTGCAGCCGAAGAGACAAATAATGGGGAGATGCTGAGTTTCTAGGGAGGCCAGGGGCTGTGTCCTCTGGTGCTGGGGGTTTTGGGTGCATATTCCATGTAGCTGGCCCTTGTCCTTACTCGTCCCCTGTGTCTTGGTTCCGTTCCCAGATGGAAAATGGACTTAGGAGATTCAGACAACACCAAGAGCCAGCCCCAAAGACCCCAGAGGCCAACACCAGAGGCCAGAGGCAAATTCTGCCCCTGAGCCCAGCCTGCCCTGCTGTGTGTGGGAGGCCTGGAGTGCCAGTATTTCTGGCTGTAATTACTGCTTTGCTCCAGAGTCCACTACAACCCAGCTACCAGCACCGCCTTGTCCAGGCCCCGGTGACACTGTCCAGGTACCCAGGGCACACTTCCACACACGCAGCTGCGTGCAGCAAGGGAGTCCAGGAAAGGAATTGTTGGTCAAAACAGGCGATGGGGCTTTGTTTATTAAGAAGGTGGAGGGAACGCCAGGACTGAGTCTGTGGCTGTGTTAATGCGAAGCTGGGCTCCCTGCCAAGACATTAAGCGGAATCGAATTCCTGAAACCAGCTTTAATCAGCAGATTTTTAAGGTTAGAATTACTCTCTCCTCTCGAAGCCTTGCCAAGGTTAATTCGGGCCTGAGCATGCAGAATTAATGGGCTGGACAGAGGGAGTTGGCCTTTTTCCGGGTTTTTCTCAAGTTCACAAAAACATCCCTATGAAAGAGACAGGGCAGCAGGGCAGAGCCTGCCTGTGAAGGAAGCACCCGGAATCAGGCGAGCAATCTGGGGCCCATGTCAGAATCACGCCCGAGGGCTCGCTGTGGCTGAAGACAGGCACTAGGACGGGTGGCAAGTCTAGGGGCCTTAGGGGCCTTTGGGACACACCCAGTGGGGGATGCTCGGCCACGCCCTCCCTATAGAAATGAGCAAATGTGCTGAAAACACCTGCAGACGTCCCCTCTGAGCTTCCACGGCCCTGGTAGCACTGAGTAGGGGTGTGAACCTTGGCTACGTCACTCAGTCTCCCAG
The DNA here is from genome assembly GCF_022682495.2 of Desmodus rotundus. Taxonomy (NCBI): domain Eukaryota; kingdom Metazoa; phylum Chordata; class Mammalia; order Chiroptera; family Phyllostomidae; genus Desmodus; species Desmodus rotundus. The sequence goes on along the minus strand of NC_071389.1, from coordinate 3,740,487 downwards.
AGCCTCGACTTCCTCATCTGCAGAATGGAAATAATAGTCATGCTGACGATGATGATAGTAAGGGTGAGGCATACATGATAACCACTTCGCAGGGAGGCATCTGTGGTTTATCAGAAAGAAGGGCTGGCACTGGGGGCGGGGGTGGGCATGTGACCTTGGATGAGAGGCCCTCTTCCTCTGAACAAAGGGCTATGAAGGACTCTGGCCCTCGTGGGGGGAACGAGGGGAAAGGACCATCTCCAAGGGCCTATGTCCTCAGCCCCAGCCTGCTGGAGCTTCCTCTTGGCTGCTGTCCAGGCCTGGGCACCTCTGCAGGAGAGTTGAGTGGGGGAAAGGGGCCCCTCCCTGCCCTTCCTGATCTGACCCTTGTCTTTCTTGGGGGGGACAGACGTGGGTGTTGGAGCCAGATCTGGGCTGGAAACAGACCTGCGCTTCTCATAGCACCAATGCCTGGGGAGGGGACTCGGGCTCTGACTCTCAGCACCCCTGTCGGGAGATGGCGGCAGGCACTGGCCCTGATGCTGCAGGCTTGTTGCGCTGAGTGACAGTACGTTTTCCGTGACTGGCATGCGTCTTCGATCAACAGGGGCTTCCTCAGTTTCCTCAGAGGCACCCTCCTCCTGGTGTCTGAGGATGATATTCCACAGAGACACTATGTCACCTGCCCCCAACCCTGGGATCACAGCTCTATCACTCAACCTCCCCCAGGCAGACAGCTTGGGATGGCTGCCAGGACAGACCTCGGCTCAGGCTATGTGTGTGGGGGCGGGGAGGATTAGGAGGGAGGGGGGGTCATGCCCTGTCCTTTTTCTGCAGCTGTGTCAAGGACCCAGGGCCTGTTATAAAATAAGCAGCAATGCAGGGGACTGGAGAACCTGCTACCATGCAAGTGGAGTGGAAGAGCCAGAGATGCCTCAAGGACCATGGGCTGTGCTCCTTGTCCTCCACCGAATGAGCCCGGGACCCTCCTTTTGGAAAGAAAGTCAGATCCACCTGAACTCTGTTCAGTTTCCCCCTGAAGTTCCTAGCTTTTCTCAGGACCAAGCAGACTGAACCAACCCCATCCCTGGCCCTGGCCTGACCAGGTTGGGGGGGTGGCAAGTGCAGTAAGTGGAGGAAGCCAGGCAGCCTGGCTTCCTGAGGTGGCAAAGACCAGGTATACCTGGGGTCCCCCATACCTGTCCAACACCTGTTGAACACTTGCCCTCCAGGGCACAGCTATGAAATGCAGCCCACCAAACCCTCCTCTCACCTCACTCACCCCCAAAGCCTGTGAGCCCCCCTCCTGTATGTCCCCTCACTCCACCTGCCCTGCCAGGACCCCCATCCAAGCCCTTTCCACCTCACCCCCCAGGACCTCCAGCAAGGACTGTGGCTTGAAGGTGAGATCTGTTGTAACCCCCTCCACTGTCAATCCTGTCCAGGGTCCATTCCCTGCCTCCAAGGATGAAGTGAAAACCGCTCCCCTCGAAATGGCCCGGCTCCCACTTGCTCTCCCCTTGTTCCTCAACGACACAGCCTCCACCCCACACTTTGTCTGCTGAATGGGGCTCGCCCTCTCTGTGCTCGGAGCCTGGCAGTGCTGCCAGCTGGAAGGCTGTTCAGAAATCACCTGTGGACCTCACAGAGAAACTGCAGCCTGTCCTTCAAAACGTTAAACATAGAATTACCACATGACCTAGCAATTCCCAAAGAATTACAAGCGAGTACTCTACCCTGGCCGGGGGGGCGCAGTGCATTAGAGCTTCGTCCTCATACAGCAAGGTCGCGGGGTCCATCCCCAGTCAGAGCACATAGGAGCATCAACCAATGAGCGCACGGACGAGCGGAACAGCAAATCGACATTTCTTTCTCTCTCTCTCTTTTCCCCCTCCCTCCCCTCCCTCTGTCCCTTCCTCTCTCTTAAAAAAAAAAAAATCAATAAAAATTTAAAAGCAGGCACTCCAGCAAGCACATGCACACTCCTGTTCTCAGAGGCTCTCCGCACAAAAGGTGGAGACGGCCCACATGCACGTCGGCCGCTGGGTGGACACGGTGTGGCCCAGCCGCACAATGGAGCAGTGCTCCACCATGAAAGGGAATGAAGTGCTCACAGACGCTATAGTTTGGATGGACCTTGAAAACAGTATATTCAGTGAAAAGCCAGACTCAAAAGGTCACATGTTGTGGGATTCCTCTCCTATGAAACACCCGGAGGAGGCAAACCCAAAGAGTTAGACAGAAGAGTCCCAGGCGCTGGTGGAGAGCCCAGAGGGCAGTGACTGCCTGCCTAGTGGTCCAGGGTCTCCTCGGGGGGATGGAACAGTCTGGAGGCAGAGGGGATGGTTGCACAGTCCTGTAAATGTACTAGATACCTCTGAATTGTTCTCTTTAAAATAGTTAACTTTATGTTACATGAACCTCACCTCAACTGATAAAACAAGATAAAACCGAGGCCCAGGCATAGACAAGGGACAAGGGCCCCCTGCAACCAGTCTCTGGAGAAGCTACCTCAGCTTCAGGAACCTGTGAGGACACAGGAGAGAGGCCACCTGTGAGTCCTGCTGCCCAGTGGACATACACTGGCTGAGTGTTACGTGCTGAGCCCTTGAAGTCACCGGGGATTTGCTGGGGAACAAGGAAGCCAACCCTGCCCTCTGGAGGTCACTTCTTAGGGCAGGGGATGGGCCACCCTCCTGGCCTCGTTTCCTGTCTAGCAAGCCCACTGCCCAAACTTCAGCCCTGAAGGAGGAGCTTTCCTGCCTCTCAGCATCCCCTGTCCATCCAGTGTCTAAGAGTCTCATCTTTATAGGGAGACTGGCCACTCCTCATGGGTGTGGGCTTGACCTTGAACTTCCTTCCCCTCTGTTGATCCACCTCCCCCACCCCCGACAGCTGGGAGGAGAGCAGGATTGCTAAACTGGACTTCCCCAGAAGCCTGCATGGGGACGGAGGAAGGCACACCATAGAGAGCTTCTCAGGGAGTTTTGGCTTCATTTCCCCCTATGTCTCCCGGGTCTTGACACTGAACGTTCTGAAAAAGCTCCTTGGGCCAAGGACCAAAGGAGGAAAAGTCACTCAGGAGAGAGGGAGCTCCCTGGTCTTGGCAGCCCCAGGGCAGAATAGAGCACTCCTTGGTCAGAGCCGGTGGTGGGCACAGCCCCTTGGGCTGTTTGGCACCACTGGGAGCTCTGGAAGTGCGCTCCCCAAACCCACCCCTGGAGTTCTCAGAGGCACAGCCTGGATGAGCAGGGAAGGCACAGGGCATTTCCCTAGAATGGGGCAGGTCAGACAATGGGGACTGGTTGGACACACAGCGGGGACTGGTAGGACCAGGAGCCTACGTGCTCTGTGTGTGTGTGTGTGTGTGTGTGTTGGTGTGTGTGGGTGGGTGGGTGTTGGGGGAGGGATCTTGGGGCTCAGCAACATGTACTTAAGTGTAGCAGCTGACCCTACATCCATTAAAGCTGCGCCTGCCTGGGCCTCTGCAATTACACCTGTTTTTCCCTGGCCAGCACACACCTTCACCAGCCTCCCCAGGGAAATAACAGATTGTCCTGCAGCCTCCAGGAGCAGAGCCTCCAGGGTGGGGGAGGGGCAGGTAGACAGCAGGCTGCATCCTTAATGGGGAGATCAGGCACCTCAAATTTAGCTGCTTTCTCTGGGCCCGAGGGGAGGGGCTCTCGTGCTCCGCCCTGCATCTTCTCTGCCTTCTGGTAGATCGGGGCAGGTTCTGGGAAGGGAGAATGCAATATTCTAATTGTGTAATGACATGCAGGCCGCATGCAGTACAAACTTCCTGGGTGTATAAAATGGGAAAGAAACAGGTTTTCTGTCGCCTGCAACTATTTGGCAGAGTTAAAATATGACTCGTTGGAATCCAATATGCTGCTAACCTGCACGGGGCGGTGCTGAATCTCGCAGGCAGGGTGAAGTGGTGGGGCGGGCAGCCCGGGGCACACGGATAATTCAATCCCACCTGTCTCCAGTTCGGCATCTGTGCTGCTTACGAGGCGGCACCCGCAGTGGCTCTCCCTCCCCACTGCCTCCTCCACCCGAAGTGGGCTGAGGTCCTGGGCCCTGCTTCCCTTTCGCTGCTGCTAAAAGAAATCTTTTGTGACGCCACACTTGCCGAGTTCAGCTTGGCCACCCAGGTCATGTCCCGAGAGGTCAGGTTCTGTCTGACCACACAGTCCTTCCTCCAGCACGTGGAGGCTCAAGAACATTCCAGATCCACCAACGCATCAGATTTCACGTCTTCTGGCCTGTCGGCACAGGAAGGTAGAGGGAGCCCGCCAGTCCTATGGTCTTCTCCTCACCCCTGGATTTGCCCCGGAAGGAGAGGGGGCAGTGGGGGAGACCTGGGTGTGGCACCCAGACCCTGGGCTCTGCAAACACCAGGGCTGGTTCCAGGGGGCAGAGAGGGGAGGTGGAGGTCTGCTCCCCTGCTGGGGGACTCAGCTACATGGGTGCCTGGGGTGGACTTTACTGAGAGCATGGGCTCTGGGGCAGAGCGAACCTGGATTCATAGCACCTGTGACCTGGGGCAGCCAGCACAGCCTCTCTGGGCCCAAGTGTCTGCACTGAGAAAGAGGCAGAAGTGCCCCATCCTCCTGTGGCTGTGAGTGCTGGCCCGGGGCCCTAACGGCCATCCCTCGGGCATCGGCGCCAACCTGCTCTCAGGAGGTAGGAGATCATGGGGACTCTGCCCTCTGAGTGCTGCATTCGGGCTGGGGGGCCCCCTCCCCACCACAAAGCTCCCCAAGAAGGTTGGCCCCAAACCTCTCAGGAGGGCAGGGAACTCGGGCTCAGCAACGCGTACTTAGTCTAGAGGCCAGTCCTACATCCACTGAAGCCGAGAACACTGACACTAGCTGTGTGACCTGGGTGCCCCTTCATTCTCTGAGGCTCGGTCGCCGGTCAGCAAGCCTGTGGTCACCCAGGTCCCTCCCCATGGTGCGGCCTCCTCCGTAAACGGGGTTCCCTGAGCCCCAGTCAGGTTCCCACCCTTTCTGAGCCTCTGCACAGCCTTTGTGATCAAATATTGTTATATTTACCTAAGGATCTGTTAGGAAGCAATTTTCGAGATGATGAATATTTAATGCAATATTTAAATATTTAATAGGAACTTTTCCCAAACCTGACTTAATAATCCATGTCACAGGGAGAGGAAAATGGGGATTGTGTTTTAACATTCTCACTTCCTCTGGTTCCTTCAATGTTTGCTGGCTTTTTTTTTTTTTTCCTGTGGCAGAGTTTTAATTATACTCAATATTCTAAGAAATGCTTTTCTCATTAAAACTTAACTGTTACCGACAGCAAGGTGATCAGGGGCTGGAGGGTGTATCCAGGAGGAGAATGTTTGGAGCTGAAAGGGCCCTAGCCTGACTCTTCCACCTTCCAGATGAGGAAAAGGAGGGCTCCTGTGGCCATGGCTGGGCCCGAGGGTGGGACAGGCCTCTGTGGACATGCCCAGATGGAACCCAGGCTTTGGGCCCCCAGGCTCCCAGAGCTCCATTCCCCACAATGTCTTGACTCCTGAGTATTTGTGCAAATCCAGGCCCAGCCCCCACCCAGCAGGGCTGACCTCGGGGGACAGCCCAACCTCCACCCCTCCTAGCCTTTTGTAGCAGCAGCAAATTGAGATTTTCGTTACTTAGGAGGTAACCTCAGACCTTCTTGGAAGACTTGAGAAATTTGGACCCAGTGCAAGACTCTATTAACATGAGGGTAGGGGTGACTGGAGGCTGGACCCCTACTGATGGCCAAGTCCTTGCCCTGTCCTGGGTGCCCCACCTTCTCCTGGCTTCTCCCGATTCAGGCAGTCTTGTGCCTCCCCAGTCTGGGGGTCAAATAAAGTCCTCCCACCCTGTGAGGGGCCTTGGGACAGCCCCGCTCTCTATTGGCGAGGCCTCTCCCAGGTCCAACGTCACCTCGCACGGTTCTGCTCTAGTCAGGCACTCAGCCCGGCAGGCCGCCCTGCCCAGCTCGCAGCTCTCTGTGGGGCCTGGGCCTCATTCTATTGACCACACTGCAGATGGCTGCAGCCACAACTCCCACGGGCTTACCCTTCATCACCAACTCCACCACTACCCGTGGGAGCTTCCCATGGTGTGCAGTGCACAGTGGGGCCTCAGAACCTGCTTGTGTCCCTCCCGAGTGCTCAGGCAAAGGTTACCCTTGGACAGGGTGCGTGGACGCAGCCCCAGGCCACAATGCACAGGAAGGGCATGACGAATGAACAGCTGGCATGTTTAGGGTGCTAACTCTTTTAATAAGAGGCCTTTAATTGTTCAGCAGAACAGTGGAAGTGACCAATTCAGCAATGAGAGATAGTTTTACTGTCACTGACCACTAGTGGGTGTCCTCCATGGGAGAAAACTGGCCTCTCCCTGCCCCCTGGCCCCCCAGACTCCCGCAGTCTCTTCCCAGGGGCCTGAAAGACAAGGCTGCTGACTCCTCACAGTGTGCAAGCCCGCTGGATGGGGAATGATGTTTCCAGTTCTTGCATCCAGGCAGAGTGGACAAAAGGCGAGGCCTCCTCTGGACCTGGGTAGCCAGGGCCCCTGCAGTAGCTCAGCTCCCTGGAGACCCTGAACAGGAGGCCAGGAGGTCAAAACAGGTGGAAAAGGGCACAGGGACCTGATGGGCAGGGCCAGTTTGCATGTGCCCACTCCCTGCCTCAAACCCTATTCTTCCTTCTCCCTAGCCACCTCATCTGCAAACCCAGAACTGGCATCACCCAGCCAGAAAGCAATGCAGCTGCCCCAGGGTTCCTCCACTGACATGACCCTCAGAGTCCCTGCCACTGACTATGTCCTTGTTTGTCTCCCGTCTTACTCGAGGCTGCTGGAAGGCAGGATACGCTCCCAGGGCCTTCGCAGGGCGTATGCCAAGCAGGAGCCCAGTAAATGATTGGACCTGAGGTGGTCCAGGTCCTGATACCAAGAATATGCGACCCGCAGGCCCAGGGCTGGGCGTTTCTGCCCCACCTGCTCTCTCTGGCACACCCAAGTCCTCTATGAGGCTTCTGAGGCCCCCTTGACTCGGCATCCAGGAACTCAGCCAGTGTTGCCGAGGCTGGCCACGTGTCAGGCCCCACACCAGGTCTGAGTATGCACGGGACCAGAGTGGTCCTGGGCCCTGCCTCCTATGGCTTACAGCCCACAGGACTGGGGGAGCAAGCGTCTCGTAGAGCATCATGCACATGGGGGAGTCGTACCTGTGACTGGGTCACATGAGAGGCTACAGTGCTCTGCGGGGCTGCCCCGGGCCTTTGACCTGGGCAGGGAAGCAGTACACGTGGGCATCAAGGAGTCAGGGAGAGTGTCACTGGGGGTGTGGAAGGGGGGCAGGAACACTGATGGGGAGAGGTGTATGAAGACCAGGGACTGAAAGGACAATAGGTATCTGGGGCCAGAAGGTCACAGAGGATGTGGCACCTGGGAAGGCTGGGGAGGGACAGGCCCTCGTGCCTGGGGGAACAAGGCCCCTTCCGCTCCCCAGGCGGCAGTGAAAGTCCCCTCAGGGAGTGCTGACCCAGGAAACCCGGACACTCAGCTCGGCCATAAGCCCTGAGGAACCGGGCCACGGTGCCCCCCTCCCAGCCCCTCCCTGCTTGCAGTGTCCAGCCATTCTGGCCTCCTGATGGCTCCCCTCTATACCCTGCTCCTTCCTGGGTCAGCACCCCCATGCCTTTTGCTCCTTCTGGAATGGTCTCTTGCCCTCCCCTCCACCTGCTCCTCACACAATCAGCCCTGGCTTCCCTAAGAGCTCCCCCCTCAAGAAAGTCTCCTGGTCCTTGAGGAGGGCAGGCTCCTTGGTGAACACCCCTCCCTCATGCCCATGTTCTTCACGGCCCCCACCTCTGTGGTGAGAGGTGAAGGGGGGCCCATGTCAGATGTAAGCTCTGCACAAGCACACTGGCCCCATGAGTGGTAGGGACTGCACATCTTTCTAAACACCAGGATGGCATAGATCTCATCTAATCTGAACAGCCACCTGACCAGGGGGGCACCATGAACGCCCACGTCTGACCAGCGTCACCAGCGTGGGAGTGGCAGCTCGGGAGGCTGAGAACCTCAGTTACTGTGAATGAGCCCCATGTGGAGGCAGGATCGGCACCCAGGGGTGGACCGACTCCCTGGAATGAATGTTCTGTTCTGACGCCCAGTCCTTTCAGCATCTCTTCCCTCCGGAAGCTGCCACCCTGTTCCCCGGAGCACAGCCCAGCATCAGTACGCACACCTGCACCCTCCCTCCTGGTGCCTGCTTCCTCCGCGCCGTGTCTTCACTACACTGGGGACACTCGAACCTCAGTCTCATTTGTCTTTAGGGAAGCTTTGTCCCCAGCCTGTCTCCCACTAAAGCCCTCGGGAAGTGGGTGCCTGCTTGTGATTCAGGCCGTGACTTCGATCTGTCAACACGTTTGCCTCCTCTATCTGCCATCTCTTATTTATAATCCAGCTCAGATTAATGAATGACAGTAGTTCTCATCACAGGAAATTTGATTAATCAATTTAAGTGCTTAATCACCACAGCCTTGTTGAGCGCTGAACATAAGGGATCTCGCTTTGATGTGGACGGATTCCAGGAAGAAATGGGAGAGCAGAAACCAGGGAGTCAGCGCTTCTCCACGTAAACACGAGGTGGGGGGGGTGCGACGGGGGAGTCCTTGGGGCCCCACAAGCCACTGGTGGGGTCCTTGAGAGGGGACTGCTAGCTGACGTGGGCATGGAGCAGCCCTCTGAAAACTCTAGAATTGGGGTATCCCCTGGGTCTACCCTTTGGCTGGACAATGGAGGGGATGGCAGCGCAGACAGTGCCTGCTGTCCGGAAGGGAGAAGCATGCAAGACCGGGCGGCCGTGCTGCACCCCGGGGCCCCGCCAGCCACACGGCAACACCTCAGGGACTTACTGCCCAACTGCTGAGCAAGGCCAGAGCGTGGAGCTGCTTCTACTGGCTGCCCCTTAGCCGTGCCCAGTGCCATCTCAAGGCCTCACTTCACGGTGCCAACGCCACCTGCGAAGCTGTCCATTCCTCTCAGCCAGCTCCACTTCGGCTGACTCTGGGAGTGCGGGTCAGGACCCTGCCTTCCAGGAATCCGACTCTCATGACTGACGTCCTTCCCTCGACCAAGCCTGCAGCCTGCCCCGCACCCCGGCACTGCAGCGCAGCCTGAGTTCCTGTCTCTTAGCTCTTTTCTGCGCCACCAGAGACGGGGCTCTGCGAGGGCTGTTACCCTCAGGTTGGCCCAGCATGGGGCAGGGCATCCAGCTGGTGCTTCACATAGCAGCACTAGCTGCTCTTCCACTCTCAGACCCAGGTGACATGGGCGCCCACCAGAGCTCTTCAAGGAGTCGTCCAGGATGCGTGCCCCTGAGGGAGCAGATCAGGGCACAGGTGTGGGGAGTAGCTTTATTTTGGAAATGCAGAAAGGACTTACTATTTTGAATTACAAATGAGAGGAATAAAAAACAAGGCAGTCTTGGTTGGTAGGGAAACAGGCGCTCGCAGAAGATGGGCACCCATGGGGTGGGCTGGGCCCACTGGGCAGGTTCCCTTGTTCATTAAAAGGGGATGTGAGGTAAAAATAAGGATGGAGAACCTGGCACCAATGGGCTTAGTACAACCAGCCAGAATCAGTTTCCCAAGCTGCCCCGGGGGGGAGGGCAGAGGAAGAGGTTGAAGCTGCCGCTCACTGGACATCCACTGAGCAACTACTATGTGTGGGCTCCGCATTTATTATCTATCTTAACCCCAAGTGGCTTCATTAAATAACTATACCCATTTCCCTAGTGCACGTGACGGAAGTGAGGTGAGGAGAGGTGATGTCACCTGCCCCTGATCCATGGGAAAGGGGACAAGAGGAGGCCCCAGTCAGGCAAGCTTGGAGCTCCCAGAGGGCGGGCCAGACACTGCCCTCCAGGGCGCTGCGACCCAGGACCAGCACCTCCCCCTGCCGCCCTCTTGAAGGAAAACAAACATCTACCACTGACAAGCTGAAAGAGTGCGTTTGATGCTGTTGTGGGTGCTGCTATACAGAGAAACGCTAATTTTAGAAACAGATTATTAAAAAAAATATGTGCACTCTGAACGGTGCCATCCGTCAGGCATGCAAGATGCAGATTCGAAGTGCTCCAGGCCTTCCCGGCAAGGCCTGGCTCCCTTCCAGGCAGGAGTTTGGCCCTGGCCAGGCCTCCTTCCTGGTGGGGAGTCCGTGGCTCTGCCCCAGGGGGACTTTTGCCCCCCTCACCCCATCTCTCCAGGCTGCAGCAAGGATGGAGAGGAGGCCAGGACTCCCATTTGTGTTCTGGTCTGGAGTGTGGATAGTCAGGATTGTAGCCACATGGGCACCCTGCTCCAGACCCTGGACAACCTGGGGGATGCAGCTCCTTGGCCTTGAACTGAAAACCTCTCTCCCCGGGTGGTGGGTGCAGAGAGCCTGCGGGCGGGTCTGGAATCCTGTTCTCACTTGTGCGATGGGAGTGCTGATGATGAACCAGGTGTGTGTGGCACGTGTGAAGGTGCGGGTGTGGTCTCCGACACCTGCTTTTCTGGGGAGGTGCCTCTCTCCCTGGCCTCGGAGACCAGCCTGCAGGGACTCCACGAAGCCTCCCAGGATTCTAGAGATGATTCCACGAAAGGATCTCAGGGTTCCTCATTCCATGTTCCCCAAGGCCAAGATTCTTGCCCACGTACATCAAGCAACCTGTGTGGGTCAGGCCCCCAGTCTTTACTCCCCTGAGCTGGACGCTCAGCTCTCTCCCTTACTTCCCCAATCTCACCCATACCAGGGACTCAAGGCCCCTGCACCCTGGAGGTCTCCCACTCATGTTCCTGCCCATAATCATCATGGGCCAAAGCTGGGCCAGGAGGTGTCTCATGTGAGGGTCTGGGCCTGGGAGCCCAGTCCAGGAGTAGGCATCTAAATTCAGCAGGCTCTGCAGGATGGCTGGCCCATCTCTGCAAATCCCAGCACTGTGCCCTTCTCCCCAGAACCACAGCTGACGACACAGTGAGCTGCAGAGGGGACGTCTCTGACGCCTGCTACGTGCAGGCAGTACTGAGAATTCTTCCAGTGGCCCCAGGGGGGATCCTACACACTGTGCCCCTGGAAACTAGCCTTCCAGCCAGTGCTCCTCTGGTCCTACAGACTGGGGAGCCACAGCACTGCCTAGGGCCTTCCCCACTTCCAGCAGCCTTGCTGCCTGTGGCATCTGCTCCCCTGCCTGGCCCCCTCTCGCCTCCCCCGTCTTGGAGAGCTCCTGGGCCTGGGGGACGATGAGGGGAGGGATTTTCTTGATTGGTATTCATACCAGGCTATGGCCTGAGCTGCCACGGAGCTGAGAATCTGCTGGATAAATAATGGGCTAAGAAGCCTACAGCCTCTCTCTCCTGCTTGCAAAAGGGGTTTGTCTGCTATGGGTACAGGTGGTGCGGCACTTCCCACCTCCTCCTCTTCTGCAATACCTCTGTTGTGTGGGGAAGAACCTTCTTCAGGGCCCAACACAGCCAGGGGCCCAGGCTGAATGCTGTGGGCTCAGTGCCTTCCAGGTCCCACCTGAAGCCAAGGTTGCAGGGGGAGGGTACCTCCCTGAGGGCAGTCGTCTGGCAGGACCCTCTGCACGGACCACCCCCACTGCACACAGGTGAGCCCCAGGCCAATCTGATACCCAGCAGCCTGCACACCTCTACCAGACTGCAGGTAGTTTCCACTGCTGGCCACTTTCCCTAGGGCTGAGGACTCCATTCTCAGAAAACCAGAGGTTCTGCTTCAAAATGGGAGTGTCAAGGGCAAGGGCCCAGCCAGGAGCCAGGGCAGGATGCGTGGGCAGAGGCCTGGGCGCCCAAACAGCACTCTGAGGCTTGGCATTCTAGGTCTTGGATTTCCAGGATCGTGGCCTGGGCTAGTGCCTGACAGAGCAGGAGCTGTGGCGGCCTCAGGGGCAGGCAAGCCAATGTCGGATTCATTTTAGAAAACCTAGTGCCTAGAGAGGGTCTTAGAACACAGAGGGGGTCCAGGGGCATTTGAGGAAGGAATGAATGAGTGAATGAATGAACGAGCGAACGAACAGACAGTGCCTTCCTCCTAGCTGCCTACTTTGAGAGCTGTGCACACGCCAGTGTCTGCCCTTTCCCAAGATGCAGGAGGCACACGTCCCTGCTGCAGTCCTTTGAAAGGGTAGGTCATGCTGCCACTGTGAGCTGATCCCTGGGGCAAGAGCAGAGATCTCTGCAGAGGCTCAGAGCTGTGGAGGGCAGCCTTTTCTCTACTGAGAGCAAGTTTGGAAAGGAAAGGAGAGCAAGAGAGCTGAGCACAAGGACACTGGAGGAGGGACTCCCAGGAAGGGAGGGGACTGAACATGGAAGAGGAGGCCCAAGGTGGACCCATGGCCAGCCCACAGACATCATGCTCCCCCTGCCACCAGAGCCGTCCTGAGGGAGGGCAGGCAGCATTTCCGTCTTTGGGGCTGAGAGCTGGGCCACCCACTGTCCTGGGACCACCACACTCCCTTTCCATCACAACCCAATGTCAACATGGATGCACCTGCCCAACCTTTTAGTCACACCCACTCCCTCCCCTCCTTAACCTTGGCCCCATTTCTGTAGTTCTGGCAATTCCACCAAGGTCTAGGAATGCACCCACGCAGCTTGCAGCCTTTGGGACTGATGGTTTGTGCTCCGTAATACTCTCTGGAGATTCACCCACGTGGCTGTGCATACCAAGTTCATTCCTTTTTTCCTCCATCCCTGAGTTCCCAGTGGCCTCTCCTGGCCTCTGGCTTTGCAGGGGCCACCCCCTCCTTGAGAAAGAGGCACCTGGAGAGACCCTTCAGTAGGAAGCTCCCAGGTGATCCTTAGAGACCTCACAGTGCAGGCGTGGCCCTGGGAAGGGGTGGGCAGTCACACAGGCTATTGGCTTCCAGAGCCCCCAGCTGTAAAAGTCCCATCTGAATGAATACCAAGGAGAGAAAATGAGGTATCACAGAGCCCCCACCTATCCAGAGGCAGGGGGTCCAGTGCTGGTTGCCGAGAGGGAGGCATAGATGGGGGTGAAGCAAGGAGGTGGGTGGGACGGCTTTTCCCCTGACCCTCCCTTCTTTTCTGATGCCTACAACCAGCCTATTGGGGCAGCCACAAGCCTCAGGGGCCTCTCTTAGCAACCTTTGGGGCAGGAACTAGGCAACCTGGGGTCTATGCGAGCATGGGGGTTGAGGGTACCTGGGGCTGGAGCACAGGGAAGCTGTCTCTTCTTTCTGGGGGGCCGATTTCCCCCAGGCTGGGGGCCTGTCAGGTCTGGAGACCCCTCTGGGGCAGGCCCTGGTTGGGAAGGGCTGCCTGCCCCACTGGTACTATCTCCCTATGGGGTTCAGCCTCAGCATTTCTGGCAGAGAGCAAAATAAACAAGGACCTAAATATTCTCTCCCAGGGAAGCTGAAGGACAGAGGCCCTGGGTAGAGACACCAGGAGATGCAGGGCCACAGGGCGCCTGAAATTTTTGTTTGACTGTGTGGAACTCAGACAACAGACGTTGCTGCATCATGCAGAGGAGGCCGCTGACTTTCCCAGGACACCTGCCCTGGGCCCCTCCTCTGAGGCCAGAGCCGAGGCAGAACCATGGCCCCAGCTGCTGCCCCTATCCTGCCCAGCCACAGGCACCCCAGGAAGTGTCCTCACCCAGGTGAGAGACCATGTCCATCTTTCCAGGAGGGGTCTGTGCACCCTGCCTCCCCCACTGCTCCTGAGACATGCTCCTCCCACCCTGTGGGGCCAGAGCTCACGGATCCTGGCTTCTCTACTTCTTGGCTCTGTGATCTCAGGGTGGTCCCTTTCTAGAAACCCCCTGGGCCTGTTTCTTCTCTACTGGAACAGACACTGATGTCTAGCCCCCAAGGTTAGGGGTTCAACAAGTGAGGGGAGAGAGCCCTGGCACCTGCACATGTTCTACCAATGGGAGTTCTGTGTTCCCTCTTCATTCTGGCCTTAGCTCCCCACAAGTCAGCTTGGTACGGGCTCCTCCATCCTCCCCTCGAGGTAGGTCGTACTGTCTAGAACTGAGGACCAGGGCTGCCTATGCCTGGTTTGGGGCTCACGTGTTCCCCTGGCGCCACCACTGCAAATGGGCCACGTGCCCACCATGCACTGGACACTGTCCACTGCCCCACCACTGGAGGGAAGTAAGTGACCAACACGCAGTGTCAGAGTCTGGAGGGATGCAGAGAGCCCAGACCACAGGTGCAGAGGCCCCAGACAGAAAACTCAGGGCTCTGGGGGAGCAGCGTGCTGGTGAGGGTGGAGGAAAAGATGCTTCCAGGGGCTCAGATACCAGGAAAGGCTGACGGACTTAGGTCTCAAAGATCAAGAGGGACCTGGGCAGTTGGAGGGACAGGGGGTGCCCTCTGCAAGGGTGCAGGGGCAGAATTCTCCCAAAAGGTCCTGATGGGCAGATGGGCTGGGACCAGCTCAAGAGGCACCATGGCAGGGGCAGCGGAGGCCCCCAGCTGGTCTACCTGCCCAGCATCCACCCCAAAGTAGTGTCTGTCCAGGGAGAGCTGCTGCACGTCCCCTCCAACATCTGCCCCGGGGGCTGCCCAGGCCACTGCAGGGACAGGCAGGAAGCTGGGCCTGGGCTAAAGGCTCGGCGGGAGCTGTGCTCCAGGTGGGAACTGGAAACCTGGATGCCTGGGTCCTCTGGGGCAGGCTGTGACGGCCCCCTGGAGGCAGCTGGGCTTAGCCAGAGGCCATGGCCCTGGGCGTCCCAGCTCCCCCTCCAGACCAAGCTTCCAGAGCAGGCTCCCCAGGACATGGCTGCTGGTCGGTCCTGAAGAAGGCGGCCCTGAGTTCTCAGAGATGGCCTGGGGAAGGGGACATGGAGTCATTGGAATGGTTTGTCCTCGCAAGGCCAAGATGGCACCTCTGAGTCGGCAGAAAGCCGCTCTCCCTGAATCCCCATAAAGTGTCCTGCGCTTCCACTAACTCATTGATCCACACGCTTTCTCAGGCCTGAAGATCTCTTAACTGTCACCACAGGGCTGGAGGGATTGTGAGCTAGAAAACCGTGCAGCATATTAAAGTCAGGCTGAAATACTGCCACAATACAGAGGAATATTTTATATTTATTCTCTTTTAGAAATTGTTATAAAGGGAATATAATGAGAATGTTGCAAACGAGCAGAATATTTTCTTCTAACCTGACAATAAAAATATGTCACAGGGATGCGTGAAACTCTAATAGGAAACAGCTGATGGGCCCTGGAAGTGCAGGGTTTTAGCAAAGATTTTACTTGCTGCCTTTACTGGCCCAGAAGGCGGAAAGGGAGGCTTCCAGAACAGCCTTTCCTGTGGATAAAGGCACAGAGGATGTGAGGGGGAGGGGCAGGGTGGGCTGTGAGCCTGATCAGGCCCTGGCACTGGTCAGATATCAGAAAGGCTGGCAAAGTCCTGAAGGCACGGGGCCTCACCGAGCCCCTGAATGGCAGAAACATCACCCCTCACCCCCATCATTCCTGCCATCATCACCACCATCCCCACCATCATCCTCACCATTGTCACCAACCTCTTCCTCATCTCCATCCCCACTGTGCCCATAGTTTCCATTTGCTGAACACTTACAATGTGCTGTCCAGTATGCTGAGGGCTTCATAAATGATCACATTTCTACCTCACGATAACCATGTGAGCTACTCAGGTTTATCAAATGTCAAAATCGATGTCAAATTGGCTTAGAACTTACTAAAGGGCACACGCCCTGTAGGAGGGAGAGCACAAACTGGAACCCATCCTGACTCCAAAGTCCTGATAATACTTGTTTCGAAAGGAAGGAGAGCCTTTCGTGGGACCTGAAAGCACTCTGGCCAGCGGGAGGGTGGTGAGGAATCACCCCAAAAAGCCTTTGTGCTGGGTGTGCATAAACATATGTCTTAAGCCTTCATGGCCAGCAGACCCAAGGACAGTCCATTTAACAAACACCCACCCATGCAGTGTGCTCAGCCCTGGGGCTAATGAGGGAAGCAGACGCGCAGAGACAGCCAGCTTGGAATCGAATGCGCCGAGGCTGTGCAACGAGAGACGTGGGATGGAGTCATCCTGATTCGGCACCCAGTGGAGTGGTGGGGAGGCCTTTAGGGAAGAGGAAGCCCTTGAACATGGCTTTGAAGGACTGGTAGGGATTCACCAGGTGGATGGGAAAGGAGGAGTCATCCCCGGAGAGAGGGCACTGTGAGAAAGCAGAGAAGGAGCCCAGACTTCCAAATGACTTCAGGAACAGGATGCCCCGGAGGCTGTTGGGGGAGACCCTGGAGGGAAATGAAGCTGGGCCCCTGCTGCCGAGGGCCCTGCCCCGTGGCCTACAGGAAGAGGTTTGGACTGGGCTCTGTGTGCCTTTGAGAACCCCCCAGGGCGGCTGAGCAGGGCAGGGGATCAACAAGTCCTAGCCATAGCACACACACTCCTGTCTCCTCCCTCCTTCTGGGTCCCCACCCGAAGATTCTTTAATACAACAAATACTCACTGTGGCCTACTCTGCGCTGGGTGTGGCTCAGCATATAGGCGTTGGAAGGTGAGGGAGCCAGACAGGGCCCTGCCCTCTAGGGGCCCACCTACCATGCATAGAGACAACATTCCCAGGCCAGGCTGCCCTGACCCCCTGACAGGGCCCTGTTCATCTGTCCTCAGCAGCAGCAAAGTCCCTACAACTCCCCAGGGTCTGATAGGTGCCAATGGCCTCCCTGCCCCCACCCTCCCCTCAATAGCACATGTACGAGCTGGCGAGAACCTTCCAGAGACACAGTATTTTCTGCAGATGCCCACTCTGATGTTGGCTGTTCTGGGTCCACAGTGAGGGGAAGGGGAGCCTGTGTGGGGGAGTGGGGACTGGGCAGTAGCAACACCCCTCTGCTCTGCTTTGGGCCCTTTCTCTAGGTCCTAGTTCATCTCCATAATGCCAGAGGAAGACAGATGCAAAAGGAAGGATGAGCCGCAAGGGGCCTAGAGAATATTCTGGAACCCTGAGCTAATCATACTGCAGAGCTGATCCTGGGGAACACCCACTGTCCAAGGGGCCAACCAGCTAGCAGCAACTGGCTCTCCCCCAGGGGCTCTGCTGGGATTATAACTCTTCTCCGGGCTCAGGAATGTGTGCACAGGGCAGGAGGGGCCGTCCTGGGGGAAGACTTCCTCAAATTGACATTCAATTTCCCATTACTAAAAATATATCTGAAGCCAAGCCACTCAGGATTATAAAAGAGACGCGAGATTGAACATCAAATACATATGTACTCAACGTTGGGAAGGATGTGACCTTCAAAACTTCGTTTCGATGAATTCCCAAATAAAATACTATTTATACAGCTTAAAGCAAATTATTGTGTAGCCCAGTACTAAATCTTCACGTTCCAATTTAGACTCGGCTCCATGGGCCAGCCCGGCAGTCCAGGGGGGCTGTGGGGAGTGGGGGTGGGGGGGGGCAGGGTGCGTGAGGAGGTCTTTCTGAACCCACTGCTGCAGAAATACCGAGTTCGGGTCGTTCACAATCAGCTTATAAATACTGCATTCGTGTCCCTCGACCCCGACCAGCTGCGCATTAATCTCTGAAGATTAGTGACTCGTGTGCAGGAATTCACAATGCACCCAGCGGAACAGAGCTTTCCTGACATTTGTGGGCCACTTAGAAAGCAGCCAAAAGGGCGATGTCGTCCCGGGATGAATTTTTTATCAAAGGTGGCCAAGCTCATTTTCGGGATTTTAAAAAACAGCCCTCTTACCTTGGCCACCTCCCTCCCCCACCTGCTGGCACCCTGACTCATCCCTGGGAATGCAGACGCCACTTCCTCTAATCAGTGCTCTGCTTCTGGAAGGTTCATGTGGGACAGCTTAAGAGGGGGGAACACCTAAGAACGTAGAGTAAGGAAATGCGATTCCAATGCCACTGCTGAGCAAAAACCCCTCGGTGGTGCCCTGATAAGTTACTAAAAACAGGCCGGATTTAAGGATCAAGTTTAACCCTGACCTGCCTCTCAGGAGGACAACTGTGTAGGTCTTCCCACCTCTGGTTTGCAGCTTTTCAATAGGCCTTGTTTATAAGTCACATGCAAGTGAACATATAGAACCTAAGCATAGAAATGACCCAATTCTGAGCTCCCATGTCCCCAAATCCCCGATTCCGCCCCCCCAAACAGGGCGAGTGGAGGAACTGACTCTTCCCTCTGCTGTGTTTTCCCAGCATCATCACAGCCCCCAATTACAGAAGCTCTGACCATACTGATTAATTATGGATTTGCCAAACCTTGAAGCTCTCACTGAAGTTAATCTCTGAAATGCTCCCTATGCAGATTGGGCCTTGCCTGGCCCACCCAGAGCCCCTGCTTTATCTAAGGACTGCTATCCACCCAGTGGATGGCCTTGCTTAGCAGATAGTGGGCTGCAAGCTGGAGACCCCAGGTCAGCAACTCCTGCTGGTCTTATGTCAACACCAGGACTGGGGTCAACAGTCAACGACACTGCCCCCGCTGTCCTGTCCCTCCCTGGCCCCAGGCCCCCGCCAGGCGGAACTGAGTAGATGGAGAAATGTCCTTTAGGATTTCCTGAGCTTCAGGTTCTGCAACTGTCTCTGGCGCCTGTGCACTTAGGACAAGGCCTGCAGGAGGTGCTGTCACCTTTGTCAACTTTTCAATGACAGGTCAGGAAGAGAATCCACTGCGAGTGCTGAGGGAGGACCAAGAGTTCGCCTGGCGAGTAAAGGTGAGGACGTACTGAGTGCCTTCCCTCCCCGCCCCCCCCCCTTCCCTCCCATGCCTACTCCAGTTTATTTCTCGCAGCACTTTCTCCACCTGACATGTTACAGGTGGATTTGCCCAGTGAAAGAATGAACGAACGAATGAATGAAAGAAAAAAGAAGCCCGCATGAAATCCTGGGGGCCTAAAACACCTGGCTGTATAAAGCCCCAACCCCAGTTACGACAATAGACTCAAATGACAGCCTATGAGCCAGGCAAGGAAGGCAGGGGCCCATGTTATGGATTAGGAAACCGAGGCAGCAAGATGGAAGAGTCTGACCACTGTGGGGCTCAGGTTAAGTGACAAAAGCCGGGTATAAAAGTGACCGCACAGTCCCATCTCCCCTAATGACAGCAGGCGCAGAGGGAGGGAAGTGCCCCCCATGTTAATGGCTGGTCAGCCCCAGGGAGTGCGTGTGCCCGGTTTCCGTTTTCCCTGCTGCTCTTTAGGGTGGTTTTCAACAAAGCACATCTGGCGGGGAGGGAGGGGATTCAGCCCCTCTGTCTGGCACTGGTTCTCAATCCATAGGTGGGTTTGGTCTCCACCGGCCCTAACCTGGGACTCTTTCTCCTGAGACTCTGCCTAACTCATGCTGTGTTTTCATTAGCCTTGTTGGTAGTAATCGGCTTCTGATCAAGATTAATAGAGAAAATATTTTCCAAACACTTAAACATGCACTTCCATTAATCTATGTTCTGAAAATTAATCTTGGAGGGCAACCTGTGAAAAGTGTTAATTGCAGTTTCAGACACAAATCCACGAGGAGCTTGAAGAGGGCCACTCACAGCTACCAGCTAGCAGCCCCAGAGAGCCAGAGGGAGTGTCTGCCTGCAGCTTGGCTCCTGCGGACACAGGGCCCTGGGTCCATGTGGGGGACTCAGGGGCTGCAGGCAGCATGGCAGCCTGGCCCCAAGGGAGGTGAGCTGTCTGGCCTGGGTCCCACCCTCTCCAGCCCCCACTTTCCTTGCCTATAAAAGAGGGATATTAAAACACTTATTTTTAAATATTTAATATTTTTAGTCCATCATCTAAGAGATGTGTCTTCATCACAGCATCCTATGACCTTCAGGCTGCAGGCAAGCAGTGGAGCCACAGGCAAGAGGTCAGCGGGCCGTGCCAGCAGGCCCCTCCTGGCCCACAGCGATCCCACAGGTGGAGGGTCCGCCTGTCCTCAGAGGCTTATGGACTGAACATGTGTCTCTCCAAAATCTATACGCTGAAGCTCCAACCCTCAGTGTGGTAGTATTAGGAGATGTGGCCTTTGGTAGGTGACCAGCATGAGATGAGGTCATCAGAGTGGGGCCCCATGATGGGATTAGTGCCCTTCTAAGAAGGGACACCAGATAATTCCCTCTTTCCCCCTCTCTCTCCGCCTCTCTCTCTGCCATGTAAAGACCCAGTGAGAGGGTGGTCCTCTGCAAGCTAGGAAGAGAGCTCTCACCTGCCAGCATTGTGAGCTCGGACTTTTAGCCTCCAGAACCATAAACTTAAACTAGAGTAAATAAACGTGTCTACTGCAAGCCACTCTGTCTGTGGTATCTGTTACAGTAGCCCGAGCTGCCTAGAGGCCCAGAGCAGATGTCTCCTCCAGGGCAGCTGTCCTGAATGTACTCACTGGCCAAGAGTAGGGACCAGGCCCTCCTTGGACCCCGACACCCCTCGGGCCCTCTCTCCACAGACAGTACGGCTCCCAGTCTCCCTTGAACCCCTGCAGGTGCATGCCCGTCTGCAGCCTCCTACAGAGCTGGCACAGGGAGTGGCCGTGAATGCCTGTGAGCTCCCGCGCCGCTCCGCTCGCCCACTGTCCGCACCTGGCTCTCAGCGTGAGGCCGTTCTCCCCAGGCCGATTGCAAACGCCCCCTGAGGAGGGTACAGGAATGCTCAGCAGAGTCATGGAGCATGGATGGAGGACTTCACACTCCGTGCTCCCAGCCAACCTTCCCTGGTCCTGAGGAACAGGACCGGGTCACCCTCCTAGAACACCAGGCTTATTGTGGTGAGAGCGTGATGTTACACAACCTACCGCTGCTCCAAAAGGACACCAAGACGCACACTCATGCATGCCTTCCACGTGCACTAGGAACCCCAAACTCCTGCAGGGCCCCGGAGAAATGCTCCTCTGCAAGTTCGTGGCACACCAGCCGGCGTCTCTGGGCAGAGCTCTGTTGGGGTCTTGGTTTCACACGGCATCTGAGTTCTGACCCCATGACTCCGCATTCTCGGCCCGGCCACGTGGAAGGTGGGGACGTCCAGAGTGGCCCACACTCCAGCACATTGAGGTCCGGAGTTCCTCAGCCAAGCCGAGGTCATTGCAGTCGGGAGCCTGTAGCCCTGCACGTGCATAGTCGCCAGGGCTGCCTCCTCCTCTGTGAACAATGAAGCCTTTTTTTTTTTTTAATAGGGAGTTACCATTTTTACAGGTGTCAGATCTCTGAAGACGTGGCTGAATCAGGGAGTGTGGTTTATCCTGCTCTAACATGAAGCCACCTGACAGTCTGTCCCTTTGTACCCAACATGGGCTCGTGGCTGTTCAGAGGCTTGAGCCAGGGGAGCATGGTGGCTGAGATGCTCGCTCAGCAGCTGCCAGAGGCCACAGTACCAGGGTTTTCCCAGGGGCCATGTCCGGGGTCTCTGGCTCTTTCTCCTCTGCGCTACCCCTGTGTACCCTTGGTCCAGGCTATACTGGACGGACAGAAACCCCATCCTGTCCTTGTCCAACTGTGCCTTACAGGAGGCGTTTGCCCATTTCCTGCTCACGTGAAAATCGATGGTGACATATCCTTTCTATGTCCCTTCAAGGAGGACAGAGCTGTGAGAGAAAAGACTCGATATCACCCTCTGCCCTCTGCTGGAACACAAAGCCTCTAGTCACGCCCCCTGCAGAGCTCCTTGTCCCACGGCAGTGGCAGAGTGCCTGCCATCACAGGGCAGCAGGTCCTTCCTGCTCAGTAACCCCGTCCTGTTGTTTGTGGGCCAGGCCAGGCCTCGGCTCCCAGGTCACCAGGGAAGGCTCCCTGAGCCCAGAACACCATGTGAGGATTGGGCTGACACTGAAACAGCTGGGTGCCCCCCGCAAAAGGTGCTCTGGAGAGAAACCCGGGCTGGGGATCTGGGGGTTTCCCCTCATAAAAGAAAAATAGCTTATTTTTCATCTGAAAGCTAAATGAGATGCCACAGTCTCCTGTCCAGGACAGAATGCTTCACTTCTGACTTTACACACTAGCACTTGACCTAGGGCAGGTGAGCCAGCCTCCCTGAGCATGCTCTTCCCTCGGAAATGGTATCACAGCACCCCCCCAACCCCCCTCCCAACAGGGCTGCCGGGAGGGTTCAGTGCTGTCACGCATGAGTACCAAGCACAGTACCCGGCACGGGGACGATCACTCAGCCTTTAGCATTGCTGTGGCCCAGGGGCCCTCGGACCCTGCCAGGGAGGACCTGGGCAATTGGGGTCCCATGCTTGTCCTTTCCCTCCAGGGCAGCCTGGCCGGGACTCTGCCAGCGTGTGGGGTTGAGGGACCAGGGGCTGGGTGGCTGCAGGGACAGGGCTGAAGGCCTTTCCTCAGGAAGGACAAGGGAGGGCTGACAGTGGACACTCAGCCCTGCAGGCAGAACCCTTCAGACGAGCAGCTGCCCCTGATCCGTGGATGGGGAGGTAGATGGACTTGCCTTCCCTCTCTCAGTGGCAGAACCACTTGTTCCCTATGGCTCCCTGCCAGGAGGGCAGGGCCACCAGCTCAGAAGGCAGCTCCTTCTCCAGGGTGCCATCATCATGCCCTCCAAGGAGGCCACGGGCAGGTACTGGAAGGAGCTTCTAATTATTGTCTGCTGAAAGCCAGGAGCCACACAAGAGAGCTATGCCCAAGGCAGGCTCTGGCTTCCACTGCATCAGTGGGTTAAAGAGGAACTGGGAAGGGAGCTGGACAGCCAGGCACGGAGGCATGGACCCACGGCAGGGGCTCGTGTGTGGGAGCAGGAGCTCAGGGCAGTGCTGTCATCTCTGGGCCTGCTCCCCATCTGACCACTCAGACAAGCATGAGGATCACGAAGAGCCCTCCAGGCTCTGATGCTGGACTGGGAGGATGTGCGATGGAGGATAGGGGCCAGGAAGGCTGCCTACCACCCAGGACGCCCAGCAGACATCGGTGCCCTGAAGCTTGTGGCTGTGCACACACACCTGAGCCCGTCACTGAAGGTCAGAGCTGGCCATGGGGCCCTGTCTCCTGCGGGAGACTTCAGCCGAGCAGAGGAGCTGCCCAGGGTAGCTGCCTCTGCCCCTTCTCCCCATGGCACAGATCACAAAGGCTGTGATGTGAGCAGAAGCCAGGGCCAGAGAGAGCTGAGGTGGAATGAACCCACTCTGAGTCCCCGATGAGCCAGCTGGTTTAAATGGGACCCCAGATGGCCAAGCAGCACTGCCAGGCATGTCCCTCAGCTGGCCCCCTGGACAGGGTTGGAGGGACAGAGTGGGTCCTGGCATGTCACCAGAGGCAGCAGCCCAGCAGCCTGGGTGCCAACCTACTCTGATCTGCCTTGAGGGCCAGAATCTGTGGCCCACTCCTTGCTCTAGTTACTGGTTGTCAAGAATGCCTGGCTCCTCTGTGGACAAGGACAAGTCCCTCACCTGGGAGGTGGGACCATCTGTCCTGAGCACAGGGATGGCCCGAGGCAAAAATGGGTCTCAGAATAAGACAGCCTTGTCTCTCTGCCTTCCTGGGGTGCCAATCCCAGACTCCCAAGCCCCATAACAGCCCCGATGGCCATGGCCCACACCTGGTCCTGAGAGCTCTGACAGCATCTGCTCCCCCCTCCCCGCCCCGAGGCACTGCCCCCGCAGCAGAAAGCCCCCGAGGCATCTCCTCCAGCAGCCCTGCACTGACAGGCTCTGTAAGGGACTCAGGTAGCAGTATATTATTGAAAACCTATGCGTGGGATTGTGCAGCGATGTCACCCAAATCCATTTCAGAACGGTTTGCTCAATCAATCTGTCTTCACTGAATCAAATGGTATTTAGCCACCCTGTGACAACTGTCTCACTAAGTGCCCTTGCACGCCCAGCTGCGCCAGGGGCACTTGGTTTAAAGCAAACCCCAGGAGCAGGCCAGGTGGGGACCGAGATTCAAGGGCCTCCCTCCCATGCAATCCTGCCCTCCCCTCCCCTCTCTCAGCTGTGTGCACCTGCCTGAGGGATAATTTCTACACAAATAACTCAGAAATAAAACTGACAGAAACTCAAGTGAGGGTTCCTGAAAGCCCGAAGATCTACGTATCCATTGCGAGGGCGGCAGTGAGCCGTCAGGGGGCATGAGGACACGTCCCTTCTGGGCAGAACAGCCACACTGGAGCTCAGGGACATCAGAGGCGGTTCCCTTGCACATGTGCCCTGTGTGAGTGTGAATATGTGTACACACACATGTGAGCCCTAAGAGGGAGAGAAAAGGCAAGCTGAGGGCATGGTGGCAACTCAGGGACATCCTCAAAGCACCCATTTACAGAAACCTTTGCAAAGTTCTCCCCACCCCTGATTGCATGCCTCGGACTTCAAGTATCGCCTTGTGTAACAGCGTCTGGCCTCACATGCTGCCTTCTAGGGATACTCAGTGCTGCTCTGCTGCGGTACAGACTGCCCTCCCGAATGGCCTCTTCCTTCTCTGCCAGACTCTGGGGTTTGGGGCACTCTGGTGCCTGGATGCTGTGATTGCTGGCCCATGACCATATCACTCCTCCCCCGCCATACCCAAGGGCTTTTCAGAGACCCTTCCTTGGGGTTCCCTTCCCACCTTCCTGGTCCAAAGGACTCTGGACACTGGACTAGATTTACTCCTCATGGGAGGGATGGGCACCACCACACTGTGCAGCTGCAGGAGCCCCACCCACACGCAGACGGAAGCCCCCATCCTCACAGCTGACCCTCTGTCCTGACTGCTCCCCACACTCCCACTAAAGTGCCTCGGCCTGGGCCAGGGGTGCGAGGGCTCACTCACCATCAGCA
This sequence comes from Desmodus rotundus, assembly GCF_022682495.2. Lineage (NCBI taxonomy): Eukaryota > Metazoa > Chordata > Mammalia > Chiroptera > Phyllostomidae > Desmodus > Desmodus rotundus. Next base: position 3,715,738 of record NC_071389.1, on the reverse strand, counting down.
CCACAGTATTTCCAACAGTGAGGTGGCTGCGTACAGAATGATGCTCACTCCCATCCCCCCCGAGCTGGGAGGTGCCATCCACGCAGCACCCAGTTTCTCACGCAACTAGGTCACACTGGTCACGTCCTGGGGCTGCGGCACTGGAGCAGTGTTGTCCTACTGTTCGTGGAGGCCTCGCATGTGCTAAGTGTTACCTGCATTTACAGATTAGGAAACTGAGGCTTGACAAATGGAGCTCACACGTCCCTGGTCACAGCTTGCTGTAAGTGAGGCACCAGGCTCTACCACCCGTCTTGCAGAGCCCATGTCTGGTCGTCTTTCGGGGACGCCTGAGTCCACTGGGGAGCCAGGAGGAAGTGCTCACCAGTGTGGAAGCTTTGTGGGGGGTGCATGTGCTGCCCTGCAGGAGGTGGGGAGAGGGAGGGCCTGGACACTCCTTCTCCCCAGGAGCAGCCTCCGCGTCAGTTCTGCCTCTCACCTGGTGGGAACCAGGTGCAATAGGTGTAAAGATTAATGTGGCCCCGTCTTCAGGATGTTTTCACGTCAGCTCAGCCGTGAAGTTAACAGATAAAAAGACCTTTATTTTATGCTGATCATTAACTAGGCAGGCTTCACACTCCCGTTTGCTCACAGAAAGACCTGAAATTGCTTACATCAATTGCCTCGTTCTGCAGGGACCGACTTCTGCAAAATGTGCTTGAAACTGCTTTCCAGTCACAGGGAGGGAGGTGGGCTCTTCCCCGTAGGAAGAGTCTGGCAGCCAAGAGTAGCCCTGGATGTCTCAGAGCCTGAACCCTTAGCAAGGCTCCTGGGAGACCCTCTGGGGAGCCAGGGGCCCTGCGGCTTAAGCTAAGGGTAGGGCCCCCGAAAATCCTGTGGCACCAAGGTGCCCACCACCCAGGGAATGCAGCCCCTTCCACCCAAAAGCCCCCACTGCCCATCAGCTTTGTCTATCACCGGCCAACCGCACAGGTAAGCAGCACCGAAGGGCAGTCTGTCCCTCCAGGGGGTGCTCACCACCTATGTGGAGACACCAGAGGGTCATAATCACCAGGGGGTATGAAAAGCTTTAAATCCATGCAAAGTTGCTCAAAGGGAAGTGGGGGGTCTTGCAGGCCATTTTGAAGAGGCTTGAGGGGAAGGGTCAGAGCCTCATAGGAAAAGCAGGGGTGGGCGGGGGGGCTGAAGGGAGTTTCTGGGAGGAGCAACAGCCCTGGGAGGAAGTTCAGAAACAGGATGTGCCCAAGGGCTGTGAGGCCAAAGGCCGCATGAGAGCCGAGGGGGTGCTGAGAGAAGTAAACTTCAAACTGGGGTCAAAACCGTGAAGTCAGGAGAGGTAGACTTCAGGTCAACAAGCAAAAAATGAGGCCAGAAGACACATAATTATGTTAACGGGTACAATTCCCAGGGCAGACACAACTGTCAGGGGCCAGATAACCACAGCAACCTCAATAAAGCAGACGTTAAAGAAGATGAGTGGAAAAGTGGAAATGTGCTATCAGTAGGAGGCTTTGATTCCCTTCCTCAGCCCCAGAGAGACAAAGGAGACAAAATTACGTAAGGATACAGAAGATCTAAGCAAGATAAGCCGTAATTTTGGAGCTGGAGAGTCGCCCTCTGACTCAGCAAGCCCGTCTGGAGTGCACCCTGCAGACGGACTTGTACAGGTACCGAGTGACACATGCAGAGCTCTTTCCCACGGTGTTCGGCACGGCAAAACACTAGCAATGGTAATAAACGACAGTGCGTCCACACAACGGTGTGTGGTGCTGCATCAGACAAAGTAAAGGGGAAAAGAACCCACGAGTTCCCCACGTGAGTCCACACAAGGGAAAACATTTTCTGGGACACATTAAATGGCAAAAGCAAAGGCTCGTAATTGTGAATAAATGGGCAAAAAGTGCGAGAAAAGGAAAGTATGAATATATACGTGCATTTGTACACAGACACTGTGGGATAATTAATACAAACTACTCAACGTAAAAACACCACCCTGCGTTTTGAGCCACGTGGACGTGTTAATGTGGCAGAAGAATGGCCATCCCGAGATGTCTGCATCCTGATCGCTGGAGACGAGGACTGTGGTACCTTCCTGGCAAAAGAGACTTTGCAGATGTGATCAGGTGAAAGACCCTGAGAGGGGAGATTACCCCGGATCACCCAGGCGGCCGCATGTCATCGCTTGCACATTGAAATGCAGAGCCACTCCCCCGGCTGTGGTCAGAGGGGAGATGTGACTATGGAAGAGCACAGAGTGACGTGGGACTGCTGACCCCACAGATGGAGAGAGAAGCCGGGAGCCAAGTCAGGGAAGTGGCCTCCAGCAGCCGGGAAAGGCAGGGGATGGATTCTCCCCGGAAGCCTCAGGAGGAGCCAGCTCTGCCCCTGCCTGACCCACAGAACTACAATAACAAGTGTGCTGTTCGAAGCCACTGCATGTTTGGCTATTGGTTACAGGAGCAATAAGAAACAAAAACAGCAGTTATTTTTAAAAATGACATTGACAACATCAGGAAGGCATTTTTGGGCTCATCCTGCTGGTCGGACTTGGACGTTGCTGATGGTCAGAGATCCCTCGGGCAAAGTTGAGCAGACAGGTGCACAGCTTGCTGGTACACCCTCACCTCACCATCCAGAAAGGACAGTCATGGGTCCACCCCAGGACTGGGGACAGGTGGAAAGCAAGGGTCCTCCCTACATATCCCTGGAGACATCTCTGTTATTAGACTTCTCCACACTGTTACTTTTAATTTTGTGTGTGCCTCCATCACCAGGCCATGGGCTTCTTGATGGTTAACACTATTCCCATCATCTTAGTATTCCAGACACCTTGCGTGGTGCCTGGCACCTAGCATTTGGTCATTCATTCATTCAAATGTTCTTTAAGCACTTACTCTGTGCCAGGGTGATTTTGTGAATGAAGGAGTAATTAATGAAGGCCACCTGCCCGCCTGTTCCACCCCCTCCTCAGACAGGGTGTGGGCAAGGGTGCTGTCTGAGGAGGGACCACTCCCAAGGCTGCTGGGAAGTATTCTGGGCTTGACTTCTCTTGTTTCAACAGTAATGTAGAATGTGGCTCCCCAACTCCCCCAGCTTCTGCTCCCACCTCTTCCTGCTGAAGTCCCTGCTAGCTTTTCCTGCTGGTGCTCACCACCAACCTGACAGAAGTGCCTCCCAAACCAACTGCAAACCACGAAGAAATGAGAGGAAGGAGCTGGAGACCCTGAAGGTATGGCACCACTCAGTACAGCTGAGCCCATTCCGTGACGGGGCAGCTGACGGGCTGTGACAGCCATAGGCAGGGATTCGATGGCTTCCTGGTGCCACAGTCTGGGGGGTGGGACCGATAACCAACCAGTGAGGAAGGTGTACCATGGTTGCTGCTTCGGGGAGATTGGCAAGTATGAGGGGATGTTATGGCACGGAAGGAGGTCAGGAGGGAAGGCTCACCTGGGTCCTCAGGAGAGAAAGAGGGGGGAGAAGGTGCTCTTGGGTGGGGTAGACAGAAACAAGGGAAGCCTCCTGGGCCTGTGGAGTGCTATGACTCATCTGTCCCACATCTGCTTTCCCCAAGATGCAGAGGACAACAACTGGATTAGAGAAAAAATGAAACGACTGGGTCTCAGCCACGTTGCGCTATTCATGCCTGAGCACCGAGGGCCTCAGTGCCCGAGTCCCTCATCTTTACATTCCTGGAGGCCACAGAGAGTAGGTGTCTCAGTCCTCCTGTGAGGGAGGCTGGTGACTCAGGGGCTGGGACTGACAGTAACCCAGGAACCCAGTCCCAGCTCCTGCTCCTGCTGACAAGGAGACGGTCTGGGGAGTGGGGGGCTAGGGGCTGGATGTGGAGCCAAAAAGACCTAAACTTGGCTCAATATACAACAATCAGAAATCAATCACACTTCTGTATAACAGCAACGCACAATTGGAAATGAGAAAAAACTAACAGTATCATTTATGACGGCAACGAACAATATGAAAAAGGAATAAATCTAAGGAAACATGTACAAAATATGTATGCTGAAAACTACAAAACACCAGAGGAAGAAATAAAAGAAGGCCTAAAAAATGGAGATACATTCCCCGCTGATGAATTGCAAGACCCACAAGTGTTAAGATGTTAATTCTCCTCCAACTGATCAACAGATCCAATGTAATTCCAATCAAAACCCCAGCAGGAATTTTTTTTTTTTGTGGAAATCAACAAACTAATTCTAAAATTTTTAGGGAAAGGCAAAGAAAGCAGAACTGTCCAAACAATTATGAAAAAGAAGGATGTTGGAAGACTCACACTACCTGATCTCAAGTTTTACTATAAAGCTCCAGCAATCAAGGCAGCATGGAATTGGCAAAGGGGTGGATATCAATAAAACAGAGTCCAGAAATAGACTCAATTGATATTCAACAAAAGTGCAGTGGTAACTCAATGGGGGGAAAGGATAGTCATTTCAATAAATGGTGCCGGAAGAATCTGATGCCCACATGTAAAAAAAGAACTTCGATCCATACCTCATTCCATACGCAAATACTAATGCAAAATAGATCACAGACATAAATGTAAAACCTAAAACTAGAAAAAGCATTGAAAATCTTTATGATCTTGAGTTAGGCAAAGATTGCTCAGACACCACATCAAAAGCATGATTCATAAGAGAACAGATTGATGAATTTGACTTCATCAAAAATTGGAACATCTGTTCTTTGAAAAACACTGTTAGGAGAATAAACGATAAGCCACAGGCTGGGAGAAAATATTTGCAAATCACATGTATGATAAAGAACTTGTTGCCAAAATACAAGATCTGTCTGGTAAAAGTCCAACCATTGTTAATATAACAAGGATGGTTTGTATGACATTGAAGTAACCTGGCAGCCAAGGAGAGAGGACTGGAATGTGCATGGGTGAACAATGATGACTTCACTGTACTAGTCAGAGGGGGTGGTAGATGCCATTGAATGAGCTTGTGTACTGTGTGGCTGTCGCATTCAAAATGACTGAGCAAGTAGAGCAATGAATCTGCATCAAATTTTGCATTAAGCTTGACTTCTCTGTGGAAATTATTCAGATGATTCAGAAGGCCACAGCTATGGGCAACTGGCAATGGGCAGCCTCATCACGACGATGCACCCACTCATGCATCATGTCTCATGTAGAGTTTTTTTGTGAAACATCAGTTCACCCAGGTGACTCAACCCCGCTACAGCTCAGATCTGGCGCCCTGTGATGTCTGGCTTTTCCCAAAACTAAAATCACCTTTGAAAGGGAAGAGATTTCAGACTGCCAATGAGATTCAGGGAAATAGGATGGGGCAGGTGATGGCAACTGGGAGAACTGTGTGAGGTCCCAAGGTGCCTACTTTGAAGGGGACTGAGGCATCATTGTCCTGTGTACAATGTTTCTTGCATCTTGTAACTTCTTCGATAAGTGTCTTTACTTTTCATATTGCACGGCTGGACACCTTCTAGACAGACCTTGTATATAAAGAACTATCAAAACTCAATAGTAAGAAATAAGAATACAATAACACAATGAAAAATAGTCAATAAAAATTTGAACAGACACCCCACTAAGACAGATATACAGATGGCAAGTAAGCATATGAAAAGATGCTCAACATTATGAGTCATTAGGGAAACGCAACTTTAAACCGCAATAAAATACTACTAAATACCTATTAGAACAACTGAAAAGTGATAATACCAAATGCTGGCAACTATGTGGAACAACCAGATGCCTACACATGGCTGATGGGAATGTGGTACAGTCTCTTTGGAAAACAGTTAGCCATTTCTTATACAGTTAGATCAATTCACCATATGACCCAGCAATTTTACTCCCAGGAATGTGGGCAAGAGACACGAAAACTTGCATTTACATAAAACCCTGTATGTGAACGTTAGCGGCCCCTCATCTGTGACAGCCCAAACTGGAAACAGCATGTGCGTATGATACACTTGCTCGCTGGCGCAAGGGCCTGGATGACTGATACACGCAGCAGGGTGCTTGAACCCCAAACTCACTCTGCTCAAAAGGCTACACACTGTCTCATTCCACTAATGTGACATTCTGGAAAAGGTGAAGCTATAGGGGCTGGAGACAGACTGAGGTTGCCCAGGGTTGGGGGGTGGGGTGGGGTTGACTACAAAGAGGCACAGAGAAATCCTTTGAGCTAATGGGAATGTTCTGTATCTTTTTTTAAAGTCTAGTCAACACCCATCACCATTCATAGCTACAAAAAATTATTTTTTCTTGTGATGAAGGCACTGAAAATCTACTCTCTTGGCCCCTTTCAAACATGCAATGCACATTAGTAACTACAGCCACCCTGCTGTGAATCACATTGCAGCACTTGCTCATTTTACAACGGGAAGTCTGCATGTTTGACTCCCAAAATGTTCTGGATTTTGACTGTGGTGATGATCACATGATTACATGCATTTGCCAAAGTTCTCAGAACTGGACTCAGAAGGGGGATTTTACTGTATGTTAATTGTACCTCATGAAATGCCAAAGACCACGCACTTTCAGTCATGGGACCTGGGGCAGGTAACTCAAGTCTCTCCAAGCAGCAGTTTCCTCCTAATTTCTACAAAGGGGATAATTAAAAATCTATAGACTGCCAAGGGGCAGCTGAAGGTGTACCTGGATGCTCTGTGTGAAGGGTCACATGAAACATGCAGATGGGGGGACCCGGGACACTGTACCCAGCAACAGGGAGCCAGTGGGACATGGCGCCCAGCCCCGGTGACAGAGGGGAGGCCGCCTTTCCAAGAGGGAGAGCAGAAATGACCGTCTTGAGAGAAGTGGCTGCGCCAGCCTGGCACACCGGGCAGTGTCAGTGTCTGGCCCGGACCCGGGCTCAGGTAGGGCATGATGCCCCTGGCTGCAGATTCGCTGTTCCTATGGGAACACATTGGGGTAGGGGCGGTGTATTTTTCTTTAGAGACAAGGAGGGTTCCCTGGCATCCCTTGATCTGTCTGTGGTGCCAAGTGCTTACTATAGGGTGGGGCCCCTGCCATGAACTTGTGATAGACTAGGTATCTGTGTTCAACATATTTCTTACTTTCTGTATTCTTGATGTCCAGGTATCTGGGGCCCCATTGAGCTGACCTGGGAGACACTGGGCCCCAGGGCTAGCTAGTCCTCATAGGGAGCTAAAAACTCACCCGGGAGTGTCCCTTTCACATGCGAACCCGCCAACCCAGAGCCCTGCTTAGAACCAGCTGCTCTGTCAGACTACCTGAGGGGCTCCTCTGGCCTCACTCCCTTTCACAGAGGAGCCCCGGAGCACGACACTGGGATGCAGCCACAGACACGGGCCCTGCCCTGGCTGCACTTGTCTAGCAGGGACAGGAAGAGCAGCGTGTGCCACACAGCCCTGACGAGGGGGGTCTGAGCAGAATCCCCAACTCCGACGGAGGGCGGTAGCTATGCAGGCTGAGGCCCTCCCGGCCGGACATCCTTGTCTGTGCTGGCCAAGGGACAGGCCTCTCTGGAAAGGAAATGGGAGCTGCCAATGGAAGGAACAAACAGCTCCTTTGGACTCCCAGTCACCACTGGGAAAGTGTCCCCAGGAGGCACATCTGCAGTGGGAGCCAGAAGAGTCCTCCCCATGGCCGGCAGCCAGAGAAGCAGGTCAAGCCCCCAGACTCAAAAGTCCCAGCCAGGACATTCAGCAGGGACCCTGGGACAGTGCCTCCCATCAGTGCTATGCTTTAAGCCTCGGCCACCTGCCCTTCCAGCTTCCTGACACCAACCATCCCAGGCCACCCCTTCCAGGACATCAGTTTCCATCCCATCTGATGGCATTGACCTTGGAAATTCCTGAGGACTGCCAGCTGGATGTGTGTGTACCTCTATCCAGGCCAGCCTGGCCCACCAAGGGTTCATGGTCGGGAGGCTGCTTGGACAAATGCCCATTTTGTCTGGCTCACCAAGGACAAAGAGGCCCTCGGCCTCCTGTCCCTGCTGCCCAATAGCAATGGGGCTGGGTAAGCCGAGGGCAGCCACTGAGACCATGAACCTGAGGGGCACCCATGTTTTCAGCTCAGTGGCTCACATTCAAGGTCACAATGACAAGACGGAAATGGCAACACCTATTGAAGCTAACATGTCCACCTACTTCCACTCAATTCCAGCTGCCATCTCACAACAACCCAGTGAGAAAGGGACTTACAGCTCCACTTCCCAGATTTAAAAAAAAAAAAAAAAATCCTGATCCTTAGGACAGCAACTTGACCAAAGCTGCAGCCAGGGCTGGGAGTTGAACCTGAGCCCTTCCAAGGTCAGCAAGTCACAGACACAGAAAGGGACCGCCCAGTGGGCAGGAGACCAAGGCAGCAGTCCTGGGCATGCATTCTGAAAGCCTCCCCCGGCAAACGGCCCCAACAACAAAAAAGGGCTTTCTGTGCATTAGCTGCAAAAAAAGCCAAGTGAGGGGAAGGGAGGAGAAAGGCAATAAAAGCAAAGATCAATTGAGGATGATGTGGCAGGAAGACAGATCTCTCTGGAAATTCCTTCTGACTGGACCCTGCCAGGATCAGGGTATTTTTCATTCCAAGATTAAGCAAAATTCTTTTCCATCATAACCTCCTACCCATCTGTGTCCAATCTCCCACTATCATTTTTATACCATGCGCATTTTAAAGTCTATTTTGCAGCTTTCTATGTGCATTAGTTGAAGGATGCTGCATCCAGCTTTAAGATGAGCCCAGAAGCATAGGAGGTCTGGGGAAGCAGGAGAGGGGCAGCCCTGGCTGGGGCCTTGATGTGACAGTGACAGGGGTTCTGGGGAGCTGGGACCCTGCCTGCTGGCAGGGGTGGCTGCAGTCCTGAAGCTCAGAGACCTCGTGGCCTGGCTTGGACGAAAACAGAGAGCAGATGGCAGAAGGAGACTGAAAGTTTTTAACGAGGTACAGGACGTGGGATGTGGAAGCCAAGGAGAAGTTGGGGTAACTATGTACATAGTGACGTTGCTGTAAACAAGGGAGAGAGGAGCCAGTTGTTTCACGGCCTTGGTAGGGTGTTGGGGCTGGTGATGGGAGGTGAGAGGTTCAGATCTGAGCGTGCTCAGTGAGAGAAAGGGAAGTGTGAGAGAGAAGCCCGGGGTGGGCCCTGCAGTCCTGAGAACTGGTGGGACCCCCCCACCGCCACAACATACACACATCAAGCAAGTACAGAGATGCTGGGAAGGAAGATGGCCAGGGCAGGATTCTGGGAACTTTGACTATCAGGAGAAGCCAGCAAAGGAAGCTGGGAAACAAAAAAAATAGCAAAATAAGTGGGACCTGAGAAGCAGCATCATGGAAACCACAGCAACGAGTCTGCAGGCAGGAGTGTGCAGCACAACCAAACATCAGGGGAAGGACACACCCCGTGAGGACTAAGGCCACCGGCCTTGGCAGAGGGAACCAGTCAGAGCTGTTTCGTGGCCTGCGTGGCTGCTGGAGGGGAGTAAGAGCCACACTGGGGTGGGGGGGAGGCAGTGTCTTTCACACAAACACAGGGACGCCACTGCTGTCTTCTCTGAGCCCGTGGTGGAGGCCAGGAAAGGGATGCGAGTGCGGGAGATGAGGAGACTCTCTGGAGCAGAGCTGAGGGCCCATGACGACTGAAAACCAGCCATTGTGATGGGGCCCCTCAGCAGGGCTGGTGTCTCCACCTCCCTGGTCTTGTCACCAGGGTGACCTAGAGGCTGAAGCTCCCCAGGAGGCAGTGGATCCCTCTCTGTGCTGGCTGGAGGCCAAGGGCATGAGGCCAAGGGCATCAGTCAGACACCCACTCAGGCCGGTTAACTGAGCTCTGCAGCTTGAGCCCGTGGAGTTGAATCAAAACCAAGCCCTTGGCACAAATGTGGACAATTCAGTGCAGACTTCTTCCATGCGGAAAGATGGTTCAAAATGTAGCTTTTCTGACGACAGATCCTCTTCCCCCAGCCCATCACAGGACAGGCATCGTGTCTTTGCTTGATGATGGTCACCGTGGAACCGGGTTTCCCCCAGGGTCTGCTTCTGGCTCCTGCGGGCACTCAGGTGGCTTCCCAGACACCCTGCAGGGTGACCTGTCAGGGAAACACAGCGCCAAGCTGGATGCCCAGAGACGTGCACAGCCCAGACTGGAGAGAGGGAGCCCCGGGTGTGGGGACAGCAGCTCAGTGCTGCACAGGACTATGCAGAACCACCGGCTGAGCCCCAGGTGCTGGCCTGACAGTCAGAAGCTCCTGGAGCCAGGAGGGGGATGTGGATGGGAGTGGCTGACAGGTGGGGAGAGTAGAGGGGTAGAAAGGGCGCTCCGCAGTTTCTTTGGAAGTTAAGGAGCTTCATACCCAAAGGAGGGTGACAGCTGTCAGCCCAGAGCGTGTCCACGTCACTGCCCAGGCCAAGCACCCATTGGGGACATGTCCAAGAGCCCAGGCTGGCCTGGTGCTCAGTGCTTCCCCTTCTCAGTGGCTTCTCCCACAGAGATGCCATTCAAACAGCAAGGCCAAATGCACATACTCAGATGGAAATGTAAAATGCCTGGAGCCGGTGTCTGTGTAGCTTTATTTGTTCTAGAAATACTGCTTGCAGCTCTCTGGCTAAAATCCAGTGTCCTGTTACAGTAAACAGTCAAGACGAATGGGGGGACAGTAAGAGGGGACAGAGGGACCCACGCTCAAGGAGGCATCCCTGCTGAAGCCAGGAGGCCCGAGGCCCACCAGGCAGCGCACCACCTGCTGCACCCTAGCTGCTGCATCCTGAGCTCAGGGCTGGGAGCCCAGGCCCATCCCCACTGGACCTGGCTGAATCAGCCTTGCAGGGATGCTGGGTAGTGTGTGTGTACGGGGGTGTGTGTGGAATCCCTTTGTGGCTTGAGCAGGGACCAAATGTGTCCCCAGAGTCCTTCTGCCCCTTGTCACTCATGTTTTGTCAAAAAATATTCTAGCTCCACCCTGCTCCGTTCAGCCCCTCTGGGTGGAACATTTAGAGCAAGTGGACAGACTCTGAAGCCAGAGGAGAGCGTAGAGGCAGCTGGGGCTGCCACGCTTGCCTTGGGGTGTGACCCAGCCCCAGCCCCAGCTCCTTCTCCTCAGACCAAGCATTCACCATAAATGAAGGAGCCAGGCTAGCAGATGTCCAAGGGGCTGCCCAGTGCTGGCACAGAATGGCCTCGGCCAGCCTGCCTCATGCTCAGGACCCAGAGCCGGGAGTGGGTGGAGATGGGGGGTGGCATCAGACCCTGAGTTGGAAATGAAGTCAGCAGCCTCCAAGGGAGGAGAGACAGGTTGAGGCCCTAGAGAGTAAGACCTCCAATGGGGAGGAAGCCCACCTTCCAACACAGAGGCTGCTTGGCCTCAGCTCTCCTTAAGTCACCAGAATGGCTTCGAGAAGGGGGCATATCCACAGGACAGAAGGGAGTACCACACCTCCTTGCAGGCCAGGGGCAGAAGAGAAAAGCAGCCGCTCTAAGGAAGGCTGGGTCTGGGGCAGCTGGGAACTGGAGGACAGGCTCAGGGGCCCTGCCAGCTGCTCCCAAAGCCACAGCCCTGACCCTGCTGATTAACAACCACACCACACACTGGCCACACACTGAGGTGATTTACAGTTTTATGGTCTGTGATTTAGCATATCTAGACTTGACTATCTCTATCCTAATTAAATTAACACAAAATTAAGAGTGACAAAATGGCAAAGATTTCTGATGTATCTAACATATGCACTTGCTGCTCAGACGGGCACTAACTCCTCTTAACTTTGAATGAAATAAAGGGAAATATCAGGCATTTGAGCTACTTGTTGGCAAAAAAATTGGCCAACACAGATCCAGAGAAGGCTCTCAAGGCCCACATGCCCACCTGGGTGGGTCGCTGCACACGGCCTGACAGGAGTGTGGAAGGAACGGCCCCGGGTTCTAGGTTAGACCAGGTGAGGCGCCTGGCCCTGCAGCGCCCTGGCCACTGTCAAGCTCCATGACAAGCAGTGAGCACAAAGTGTATTGCACGTGGCGCTATGAGATGGCAGAATGGAGCCACACTGGCCTTTTGTCACCAACACCACCATCATCACCAGCATCCCCCTCGTCTTCCTCGTTGTTGCCATCACCATCATCATCTCCTTTATCATCATCACCAATGTCATCACCACCATCAGCAGCAGCACCACCCACATCTTCCTCGTTGTCACCATCATCATCATGTCCTTCATCATCATCATCAATGTCATCTCCCTCTGGGCCAGCACTGACACAGGGCTTACCGTGTGCCATGCATTGCTCTTCAAAGTGCTTTAATCACAGTAACTCACTGTAATACTCTCAACAGTCCTATGTGTACTATTATTTACCCCCATTTTACCTATGAGAACACTGAGGCACATAGAAGTTAGCTCAACTTGTCCAAGGTTAGTTACTAGGCTACTAAGACAGAAGCAGGATTTTAACTGATTTGAATGTCTGTCTCCAGAGTCCACGTTCTCGATCACCTGACCACACCGTGTTGACAGAGTGAGAAAGAGGAATGAGCAAACAGGTATCCAAGTGCCTGGATGAATGCTCAGTTGTGTCAAGCAGCCTTAGGGAGTCAAGGCTGCTGTTTTCACTACTTCTATTCGTCAACGACATCCATCTGGGCCCTCCTTCTTCCTCTGCTATGACAAAGGTCTCTGCTGATGACGCAGGATGTGATGCTGTCTCCACCGTGCTATGTAAAATTGTGCCCTCATTTGTGATGCTGTGCTGACCTTGCTTCTTCCCTCCATAGAACACACCAAGCCCCATACAAGCATGGGGATGGCCTGTTTGTTGTTCGCTCTATTCCCAGTGCTTGGCACAGGGCCTGGCCCACAGGAGGTACCCAGTGAATAGATACAAGTTATGAACTAACAGCGGAAAGGAAGGCATTCTGCCCAAATTTTTTGGCCTCGACCTTTGGAAGCCATAGAAATATTTATATTCCTGTTTCCATGTGTCCATGTATGCATGTGTGTTTTGGCTAATAAATCACTGCAACAAAGTGGCATGTACTTTATATCCAATGCTTTTTTCCCTTCTATTCTTCCCATGTGCAAGAAGGTGCATAAGTGTGTGGAGAGATGAAAAGAACACTGGACTTGACATTAGAACAAAGGGTTGAGTTCTTGGCCAGCCTTTCTACATTGGGGGCAAGAAGACCCACACACAGAATTATTATGGAATTCAAATGTAGCCAGGGATGTGGACATGTTGTGTAAACTACAAAGTGTAAAATAAACTCCTTGGTTTGCCAATTCCCCATCCCCAGCAATGGAGCCTGGCCTCAGACCAAGGAACAAGGGGCTGTGCCTGTCCTGGGAACCCCAAGAACTCTTACTGTCTACCCAGCCCTCACTCACCCCTGGCTCTGCACTACACACTGCAGAGTGACTGTCTCAGGTAGTCTTTACAACAGCCCTATCAAGCATTGACCTGGTTTCATGGATAAAGATGTGATATTCAGAAAGCAGGTCCTAACTCACCCAAGGCAAACAACTAGCTGGGTCTCTATGGCAGAGATAGCTGACTACTCCCCTCCCTACTTCCCTTCCCCCTCCTCGAGTACTAGAACCCCTGAATTGAGCTGAGCTGAACTTCACTCTGGACATGGCCATCCAGAGTGAAGATTCCATTTCCCAGCCTCTTCCAGAGTTAAATGTGGCTGTAACTGATTTGTGGCCAATAGGACATAGGCAAAAATTTTCTCCCTCTTCTTGCTGCTGGAATGCAGGCACTACAGCTTGAGCTCAAGCAGCCACCTTGTGCCCATGAAGTGGGAGCATGTATTGAGGATGGTGATGCTGCAATAAGGGAAGCTGGGACTCTGATCAGCCACTAGCTGCCACGGGAAATCAAACTGTCATACTTAGCCCATTGCTGTTGTAGGACTTCGCAGCTGAACCTTTAACTAATATGGGCTGTCTGACTCCAGAGCACATGTTCTCAGCCACTTTCTTTAGAAAGGAGCTTACGTTCACCATCCTTCTAAGAGCTGAGGATGTTATGATGAAACCCTTGGCACAGTGTCCAGTCCAGAGTGAATGCTAATAACTGCTAACTTGCCACTCACTATTCTCCTTGTTCTGTGGCTGCCACTGCTTCTCTTCGCAGATGTGTGTCACCGTGACCTGCTCGGGTGAGCAGGCCAGCCCAAAGTGCCTGCCCTTGCCCGGCATCAGAAGGGAAGACTGTTATATCATCTCCAGAAAGAGTCCTCCAACTGTTTGTACCGATCAGGTATCTATGCCAGAGTCTTAATTGGGCTGTAAAGAGGGAGAATTTTCTAAGCTCAGAAGCCCTGATGGAAGGGTGGCCAACAGTGGTGAAACCGGGCCCAGCTGTACCACCTTTTGAAGGATGCCCAAGGAGAGGGACAGGCCAGGCAGACGGATAGTCACCTACTGTGCTTGCAGGAAAAGGAGCCCAGTGGTCTCTAAGGAAATCCTTTCCAAGGAGCCAGATTTGCATATAAACAACAGACATGTCACAGCACAGGATGTCTGGATCCTGGTATTCATCCTAAGACTCGAATGCACAATTTAATAATTTCCTTCAATTCTAGAGAAGCTTGTGCAGGCTCTGTCCTCAGCACTGGCACCGGGCAATTAATTACACTACCATTACATTTCCAGAGGTGGTGACTGCTGGTTAGGAATGGCCCTTCCCACCCTGCTCACTTGGGTGGTTTGATCTCAGCCCTGCGGCAGCCCCCTCAGGTCTCTGCAGGCAGACACAGGAAGAGGGGCTTTTCTCAGCTTCCCCGTGGTGGATGGGGCATGGTTTGGAAACCAAAAGCACAAGGAAACATTTTCTTAAGAGGAGGAGGCAGGGAGAGGCAATCAGGAAGATTGAGAGACCAAAGCGAGGAGTAAAAAACCCAGACAGTCAAGTTCAACTCCCTTTCCACCCCACCTGCTAGTTCAGCCAGCCACTGCCCTTGTCTTCTACGGGCTTCTGTTGGCTGGGAGGCTCAGCAGCTCCCCAGAATGCCTGATGAAGACCCAACAGGACAGAAATCCGCAGACAGAGAAAGCGTTTTGTTTTACTGTTTCCTGGGCACTGAGCACCAGCAGCCTTTTCTGCCACCAGCTTAAAATATGAGATGCTGGTATTTGTTCCTGGCTCCCTGAATTTCAATTACATCACCAAGGAAGAAACTTCCTGAAGGGAACACATCTGCAGATAATGATCCCTCACAATGGATTGCAAATTGTAATAAAAATATAACTTGAATGTTAAAGGTGAACTTCAATTAAGGATCCCTTCACATAGTTTGCTCCAGACCACAATAAAAAAAAAATGAAAAAAAACCCTAAGTTTACTGCCAACAGCAAGTCTCCTGCGACATCACTTTGAAAACCACTATTTTTGAAAGCCAAGTTAGAAAAACACATGCGCTCAAGGGTGTACAGAAAGCAGCACCGTGTATAAAATGTAATACTGAGAGGCAGATCTTAGTATATTGACATTATAAAAACCAGGGAGCAATGGGAAATAATATTTTTACAGAGGTGGCAAATATAAATGCCAAACCTGCAGGCAAATGTATAGACCCCGTCACGCACTGTGGCATTTCACCACCAGGGTGCTAGAGAGAGCAGGGTGGGAAGGGTGCCCGTGGGCCCCCGCCCGAGACACGCAGACCACGCTGTCAGAGCGCCTCTGTGGTGGGGGCCAAGGGCCGCAGGCCATGAGGGGTGCTGGCAGGGAGTGAGGCCTGAGCCCGGACCCAGGGCCCCTCTGACAGCCTACAGAGCCTGCAAGCTTTCCCACACAGGTGAGTGCTGACGTGGGTCTTGATTTTTTTTTTTTAATTGAGATTAAATTCCCACAGCATAAAATCTGCCATTTGAAAGTGTACAATTCTGTGGGACCCAGCACACTGGCAGTGTTGTGAAACCACAACACTGTCTAGTTCCAGAACATTTCCATCACCCCAGAAGGAAACCTGTACCTGTCTATGAAGTGGTTACTCCCTGGGCCCCCCAATCTGCGCTCCGTCTATGTGGATTTGCCTATTCTGGAAGCTTCACAAAAACGGAGTCTCATAAATATGTGACCTTTCGTGTCTGACTGCATTCACTCAGCGCTGCGGGTTCAAGGCCCACGCCTGCTGTAGCGAGTGTAGGGCCTCATTCCCTGCTGTGAGTGAGTGACACTCGACTCTAAGGACGGACCACGTCTGTCTGTGCATCCTTCTGTGGAGGGACACTGGTCATTTCCACCTTTTGGCTACTCTACGTAATGTGGCTTTCTTCTTTCTCTCTGCATCGGGCTCTCTCCAGGAGAGCCAAGGGGGTTAGGTTCACTGAGTCACCAGGCTCCATTTACTGAATGAGGGCATGAACAGGAAGAGCTAAGGTGGGCAGCACGGCTCCTTCCCGTGCCCCATCACGCAACACTCGTACAAGTTGAGGGTATTTCCTCTAATGCCCACCTCCAGGATACACTCAGGTACGTATGAGCCAGGCGTTGGCAAACTTTCTCTGGACGTCACACAGTACACATCTGGGGCTTTGTAGGCAATACAGTCTCTGTTTACCTTCCTGATTCTGCAGTCTTACGCAATGTGTAAACATGTGGGTTTCAACAAACTTTGTTTACAGAAACAGGCAGGCTGGATTGGGTCCACGGGCCAACCCTCCGTTTAAGGGATTTGAATGGGGTCCTCCGAGCCACATTGATGCTGACTGGCTCCCGGCAGTCTGAGGACCCCGTCACAGTGAAGCCCAGGACTTTTTGTTCAATGGTTGAGAAAAGAGAGTTCTCTCTTCTTTCGGATGGTGGAGTGTGTTTGAGAGGCCTGAGATGCCTGCAGCAAGCTGAGAATAAGGAAGTCCCAAGGAGGAGGGGGAGGGAAGAGGAGGGGAGCCTGGAGAGATGCAGGACCAGCCCTGTGCCTGAAGCCCCACTGCCTATCACAGGCTTGCCTGCAATTACACATTCTTTCCTTATCTGCCCCACCCTTAGAACTTGCCTCACTGCTGTATCCATCCAAGCCTCACCGGCCTAGCACTTTCTAAGCCCTTGGCAAAAATTTTCTGGAGTGAATGAACTCTTGGTGATTTTCAGATCTCTTCTCTGGTAAGGGACAGACAGTGCATTGGGTCCCTCTCCAGGGCAAACATGGCCCAGAGTCCAGACAGCAGAGGGTGTGTATAGTCCAACAGACCTGGGGTCAAATCCTAGCCATCCGCACCCCCCGCTGCCAGCTTCGTGACTATGAGCTAAAAGGTTTTCCTCTCAGGCCTGTAGCATAGGTGGTTCTGCCAATGCCCACCTCTCAGGAGGGCAGGATTATTGAGGAGGGGGAGGGAAGGGGAGGGAAGGGGAGAGCAGCCCCTTTTATCCCCTCTGTCCCCAGAAGCTTATGGCACAGAAGGGCCAGGTCACTTGGGCACTCTGCCTGCCTCCCCATAGGTACCACCTCTACCCCGTCTTTGTAAACTAGTTCCAGGTGTTGGGCCAGGGTCTCCAAGATGCAGCACACCCCTCACACTCACGGTGGTGGCAGCCCACTCTCCTCCTGACCCCTCCTTCTCACCGTTGAGGTCTGCCTGCAATGCAGCTTCCACTTAGGCGCGCCCCAAGCAGGCAGGCCCCTGTCAATGCCCACAGGCACCAACAGGCCCCACGGGAGCACAGCCACTCACCATCCACTCATGCCCAGGCCCAGCTAGGCGGTGGAGGAAGCAAAAATAAATAAATTCAGACTCAAATAAATAAATACATAAAGAGGTGCGTTCTACTCCTCATACAGCTGCAATTGGAAACATTTCTAGGCTGAGGTGGCCAAGATGCTGTAGCTAAACAAGACCCAAGGGAGCCCCTGGGTGACCTTCAATATTTATTTGGCCTCTCCAGGAGCATTTAACAAGTGGAGGACTCACTAGGCATCTGGGAGGCCCCCTGTCAGGGCTGCTCCTGGGGGAGGGGACACAGAAGGTGGTCCCTGCCCTCAGCCCACTCCATTCTGTCCTTCCAGGTACCTCTCTCCCTGTGACACTTCCCTTGACTCCATCTTTGTCCACAAAGTGCAGCTTAGAGGGAGCTGACCCCATACAGCTTTTCCATTTGCATGAAGCAATGGAAAGGCCGCTATGGTGGGTTACGTGATTCACAAATTCACAAATCTGAGTCTCACATCTCTTGTCTGGAATCAAGGCCCCAAAATTTATTGCTGTCCTCTAGCATGGGTGACCATGGGGACATGGGTCCCCCAGTCTGAGGAGATAGACCTGCCTGGGGGAAAGGCCCCGCCCCCTGTGCCTGCCCCATCTGGTGCCAGGCCCGAGGTGGGTGCCCTTCCTTTATTTGCCAACACACTTACAGGTGTCTGTCTCAGACCCCCCGGTGGCAACCAGGGGACTCCTAAGGCCAGGCTGTCATAGCAATAGTTACTGTTTGAGACAGGAGTTTGCTTCTGTCTAGGGGGGTGACCCGAGGGCCCCGTGAGTCAATAGAGTGTGGCCAGGGGCAGGCAGAGGGCTGTGGGGCCAGCACAAGATGGGAGCAAGTGACCCTGAGCTGGCTGGTTGGAGACTGAGGACAGTGGCCCTGCTTGACTAATGTCTTCTCTAAATGTGCCCCAAACACCCTTCATCAAAAAATGTCATCTTGGCTCTCTCCATGCCCCCAGTGGAAAGAACCCAGGCCACAAGCTCATTAGTCCTCTGCTTCCAGAACTTTCCAGTACCTTCCAGAAGCCCCATCCCTGAAATCACACTGTGGAAAACAGAGAACAGCATTCCATCCCCAGTCCATGCGGCTGGACTGGTGGCAACGTGCCAGCTACTTTAGCGTGAATAGAGGCCTAGCAGCTTGGCCTAGAGTCCTGGCCCCCCTAGAACCCTGGTTGTTCTGGCACCTGATAAACACGCACACCCACATCAGTCTAGGGGCCACCCCTCCAATACATACAGAGCCTCAGGAACCATCGCTCTGACCCAGGAAATGCCAAAGACTGCTGGACCCTTCTCCCCCTCTGCCCAAGCGAGGCTGAGATGGAGCAAACTGCTTCTGTGTTCAGGAGAAGCAGCTAATCAGGATCTCTTGTGGCTGTCCACGGCCCCTCCTTCTCTCTCCAGACCTGCATCCTCGGCACAGAGCCTGCTTTCCTGAGGCCCTGAGATTGCAACAATCCCCTTTCACACTGCGTGTGAGAGTACTGTCTGCGGTCTGAGGCTCCTCCTCTGACTTACCCTCTCGCAGCGGCCTGTGCATTTCCTGATATGGAGAAAACAGTGCATGGGCACACGCACACGCGTTCACACATCACCCTCCCCGAGTTGGGTATGGGATGAAGACTCTGCTGGACCCCCACCCCCAAGAGGAAGGGGCAGTGTGGGCGGGGCACACACTTGCTGTCTGTGCTGAGATGCGTGGTTTTCCATCAGGGGCCCGGCTGCTTCCTGGGCAATTTGTCAGTGGTGTGTGCTAACTCCGGGCTTCTCCCGGAGATTGGGGTTGCCTGTGTATCCTGGGAGGCGGGCTGTGGGACTCTCCCCCGGCAGGGACCACCGGTCAAGACCCTGCCCGTTCTTCCTGACTTTGGCAAGCTCAGAGCAGCTGGCAGTCCCTGCTTGCGCCGTCCATGGGTGCATTCTTTATCACCTAAGGAAATTGAGGATGTCCAATGGTGAGGGAGGAATAAATCATTGTTCTCAGCTAAATGGAGTAGGGCAGATCTGCTGAGAATGCTGCCTTTTATCAACAGTGCAAATAATGAAGATTCTATGCGCTGAGAACAATGAAATGAGCCACTGCACTATTGATGGGGTATTTGTACAACTCTGTGAGTTATGTTTCAAAACCAGGCTCTATTAAAGATGCAGAACCCTTTTCAGAAGCAAAAAGACTAATATTGCTTTCCAAATAATTTATAAGTTTCCTCACAGGGCACAAAAGCAAAGTTGCCTGAAAGCAGGGAATTGTTTTGGGTTTCCCGCTGTCCCCGGGGTCCTCTGCTCCAGGGGCTCTGATGAGTCTGTGTGTGACACTCCTGACCCACGTGTAGGGGAAGGGCAGCCTGGGGAGGGGCGGTGGCTGGGTAAGCATTCCCACCTGCTGCCTGTGTGTGGAGTCCAGGCCTAGGCCTCACTTCATTCAACGGCAGCCAGCTCAGGGGTGCAGGGGGGCGAGGAGAACTGAAATCCACAGAAAGTCAAAACTGGCCCTTGAGCAAATGTCTTCCTTACACCAAAACTTCGTCTTCAACTCCAGAGATCCGGTTTCCCAGGGACATGTGGCAAAGCCTGGAGATGTTCTTGGCTGCCACTACTTAGGGGCATCAGGGAGTTGCCACTGGGTAGACGTATGCAGCGGGCAGAGGCCCGGGACGCTGCTGACCATCCTGTATCATGCAGGACACCCCGCACGAACGTCAATGGGACGGAGGGGGACAGTCTGGACAGGAGAGGCCTCGCTTCGTTGCCTCCTGCTGGCTAAGTGTGCAGTGCAGGGAGCCAGCAAGGACCCGCCGTGTCCAGCAGGGATGCGGGGCTGGTGACAAAGCTCTGGAGTCAGAGGGCCCTGCAGAAGGGCCAGCACTAACCCAGGACCAAGTCAACGGGGCCTGATATGCAGGGCTGAGGGTGCAGCCACTGAAAACCAGGCTGTCTCTAGGGAGTCGTTCCAGTCCTGGCCCTGCTGCCAACTGGCTCGGGGACCCGAGCGTAGGTCCCATGCAGTGGGGGTGCTGTGCACAGGCTGCCATGCAGGGCAGCGTGGGCACCGAGAGCATGATGACAGCACTGGCATGTGTGAGCACTCAATGACTATAGGCTGTTAGAATTGACCCTGACCTTGATGAAGGTGGTTGAGAAACACAGAACAGGGTTCAGGTTTAAGGCTGAGTAAGAAAATGAGACACCAAGTCACATGCCTGTTATGACTCCAGCGCCCCAGTAATGTGCCTGCAACAGACCAGACCAGGAGGGAGGCGCGGTGCTCCCACACCGCGGGCTAGGATGGAGACCTCTGGGTAGCTGTCTTTTGCGAAATAAATCAACATAGGTAAAATAAAATAAAACACCCCAAACACACCAGCAGGAATCATCACAAAAATCAGGAACCTTTTCAGCCTGACTGAGTTTTGGGTCTTCCCTGGATTTGTGTGGAAAGGCATAAGCGGGCCTATGCTCCCCCAAGGAGTCGGCAGCGGCCTCACTGATACTGAAGAGCAGCTGCCGGGCCGAGGCTGGGGAGAGGCTGGCACAGGGCAGGGGCTGTAGGGACCAACCCTGGTGGGGCTAATGATGCAGGAATGTTGGGAGAGACTTAAGCCAGGGGAGTGGCCACCACCTCACCCTCGGTCCTGACAGACATGGCTCCTCTCGGTGCTTCGGGGCCAAACCACACCAGCAGCAGCAGCATAGACTTGGGGGACAGGACAGAGTAGGGACCCCAACACAGAAGAGAGGTTTGCCGTCCCCTCAGTACTTCCCCAAGAGCGCGGCTTGGGTCTGGTAGGAGATGGGAAAAACACCTGGGTGGACTCCAGAAGGGTCCTGCCCTGTCTCCACCATGGGCACAAATACTCCCTAGATCTCAAACGCTACTAGATGCCAGGAGTGCCACCCCCATCCCAGGCTTGAGAATTAAAAAATGTCTCCAGGCGTGTCAAATGTCCCTGGGGGCAAAACTGCCCCTGCCCCGGTAGAGACCTGCTGAACTAGAAGGGGAGATCTAGAATGCTGTCGGCCTCACATTCCAGGATCCTGGAAAAAGGTTGGTGTTTCGGACGAGTCTGAAGATATGCGCAGCTTTCTGCAGGGAACCGCTTCACGGCCAACAAAGGCAGGCTTGGCCCCCCGGCGTTCAGGCCGTCGTCGCCACAGACCCAACAGGGCAGACTGGACGAGGAGGGCAGTTCTCACTCAGAATGGTACGAAATGCTGGACCCCACAACTCAGGGACGAGAAAAGCAAGCTGACTGGTGAGGACGGCGTGGGTGCTGGGGACGCTTGTGATGGTCGGAATACATTTTTGGTGAAATGTAAGAATAAAAATTGACATCATTTTTCAATCAATATATTAACTTACGTAGTGTGTGATTTGAAACGCCTATGAGTAAACACATTAATAAACAGCAGGAAGCCAACGACAGGAGTGTGAAAGCCCCTCCCCACGTGCTTTTCTTTCTGTCCTGGCAACATGGCAATGCAGGAAAACGCGCGTCAACAAAGAACGGTCCACGGGGCGCGAGGCGTTGAAAGCGTTTCCAGTAAAGTGTGTCTTCCCTCAAATCCACTGGAACGGATTATTTCACTCCATCTCTGGATGTGCACGTGTCTTATTTTAAAACCCGTGGGTTCAAATGTACCTTATTACATTTTAAAGTCTTTGGATTGCAGCAGGAAAATGTTCTGCGCAATAAAACATGGAGTGTACTTGAAGTTTGATGGGTTTGCTTCCATTTGCGACCCCACAAAACGCTTTCTAAACGCCATTAAAATTTAGCATACACCATAAGAACCAAGCTGCATGTGTTTGATGTTTAAGTCAATTGGCTTCTGAGTTTTCTGTCTTTCGTATACATCAAATCAAGCGAGTTGATGCCACAGCCAGAGGTGAGGAGCGCGGTGCCATGCTTGTGAGGGCCAGCCCTGTGGGCTGGGCAGGGCTCAGAGACACTGTTGCCCATGGTGGACAGGAAGGGGGGCTCTAGCTTCTCTGAGCCCTGAAGAGGGAGGGGCTACAATGTTAGAGAAAGGAGACCTTGCAGTTGGTGTCAGAACTTAGTGTGGTCTTGTGGGGCCTCCCTGACTGCCACATGTGGAAATCGGGGTGTGGCAGAAAGGACTGACCAGGAGTTCCAAGTTCAGGTTTCAACTCCATCCTGCCCTGGTCAGCCAGGTAACCTTATAATAGGACCTGGATAGCTGCACCTGACACCATCCTGACTTCCAACCGAGACCAGTGTGAAATATGGGAGTTCCCCCTCTGCTCCTGGGGCCTCGGTTGAGGGCCCAGTTCAGACACTTCTCACCAAGGACACGACCCTCCCTCTGCCAGGTCCCTGTGATGAGGGTGAAGGAGGGGCAAGAAGCAAGTCACCCAACCCAGGACCTGGCCGAGCCCCCTTGCCTCCACGCTCTCTCCCCTCTAGTCTTGGGAAACATGTCCACTTTGGATCCCCAAAACCAGAGGCAGAGGGGGACGAGGCAGAGGGATGACATATTGAAATGGAGTGTGACACTGTAGTGTGATAGGAAGTCAAGAAAATGCAGCAATTATGGCATGGCCTTTGCAGAAGGACAGCCTGGTACTCAAATCCAGGCTCTGTGGGTGACCAACTGGGCCCCCTGGGCAGGAATTCATCTCACAGCACTGTCATCCAGTCATTTACCCGAAGTGTGTGTGTGCCTGCCGTGGGCCAGGTAGGGTGCTGAGCACGGAGGCAAGGACAGGTGCCACCCCAGGGGTAGATGGCATGAGAACACACAGCAGGAGCCCGTGTGGGGTGGGGATCTGGAAGGGCCCACCACCTGTGGCGTTGCTTTACTGGCCCCTAAAATGAGCAAATAGGGCCACTTCATGTGTGGGATGTCTGTGTCCACTGGGACAACGCACTCGAGGTCAGTGACCAGGGTCTATTGTGGTATTAGCGTCCCCAGCCCTAGACTTGGTCCCCTACTCCCCTGCAAGGGCCTGGACCTGGGGAAATAGCAGGAGGGTGCAGAGAGCAACAGACCTCAGGCATTTCTCCAAAGGTGCTGCCTTTGCCTGGGGCTGGGCCGGGTGGAGTCCCATGAGCGTGTGTCACTGCAGGGCATTCAGCGGGCATTCAGCTGGCCCAGCCGGCCAGGCCTCACCAAAGGACCGGGCGGCTACCCGATGAGCCGGGACAGGAAGGAAGCACAAATAAACACAATAAATCCGGCGGAACGGTCATTATGATGTGTTGTCGGCAGCGGAGCTGGGGATGAGGCCGTCGGGTCTCCTTTGTGTCAAGCCAGCTTACAGCCAGCCCTTCCGTTTTACCTGCGGCTCTGTTCTCCACAGCAAATTGGACCTTTCGCTCTGAAAGAAATAATTACTCTCCGAGGAGGAGAGGGCTGGCCATGAATGCTGATATGACACACAATGTCACCTTGCCAGTCAAAAGAGTTCCAGCTCCTCAGCTTGAGTCCCGTCCAAGTCCCCGTTTCTCTCTCATGATGGAGGTCACCTCTCTACAGAATTTGTTGATGATCTCCAAAATGACAAGTCAGAAAGCTTCTGTCAGCAGGATTTTCTTTTTTTTTTAGAGGAAAGAATAGCACAGAGATGAAGGAAGCAGGCAGCATGGGGTGAGAAGGGAAGGGACCCAGAGATGAGGTCAAAGGCCAGACTTTGCAGAAGCAGAAGCCAGATGATGGTGACGTTCCATCCAAAATTAGCTTCTGGAACCAGTGACCCAGACGGATGGGCCGGGTCAGAAGTGGGGTTCTGGCCCGTGTCCGTTTCAGGAAGGGAAGCCGCCAACAGAGCTCTGGGGAAACTGTAGCCTCATGGGAAGCCCAGGGGCAGGAGCTGCTCATCTGCAGCCTGGGCTCCCAGAGCCTGAACCAAAGATGTGAGTCTTAGATGCCGACCTGACAGGGAACCGGAAGCATCCATGGCTGCCACCACTGAGGACACACTGTGGGGAGGGAAGAACTGAATGTCACCATCAGCTCCAGCAGGAAGAGAGAACCTACTGCACCCGCCACAAGTCACCTGCTGAATGTGGAAATCTTGGCCTTGGTGGCTGTAAATAATTCCATTTGCCAAGAGTCCAGAAAAGAATTCTAGCCACATGTGCACCGAGCAGTGCTACCTGAGCTTTTGCCAAGGCAAAGAGTGGCCTCGGCAGAGCAACCCCTGGAGAGGAAGGGCTGGATCCCCGACCAGGCCCCTGTCAGCCAAGGACCTGGCTGGGGCCTACACCCCAGGCTGCCCCGCTAGGACTGTGCGTCCAGGTGGAAACACACTGGGAGGTTTTATACCAGTGGAGTCAGGCTATGAAGGAAGGCGGGTGGCTGGATTGGCCGAGTGGGATGTATGTGGTCTGGGGGACCCAGACGGGCTGAAACCCTGAGCTCTGCTTTAGGAAATCCTCGGCGCACTTTGGGGAGAACCCTTCCCCAACCCACTCTGCTCTCTGGGCGCTGGTACCCATGCTGCCATGCCTCTGCCACACCTTTCCTGAGTGTCACCGGCCTGCAGCTGTAACAGCAAACAGAGGCTGGAGAAGAAAGAGCCATAGAGGAAGCATGTGACAGTGCCAAGGGAGCCCTGTGGGGACGACCCCAGGTTGGGAAATCAGCCTCAGGAGGCCTGGCAATTTTGTTGGTGGTGGGAGCCACTTCTAAGGCAGAGAAGACATTTCCTGGGAGCTGCCCATTCTTCAGCACCCTGCCCCAGGTGTCATCAGTCAGGGAAAAGCCCACTTCTGAAACATGCGGTCAGCTTTCCCAGAATCGTCTTGCTGGAAGCCACCCCAGAGCTGGCTCCAACCACAAGGACGGTTGCCCTTTGGCCCAAAAGAGCAAAGAATCTTATGTCTAATCTTCACATATACTTAGAATCTCAATGAAGCAACAAAACCAGAGGGAGAGAAGGGGAGCACCCCCACCAAGAGGGACACAGGAGGGGACCCAGCATCCCAGCCCCAGCAGGGCTGCCTTGTCTACCAGCCACATAGGCAAGGCCATACCCAGGCACCAGGCCCTGGGAGAGAAGCTGCATGCATGTTTAGACTTTTAGAGGCATATAAAAATAGGTCTGAAGTTATATTTTTAAAATATGAACAGGAGGTTTTAATCAGAACAGGAGAGAGGAATTCCTTTCGAGTAATAGCCTAGCAATAGCACTTCCTAAAGTAATGAGATTTCAGTATTCTACAATAAAATGTGATCTATTCAGGATTTGAGGAAATAAAACTCTAGAGATAATTTTTAGGGTGATTTTAAGATGCCTGAACTGGTGTTACAGGTTCAGGCCATTAAGCCCACCTGGGGGAGGGGCAGCCAAGTGCTCGATGCTACAAGGTCTCACAGAGGCTAGAAGGCAAGTCCACTATCAGCTTCATCCTCCAGGGGCCGTGGCCCTCAGGACCTTCCAGGCTTAGACTCCTGGAGAAAGTCACCCTCTGGGATGACTGACAAATCAAGGTCATCCACTAGAGAATCCCCCACCCCCTGACCCGACCCACTGGAGAGCCAGGGTCAGCCACGTGGGCTCATCGCTTGCTCATTCATTCCACAAACAGGGACTGGCCCTCTGCTTTGTGCCAGGACTCTGACAGGTGGTGCGAGGGCCCCACTCCATGCTCCCACTGGGCTTATCCAAGCACCACAGACGGGGTGCATCTCTGTGGCCCACCATGCACAACACAGCGGGACAGCTCCCCCGTGGCCCCACGGACATCCTATTCATCTTCGTGGCTCACCTTCAGCATCCTATCCTCAGGAAGGCCACCCTGCAGTGCCCCCTGCCCAACATCTGTGTGGAAGCAGCCTCCCCCCACCCCACCCAGAGTACGTCTGGGAGGACTACTGTGTGCTCCCTGGTAGAGTAGGCATCTTCTGGGAGGGCAGGGCACCCGCGTCTGCCCTGCTTTCTGCAGTGTCCCTGCAGCACTCGATAAAAATGAAGTGACTCCAGAGCCATCCCATCATGGACAGTGCCAGACATGGAGTGAGAGTTCCAGATTCAACTGAAAATTGGGCAAACTCCAGGTGACCTGGTGACAGGCCCTCATCTTCTTCGAACCCCAGTTCCTCTCTGCAGATGGATGGAACTGGACCAGATCAACATTCTGGGGGTTTTCTGGTGCTGTGCCTTTGACGGGGGCTAGCGAGGCACAAAACCTTTAGCAGAGGGCCCGTCTGCAAGAGCTCATCGGAGAGACACCCATGCGTGGCTGCCAGCCATGGGGCTACTACAGTCCCCACGCAGAGAGCCCCGAGAGGGGCCACATCGCTGCCTTGAGGACACAGGCCAGAGACCCCTCCCTCCCACACTGCATGGTCCCCAAGCAGAACTGCGATGACAGGGCCTAAATCCTCCTGTGGCCTCAATGTCACCCATCCTTACCCATCCTGTGGTAATATCCTCGCTGGTGCGAACCAGACCCCTGACCCTCAAACTGCCACACCCTGAGAGCCAGCAGACAGCGTTAAAAAAAGGATGAAGTGAAGTCAGCTGCCAGGTGAAGCACTACAAGGGGTCACCCCTCCATTCACTATTGATTAACAACCTCGGAGATGTTAGCATTACATCAAACGTCCGGCATCAGGAACGTGACGGAGTAATATTTTATAGCTGGAGGCCTCTTAAAGGTGTTAACAAAAAGCTTACACAGTGATTTCAATGTGTTACAAAATAATTTATTAAGAATTCACTGCAGCTGAACATGTAAAAAGATATTAATCACCAAGTGAAATGGATGTAAAAAACACAGCCCGGCCCACGTCCACGAGTAATACAAGCGAGTGCCACATCCGGGCTGATTGAGTGCTGGGTCAGACAAGGGTGCATCTCCAACTCGGCACGGGTCTGCCTTAAGAGCATTCCTCAAACCCCCTCTGCCTGTGGATAGCCGCTCTCTGCCAGGTGGGTTGGCAGAACCAGTCACTCATATTCCACCGACCACCTTTGCCCCAAGTACGCCATGCCTACCCACTCCACCCACCACCCACTCTACCAAGCACAGAAGCACGGGACCAGGCTAGTAAGTCAGAGTGAGTGTAAGTCATAAAAGCCTGGGACTAGAATGTGAAGTAGGTAGGGGATATGCGTTATGGCCTTGTAAGGACTCCTGGTCATTTGGCAACAGGTGTGACTACTTGTACGCAGGCAACCTGGCCTTGCCCAAACATAGAGAAAGGCTTCATGGTTGGTTTTCTACACAGACGGATTGTAGCCCACACGTTTTAGCAACGGCGAGCTCCTAGGGGGCGGATCTCAGGGACTCTTCCTCACAGAGGAGCCAAGGCACAGGGCTGCCCCAGGGGGCTGGGCATGCAGAAAGCAAGGGAGGGACAGAGCATCAGAGGTGGCTTCTGTCCGTGGGCACTGCCCGGAAGAAAGGGGAGCACTCCAACCACAGGAGTCCTCACCCGGTTTCCCAACTAGTGGCACACCCTCTCTTGCATAAGAAATTGATTGTGACATATAAAAGTTTAATGTACCCCAACCTTCCAGGTTAATATTTATTGCATGAAATGAGATTCACCTTGACTTTTTAAAAAGTCAAGCTGTCGAAAGGATACTTAGGCAACTGGACACATCCGACCTGTAAATTCTGGTTCTTTCTACACAGTAAACTAGGAGACTCCTGGAGGTCCTTGAAGGAAGAGGACGTGGTTCCTTAGGGGTCCCCGGTTCTGCTTCTACTCAGCCCTGCCAGCTCCAACTCACCCACCACGGTCTCCCTTTCCTGGGGAGGTGACCATCACCCCTTCCCCTGAAGTTTCTCTGCCTGATTCTAAGTCCTGTGAGGCTGGCTGGGGACCAAATCTGTCCTGGTCACCTTTGCATCTCTAGTACTAAGGATGGGCCTGTCCCACACCAGAAGCTCAGGGGATGTTTATTGAACAAATGAATGAGTGTATGTTCAGAGAGAACCGTGGGACCCACCCCATATGTTCAACCCACTGGTAGCAGCCTGTTCCAATGAGCGACCGCCAATTGCAAATGAGGTGTCTATCCCATTTTCTGTGGAAGGCAACCCCTTGGCCAGGCTGGCAGGCAGCCACTGAAGAGCCAAACCCAGTGTCTGTTACTAGAACTTCCCATGAGCTGCATCCCTTCCCCAGGAAGAACACCCAGAGCGATGTTCTAATGCCCACAGGGATTTTCAGGGTAAATCCCATTAACACTGGCTGGGTACCAGTTGCCCGGGAATCTCAGCCAAGCACAGACAGATTCATGTGCTGCAGAAAACGACCCTATTAAGTTCAGCAGTAAACCCCCTTCCACCAGGCCGTGGTGTGCTCTGCCTGTCAAGAGGCTGCACATGATCAGTGAAAAGAGGGGGCAGGCCTGGCCAGTGGGGGCTGGCCTCTTGCTATGGATCCTTGCACCTGCCTTGGCCAACAGTGACTGACAACACCCCCAGGCCAGCTGAAGAGGAGGCCAAGGGGGATGGGACAGAAACAGCCTCAAGGATCATACTTCTGGGGGGAAACGCATACAATCTGTGAGCATCTACTATGTTCCCGGCACAGAGTGGGAACATGGAGGCCTTCCGTCTGTTATCTCCCTGGTGCCCAAATCAGCCCTCCAACATGGGTGGTCATCCTTCTTCACAAATAGGAAACTGAGTTTTGTGGAAGCCACTGACAGAGGTCACGTGCTGGTCAGTGGCAGACCTGAGGTCTGAACTGTGGTTCACCAAGCCCACTGCATCCACACAGGGGTCCTGGGGGAGGTGCTCTTAGTGGGACCCAGCTCCTGAACTCACCCCCATGGTATAGTCCAGCTTCCGTGGCAATAGGTGGCATCACCCCTTCCAGGCTACTATATTGATAAATCAAATTGTGCTCCCTGTCCCCCAAATTTGTATGTGAAAGTTCTAAACCACAGCATTTCTGAATGTGACCTTATTTACAGATGCGGTCTTTTGCAGAGGTAATTAAGTTATAATAAGGTCATTAGGGTGGACCCTGATCCAAAGGACCAGTGTCCTTATAGAAAGGGGACATTTGGACACAGGCACACAGGGAAAATGCCATGCGATGATGAAGGCAGAGAGGGTGATACTCTGACAAGCCAAGGAACGTCAATCATGCCACCAAATGACCAGAAGCTAGGAGACAGGCACAGAATAGATTCTCCCTCAAGGACCTCAGAGGAAACCAAGACTGCCAACACCTTGATCTTGGACTTCCAGCCTCCAGAACTGGGAGTGGGTGCAGTTCTTTGTTCAGGCCTCCCACCTGATGGTTCTTAGCTACAGCAGCCCTAACAGACTACTGTACTAGCTCTGAAAATCTCCACTGGGCCCTGGTTTGGAAGGCAGCAGGGGCTCTCTCTTCTCTGCTTTTTTTGCACTCTGTTCCCCTTCAGAGCTTTAAGAATGCAGGGAGGACCAAGAACGCAGGGAGAACCCCTAGCCTCCACCACACACACCCCAGTGCTAAAGAAGCCACCCCTTCTGAGCATGGCCCACTGCAGACAGCCCTATCTCTGCCAATGACAGAGATATGGCAATGGCAATGGTCCAGAATGGTTGGTTCTTGCCACAAAAGAGCTAAAACACAACTGCAAAAGGTGTGCAGGGGAGAGAGAAGACTTTGAAGCCAAGGCTGAGCACAGGGGCTGCCTGGGTCCTCCCAAGGAGAACTGAGGGGCCAGCAGAAAAGCGGGACTCTCCAGCCTCCTCCAGAGCATGATTCAGTGAGACCCACAATCGCCCTCCTGTGCCAGGAGAAGCCATGCAGCCGCCCAGCTCCTCTGCACAGCTGGGGCCCACTGGAGCCCACTGTGCCCCCCTCCGTGGTATGCCCTGCACAGACCCTCCATGGCCTCTGCACAGGGACAGGATGAGGACAGGCTGGCTGTCCTCAGGGTCTCACTCAGAAGGGGTCACTTGGCCCCCACACCTGAGCTCGGGGCTATACAGAAAGAAGGGGTGCACACAAGCCCTCGGGGAGCACCCCTTGTGTACATAGGTGAGCCTGTTCCTCCCCAGGCTCTGCGGGCAGGGCAAGCCTCCCAGAACTTTCTAGAAGGGAGGTAGGTCCCTGCTTCCCTGAGTGTCTCCAGGGCTGCTGAAGGGTGGGATCTGACAGCTGAGGCGGCCAGGCTGCGTTCTCTGGGATGGGCAGCCTCTCCATCTTTCTGAACAGTTAATGCCGATCAGAGACGTGCTCTCTCACTGCAGGGCTGAGGAGACAAAGCCAGGGCGACCTGCCTGTCCATAAACAACACGATTCGTGGCCAGGAGCCCTGTTAACAAGACCCTGAGGCCTCGTTCGTCCTTTGAAACAGCCGTACTTCCCCTGACTGTGCACACACCATGGCACAGGAGGGCAGCTGGCCCACATGGAGGAGGCTGCAAATCACTTCCTCTCAAAGGAGCAGGAAGGAAATAGGTCCATGGTCAGCACCTATGACTTATTTCTACATGCTCAGAGGCAGCTGCATCCAAAGAGGCGAGTGTGAGTGCAGTGAAGACGGAGCAGCAAAAGCAAATGGAGAAGGGGTGGCCCTGGGGCACAGAGGGACCATGGGGGTCTCCTGGGGAGTGAAGGGACTGCAGGGGTCTCCTGGTGAGCAAGGGACTGTGGGATGTCATGGGGCACAGAGGGACTGAGGGGGGGTCTCGTGGGGCGCAGACAGACTGGGTATCCTGGAGAAAAATGAAAACTCAGCACCATGAGCAGCCCCCTTCACAGCCTGACAGCTCAGCTACCTGAGCGTGACTGCCTCAATAAAAAATACAAACAGTGTATAAAGTCATCAAGCAGAGAGAGTTTATTACTAATTATGAGAAGCTTGACATGCTCTGACTCCTCGTAAAATAAATGAAGTCCATTTTTAATATCTGCTTCCATGACTTCTAGATAATAGGCAAATTTACCTCAAGGTCACATCTCATTTATCAAGTCCAGGTTTTAGCTTGAGATTCAGAAGAGCAACCAGAGACAGAGACCCCACCCCCTCTGCCAGAGAATGAAACACCAGGACTGGGTTGTCTGCATGCAGGCCACAGCCCTCCTTCCCATCACCCTTTATGGCAAAGAGAGGAACACACTGGAGCCAGGAAAAGGGGGTGTTTCCTGTGTCCATGAGCCTCCCAAATACCTGGGCTTGGACCTTCATTTTGAAAATGAGCCCATAATCTCCAAACAGCTTCACACAGCCCTGTTTGGGGATATCCAAAGAGTCACTGAAGGTGAGGGTGGCCTTCCAGGGAAGACAGTGGTCTCCCCCCTCATTCCGGGGTGAGGGAGTGGACTTGGGGATCAGAGCACACTGGCACCCTGCTCAGACACTAAATGGAAGCCTACCCAGGGATTTTCCCCAATCAAAATGAGCATGTGGCATGGAGAAGTCCAGAAGCATAACCCACAAGACCCTAGAAGGCAGCACATGAATTTCGAGTGGGAGTTGCCTTTGAGGGAACTGGAATGAGGAGGGGCTGTGGGCTAGCTCTCTATGTGAATCTGCCGGCGGCTGTGTCTCTTGGTGGTGGGATGGGCACACGCAGTCCACCATCATCCAAAATAAATTGTGAGTCTCAGTTTGCCCATCAAGAGCAGCTACAAATGGAGGTGGCACATAGGACCTCCATGAAGTTCTTATAGGTAATAACATTTATGTTTATTGAGCAAGTACTAAGTGCCAGATGTTTTACATCGAATCTTCACGCCAAGTCTAGTAGGCAAGTATTCTTGTTGTTCCCACTTTCACATGTGGAAACTGAGGGGTGGAGGTGATAAGTAACTGAGCTAATAGGATGCAGAGTCGTAACTCAAACCTACATCTGTTGGGCTCTAATCTGCACTTAACCCCTGTGCTACTTCAGGGAGGGAGTGAGAGATGGTGAGAGGGAGAGAGGGGCAGAACAAAAGGAGAAAGAAGGAAAGGGAACAAGAAGGGAGGAAAGAACAATCAAAGAAAGAAGAACCCACATCAGTGATCCATGTGGTAAGGATGTCGGCAAGATGGGCAGGTGTCCCAGCCAAGATTCCTGCCAGAAGCTGGAGGGGCAGGGAGTAGAGCTAGAGTGATGGAGATGCTCCTTGGCCTACCATGGGGTTGCGTCCCCAGAAACCTACAGCCAGCTTAAGCTACATACGTCAACAATGCACCTAGCGCACCTGAGTGGTGGAACATCACAGCTTAGCCCAGCCCACCCAAAACGTGCTCAGGATGCTTATGTGAGCCTCCCACTGGGCAGAATCAACCAACATGATGGATACACTGCAGAGTGTGGGCTGTGTACCCAGGATCGCATGGCTGACAGCTTGCTGCAGCTCGCAGTCGCTGTTCAGCCCCAGGAGAGAGCGGTGCACCACATACCTCTAGCCAGGGAGAAAAATCAAGATTCAAAATCTGAATTACAGTTTCTGTTGAATGTGTATTGCTTTTGCATCAGTGTAAACGTCAAAAAATGAAGTCAAACCATCGTAGGTCAGGGACTGTCTGCAATAGAAATGGGAGAAAAATGTCCTCAAACTAAAACCTTTTTAAAAAGTTCAGAAACAATGAGCTAAGAAAAAATAAAATAAAATTCAAATTCCTTTCTTTGAATTCAAAATGCTCTAAGGTTGATTACATGAAACTGATCAACATTAACTCACTGTATCTAAACTCAGTGAAGGCGCGAAGAGCTGCTGTGTTTCCTGAGCTGGAGGCAAAGTCCCGCACTTGGGAGGCCCTGCCCCCCCAGCGGCGTTCCAGCCTGCATTTGCCGGGAACACGAGTCCACTCATCATCGGGCACACAGATGCTGAAGCCCCCAGCCTCTGACCCGACCAGATGATGTCACCTGGACCTCAGTCTGGGGGCACAGGTGGCCCAAGGACCCACCACTAAAGATTAAGCCCATTTCTTTGAAGCAAAATTTCCTAATCTGGAGCTTACAGCTCTGAGTACAAAGAATGGCTGCTCATCCAACAACACTCATCATCATCACGTGGCGATCAGAGCCAGCATCGATGAGCGCTTGCTGTATGCCAGGCACGTGCTGAACGCTTGGCACGCATCTCACTTGTCACTTGGGGGTCAGAGTGATCTTTTGAAAACACAAACTGATGAGGACAGCTGCTTATTTAAGAATAACGAAAGCAATTGCACAAACTAAACTCCTTGCTGTGACTGTCCAGAGCCCTTTGGAGAATAAACTTAAACCTGTACCTCTGAGCCTTGTTGCTACCCTCTAACATTGCTAAACTGAAGAATGGCTGAACATCCCCGAGCTGCGAATCAGTCTCCACTTTACCCAAAGGAAACTGATGCCCAGAGAGGTTAAGTGACATGCTCAGGGTTGCCCAGCTGGAAGGGTAATGTCTGCACTTGAGACCTCAGTATCCAGGAAACTTAGTTCCTCTCCCTGGCTGCTCCCTGGACCCGGTCACTCCCTCCTTCTCATCAGGGGCCCTAGATGCCCCCTCACAAACCAAAGGGACAGGCATTGGGAGGTGGCATCTTGGGCTCTTGGGAACTGGTCTTGCTGCAGCATTCGGGGTGGAAGGAAAGGGAGGGTGGAGAACCCACAGACGCATTCTCTCCATCCTAGCTGGATGCCCCACAACACTGGACGACATCTCAGCGCCCTCCACTTTACCCTGAGATCCCCTGGGAGCCCAGAAACCCACCACAGCACAGACAGGGTCTGCGCACAGCAACATCTTTCACCTGGGCCCACAAGATGCCAGAACAGATGGACTCCAGGGAGCCTCTACCTCAACAGTGAACTGGCTGGGGGGCTATGTGTGGATATGAGTATGAGGACAGTCACAGAGATGGTGACATGCTGAGTGTGATGATCACAGCAGCAGCTAACGTGAACTAGGGGCCTTGCAGGTGGTGTCCCATTAGGTCCTTATCCCCGCCCTGGTAGATGAGCACTGCCTGGGTACCTGCAGAGCTGAGCCTGGCACGCTGGAGGGACCCTGTGGACAGGCAGTCTGCTGGCAGCCCACAGGTTTGAGGCTCCCCTCACCCAGGTTTGGGGGTCTGAGGAGTTGATGGGAGGGTCACTCATTCACATTCGCAGACTCTCTGGCACCATCTGTAGACTTCATATGCACCTTGAGGAGAGAGAGGCTCTGGGGAAATGGATCCCCACGGCAGGTCTCTCTCAGGGTCACTGGTGTGGCTGAACTTGGGTGGAGCCAAACAGCATCAGCAAAAGCCCAGAAAACTCCACAGTGAGTGCTCAGGTGGCACCCTGGCCTATCTTCCGCGGGCACAAGGATGGTGCGCTGACCTCTAAATAGGCATGCTCTTTAGTCCTGCAGGACGATCCTCCCAGAGGAAGAAGGCGGAGGGAGTAGGGCTCACCGCAGACCTCTACGTCTAAGCCCCCACCCCCAAAAGCTGACCTACCATCCCACCAACGGCAGTCCTGACACGGAGTTTCCATGACTTCCATGGCCTCCACTTATACTCTCTCTGGCCTTCTGAATGGTAGGTGAACCTTTCTGTCCCTGGACCATGGAGAGTGAGGCCACCCTAGATCTTCCTGGGGTGTGGAGGGGACATTTGTGCTGGATGGGTAGAGCCAGTTGTGCAAAATGGTCTGGGGCAAGACCTTCCTAGGCAGAGTGAAGGGCACGTGCAAAGGTCCTGGGTGAAGTCAGGCCTGGCAACCCTGAGTGCCCACAAGACTGGAGCCAAGGGAGTGGGAGAGCCTGGTGTGACAGGAGGCTGGAGTGTGGGGCCGGCCAGGGACTGGTGAAAGGCCACCACAAGGAGTCTGGCTTTATTCCAGCCACGACAGCCGCTGGAGCATTTTGAAGAGGGAAGTAGCACGATCTGATGCGTATCTTGGCTGCGGAGTGGAGAATGAGTTGCGGGAGACTCGGCAGAGGGCTTCTGCAGGCCAGGGGGAAAGGCAAGGACGGGCTTGGCTACACTGGGGGAAGAGCTGTCGGGACTGGCTGAGTGGCTGAACGCACAGCACCTCCTTGGTTTTAAAGGAAATTGATGGGTTGATGGATGGCGAAGATTTGGAAGGAATGTTTGGTGGACTTTTAGAAAGAGTTTTGTTCTACTTATATTCAGTTTGGGAGACCCATCAGACCCACAGGAGAAGATGCAGAGTGGGCACTGGATACGGAAGTGTGGGGTCCCAGAGGTCAGAGCTGAAGACATAACCTGGGGGGTTAACAGCACAGAGGCAGCTTTTGGTGCGGACATGGGTCAGGCGTGGTGCTAGAGATGGTGATGAGGAAACTGGAGCTTCAAGAGCTTAGGTAACTTTGTCGGGGTCATACCATGATGCAGGCTGACCACGTGGTCAAGGGCGATGACTGGGAGTGTCTCACATACTACCTGGAACCTACAGATGCTTCACAAACACATGTGGCCATCTCGACATGCCTTATCAACCCCCAAGATGAAGAGGGGTCACCCCAGCCTCCCTCCCTGTCGCTTAGTGAGGATGCCTTGCTTAGAGAACGAGATCAGGGCCTTGTCAAAGGTCACGAGTCCAGCCAGGGAGTGGGTGTAGCTTCTCCAGGATCTGCAGGTGAGACACTTGGAAAGGTGTCCCCCAGCCCCAAGTTGGACACCAGTGCAAGCCCATGCTGAGAGCCCACACCACTTCCCTCCAACCAGAAAGTTCACCCCCACGCATGGGGCCTGCCAGGAGCAGGCTGGGGGGGACGAGGTACAGAGGCCCAGAAAACACGTGGCTCATTGTGACTGACTGTAAGAACTCTTTCCCTGGGAAAGGGAGCACTACCGATGGCCAAGGAGTCTCCCTGGAGAAGAAATCAGTGAGGACGCCTTCTGAAACAAACCCTGCAGCTCAGAATAGTCATCACCTTGGCTACTCTGTCCTGTCAGTGACCCAACAGGACGGTCCTGCTCAGGAGACTTTTGTGCAAACACCAAGACAAAGACGCTTGGTGACATCCACAGCGTGTCTGTCTGTGGAGTTCACAGCCTGAAGAATCCTCTCGATGACCCTTTGCAGGAGGTGTCAAGGCACACACGTGGTCAAGTCGCGTGGATGACAAAGGTGACATTCCCTTCCCCTGGAAGGCACTGATGAGCCCAGGGTGGCAGTACTGGAGAAAATCAATGCTGACGCAGTGACGCATGACACAGCCTTCTCTCTCCTACTGCTCCCTCTTCGGTTCTTCTCCACCTTTCTCTCCTGCTCCCCACCTTTCCTCCCTCCCCATGCCTCCTCTGCCCTGTCCTTCCTCTTCTTCTGTCCCCCCGAAGCCAGGCGACCCCTCAGAGGGGAGCCAGTCTGCTCACTGCATCAGTGCCGGCTTCTGTCCTGGCTGCCCTGGGCCTGAAGGACACCTTCCTGAAGGCTTCAGTGTCCTGTCCGCGTTCCAATTTTGCAGCGGTGGCATTACAGCAGGAGCATATCACTTTGTTCACTTTTGTAAAGCAGCTCCCCGAACTTGTATGCACTCTTAGCACGCTGCCTTCCTCTTGGTCGGAGGCTCATGATTCGGTAGTAATAGCTCTCTGTTTATTCTTGCCATAAATGCCAAGTGCAAATGATATACTGCGATTGCATCTTCTCCTGCAGCCCGGGATTTATGAACAGCTCCAAATGCAGCGTTAAGAGGCTTCCCAGATAATGATAGCTCCCTCTGACCTACCCACCCTGACTGGACAGGTAAGCAGGAGGGGACGAGCCCCTGCACAGAAGGTGGAATTGTTCCCTCCTCTCAGGTTCTGAGTTCATCACTCCAATAGGCCTGCCTCCCCCAAACGCTGGGCCCAGGGCACAGCCACGAGGCCAAACCATTGACCTGCAGACCAGGAAAGGCCACTGTGATGTCCCTGCTGAAGGAAGACTTCCCTAGATGGTGGGACTTGCTCCCTCTCTAGTGGTTGACCTCTGAGCTTTGGGAGGGGCTATGGCCCTTTCTGACAGCAGCCCCGCCAAGCTCTCTGCATTTCAGCTGGGTCAGGAGCCAAGAAACATCTCTGGCCTTCATCCTGCTAGACATTCCTCCCTGGCTGTTCCCAGCTACCCGCATGCCTGGCACTACACTCAGATTAGAAAGCAGGACATTGATGAACTCGGCAGATTCCCCAAAACAAAGGAATTCTGTAGATGTCAGAGTGGTGCCTGGGAAAAGTAACCCCCACCCCCGAGAAAGTGCTTGCTTTGGCAGGTGGCCCTGTCGAAGTCCTGGAAGTCACACTGCCTGGCCCCCACAACTCCTGGGTGACCTAGCACAATGAGGCCTGCTACCACTGAAGTGCTCAGAGGGACCACATAGTGTCACAGCAGGAGTGGGACCCTCCCCATGACAGGCCTGGTGGGCCCAGCATGCTCATCACCCCAAGGGAGAAACACAGGGCCCCCTCCAGAACTTGGTGGGAACAAGACCCGATTCTAAGAAGTGCTCAACCTTGTACAATGTGTGTGGGTGTACAGTGCATGCACACACCTGCCCACACACACACTCGGACCTACACACCCTTCTGATGGCCTCTGTATAAAGCCCTGCTATACTGTACCAACAACTCCATAAGAAGGTAAAAGTCCTGGGAGATAGATTTTGGCTCAGAATAAAGAAAATAAATGAAAACTTCTGGACACAGGAGCTTTCTAGCTCCCGAAGAGGCTGCAGGCGAGGACTCAGGAACATCCCATCATAGGTGGTTTTCAAACAAACGCCAGTGGCCGGCTTTTTGCAGGTGACATCACAGAGCCGATTAGACTACACGGTGCCCACCTAAACCCTCCCTGAACAAGGAAGGCAAAATGAGAGAAATTTAATGGTCTGAGTCTCCCCCAAGTCACCATGCAAGGGTGTCTTTGCAGGGGGGCTTCCATAACTGGAGGGACTGGGGACCCTGGGAGGATCGGAAGGACTATGTGTGAAACACATCACCATTAACAGACCCCTGGCCCCTCCCCTGACTCCAGGATGCAGAGCTGAGCACGGCACCCCCAGTTCCTGAGGCCAAGTGTAGGGAGACAGGTGGGAGGAAGAGGGTGGGGCTTGGACGGAGGGTACACAGGGAGGCTGGACTGAGGCCTTGCTCGGTCATGAGTCCACTCAGGGAGGGGTGGTGCTTCTGAAGGATCCACGGGTGAGTCGTTGGAAAGGTGTCCCCCTGCCCCCAGTAAGGCTGCAGCACAAACCCATGGTGAGACCCCACACCACTCCCCTCCAACCAGAGTCCACCTGCACTCATAGGGTCTGCCAGGAGTGGGCCTGCCAGACTGAGGCCGAGGGGCCTGGGCCGCTTTGGGGCATGTTACAGCTGGCTGTAGAAATGAGGTCGCTGCATCTGCCTTTGGTGTTCTTAGGGGCTGACTTGCACCCCTCCCAAAAGAGGCTGAGGTCTTAATGCCTGTGTCTACGAATGGGACCTGATTTGGAAAGAGAGTTTTTGCAGATGACCAAGTTAAGATGAGGTTCATTAGGGTGGGCCCTAG
The DNA here is from genome assembly GCF_022682495.2 of Desmodus rotundus. Lineage (NCBI taxonomy): Eukaryota > Metazoa > Chordata > Mammalia > Chiroptera > Phyllostomidae > Desmodus > Desmodus rotundus. The sequence goes on along the minus strand of NC_071389.1, from coordinate 3,676,681 downwards.
CCCAGTATCACTGGTGTCTTCATGAAATGGGGACATTTGGACACAGAGGAAGATGCACATGGAGAACAGATGATATGAAAACCCCTGAAAGACACTGTCTACAGTCCAAGGAATGCTCGAGGCCACCAGAAGCTGGGAGAGAGGCCTGGAAGAGATTCTTCCTCAAGGTCCTTGGAAGGAACCGACCCACCCACATCCTGATTTGAGACTCTGGCTCCCAAAACTGAGACAATAACTTCCTGTTGTTTAAGCTGCCCAGTCTGTGGTGCTTGGTTAAGGCAACCCCAGGAAACTGAAACAAGAACTGACATCACAACCACCCGACCTGATTCTGTTGTCTTTGTTCAGTTTGCAGAAAGGGAAACCAAGGTAGGCCCAGGCAAGATAAGGGCTTTGTCCTGACTCACTCATGAGTGGTGATGAATGGTATGGGCTTTGCAATTGAAAAGACCTTGCTGTGTGACCTTGAGTAAATTACCTAACCTCTCTGGCTTCAAGTTTCCCCACCTGACAACATGCAGACAATAAGAGTACACCCTCCCCAGGACCACAGTGCAGATGCTTTTAAAAGAACGTGTGCATGAAGGTGTCACACAGCGCCTGGCACATATCAGTTGGCTAATTTTTCAGATTAAAAAAGGGTAAATGTATTCTAGTGCTCAGCCAGTGCCTGGCCCAAAGCGGGGGCCACTGACATCCTCTGAACCTGCAATGAGGTGGCTACTGCTGTGCCCCTGAGGTTTGGAGAAGTTGCCGAGGGACCCTCTGATTTTCTCCACCCAAAAGACGAGGGACTGTGTGATGTGTTGTCCAAACCAGAACACCTTGGAGGTAAAAGGGGTGTGATCGACAATTAGGTAGGTCAACAGACACAGCTGGGAGGTTTGGTGTCCCTAGACCCCGGCAGCTCCACGGAGCACTGTGCTTGCTCTGAAAACATACCCCCAGGCCCATGAGATTTGGTTGTATGTTATGGGCTGAACGGCACCCCCAAATTCACATGTTGGGATCCTGATCCCTGTACCACATGGCATGACTGTATTGGGGACAGGGTCTTTAAAGAGGTGACTAAGGTAAAATGAGGTCACCAGGGTGGGCCCTGATCTGACTGGTGTCCTTACAAGAAGAGGAAACAGGCACACACCACGTGAGGTCACAGCGAGAAGATGACCATCTGCAAGCCAAGGAGAGAGGGCTCAGAAGATGCCACTGAGGCTCCCAACCTCCAGGACTGTGAGACCATGCATTTCTGCTCTGTAAGCCGCCCCATCTGTGGTGTTTTGCTGTGGGAGCCTGAGGGGACTAACGCAGACCCCTCGGTGGCTAAACCGAGCTCACACCAATGTCAGATGGGTCCTAGTTTGTGGAGGGACAGGAGGGTGGGCAGTAGTGTGAGCTGGCCTCCTAGATCCCCAAAAGAGGCTGGAGGTGAATGTTAGTACGGCAGGCTCATGGGCAGCAAATATCAGTCGCAGGATGGCACTCTCAGAGGATGCCTGGGGACGTGGCACAAGCCTCCGTTTTGCTGACTCGGAGAAAAGAATGGCGATAAATAAATGTAAAGCATGCTCCTGATGGTGTGAAATGATGCTTCATCTAATTATCGCTATTCCGCAGTGTCATTAACATCTACTTGAGGAGAATGATAATGACTTTTACGTCTCTATCTCAGCACAGATTGGCCGTGGTGAGCCCACAGCACAGGGACACGGTATTCCCCGAGACGGGGCAGAATCACTTACAGGAAATGGGAGCATCTCAGGAGCAGGTAAGAGGAAATGGCTCACTATGGCTGAACTGCAAACAGCATGATTACCAGGTGTCCAGGAAACCCAAACAGGACCTGGAAAGTCAGGAAATGGGGAGCAGGAGACTCTGGTGCACCCCACAGGGGTTGTTGGAAAATCTGTCCTCCTTGCAGACATCCTTCCTCCACCTTTCCCTCATGCCTAAAGGGCCAGAGCATCCCCGGAAGTCACCACTCCGAAGCTAAGGGGTGAGTGAGGCTTGGATGCATGCTAGAATGCTCCCTTGTGGTTGTTTTTACCCGGGTTCCTATTATATGGTTCTCTCTCCCCTCTAACTGGAACGAACTGGAAATGTTTCAGTTAACCGGCCATGTGGGCATCCTAACCTCCACTACGTGGCTGCCACACTCGTGCCCCTCAGAAGCGGCCACGCTTGGGCCCACAGCTCCGTCCTGTCGTCGGACCAAGATTGGACTCGCAACCCCAGGACAGATGACCAGTCTGCAGGTAGCCTGGGAGCTGGCACCGGCGCTCATGTGAGAGGGTGGGCATCACCAGGAGGGTTTCCTCCCGAGGAAACAGCCCAGAAGCAGCCCAGGAAGGAAGCAGGGAGCTGAGAAACCGGAGAAGAAACAGAGAGAACCAAGATGCCAGTGGGCAGCCTGCCCATGGAGGCAGAGACCCTGTGAGCCAACAAGCTGCTCACGAAGCAGGCTGGGCGAGCATGGCCCCCACCAGCCCCCACCAGGGCTGCCCCATCTCGTGGCCTTATCACGGGTTGAGCCTCCGTCCCAGTTTATCAAACCGCCGTCCCCCTCAAGAGGTGTTGTGGGTGGGAAAAGACCCATCTGCATCCTACCCCTTGGGGCCTCTGAATGGGACCTATTTGGAAACAGGGCCTTTGCAAAGGGAATCAAGAATCGAGATGACATCATACTGGGTTAGGGTGGTCCTTACGGATAATGAAGGTATCCTTATAATGGACAGAAAAGGACACAGAGACAGAGATGTCAAGTGAAAGGGAGACGGAGATTGGAATGCTGCATCTGCAAGCCAAGGAATGCCAAAAACTGCTGGCGGCCACCAGAAGCCCCAAGAGAGGCATGGAGCAGAGCTCCCGCAAGGTCCCTCTGGAAGGGACCAGCCTGGTTCTCACCTTGATTGTAGACTTTGGGCAGGAGAATATGTTTCTGTGGGTTTAAACCGCCCAGCTTGGGAGACTTTGTCATGGACAGTAGTACTGATGGTGTACAGGTCTTGGCTCCTTGCGACCACACAGAGAACACTTTAAAAAAACATAACCAAAGGCCATGACCCAAGGGGTTGGTGTGACAGCAAAGGCCTGCAGTGGACAGGCCCCAGACCAGCCTGGGCACCATCCTCTCTGCAACCTGGGTGAGTCAGTCCCCCCCGGGAGAGCTCGGCTCCCATTTTAGAAAAGGAGGGGTGGGTCCCAAAGCCCCCTCCTGATGGAAGTGCCCAGGCCTGGCTACAGATTTCGAAGGAAAAGGTGGAATGGGGACAGGCCAATGACGTAGGGGAAATCCTGAACCACCTCTCAGGGTTGTCTGCACTGTCCTCTCTGAGGACCACCGCTCACACACAGCATGAGGACGAGGTGGCTGACCGGTTCCTGCCGTAAACTGCTAGAGTCTCCTGTCTCACTCACAGAGCTGGGGAGGGGCAGCGGAACCTTTCAGAGGCTGTCCCCAAACAGCTGAGCTGCAGGGGACAGACCTCCCTGTGGAGCTGGGGACAACGTGGTAACAGGTCTGTCTGAATCGCACTGTGCTCCTGGCCCTGACAGTTCACAAGTGCAACTGGGACCCTGGCTCTTGCCTGCCCAGCACAGCCCCACCAGGAACCCAAGATGACCCACAGGCAGGAGCCCGGCCTCCTAAGAGGAGTGGGCCTGGGTACTTCCAGGGCGGCTAAATGCCTTCAGATACACCAACGCCCCGCTCAGACGTCAGCGCCACCTCTGCCAGGCCCCAAGGGCTGTGAGGACCCACAGCCTCCACGTCAGAAGTTCCAGCCGAACTTCCCACTTTCTTCCTCAGGGATTCCATTTAAAAAATGTGTCAGGGTGGGAGAAATGGGGAGGTGTGGGTCAGCAGGCACAGACTGCCAGGGGTACGGGGGCGCACTCTGGGGACCTGGCGTGCAGCACACCAACTGCAGCCAGTGCTGGGCTGGTCGCTGCCGGAAGCTTGCGACAAGAGGTGGTCCTAAATGTCCTCAGCATCAACAAGCGGGTAACTGTGCGAGGAGACAGCTGTGGTAACTGTACTGGGGCAATCACTGCACGAAATGTATTGAATACATGCATCAAATCCCCACGTTGCACAGCTTAAGTATATACAATTTTTACTTGTATATTATACCCCAATAAAACTGGATGAATATAAAATAGAAAACAAAACCATATACTTCAGGTTTTCGAAACAATACCTGACTGCTGCTGTGATTGAGAAGCGGGGAGGTCTCATGGCCAAGCCCCCGTCCATGCCTGAGCCCTCGGGGGAGCTCCTCCCACAGCAGCCCTGTGGTCGGACACAATGCAGGCACCGCTGTGCTCTCCTGAAGTCTGCCTAGTTAGGGAGCCAGCTCTTGGGGGCTCACATTTCCAGCTGCACCTCAGGTTTTTCTTGCTCTGGGTCCTTGTCCTCAGAATGAGGCAGGTTAGTGTCAGCAAACACCTGCCTCCCCAGCAGATCCTGAGGCTGTTGGCGGGAGGAGGCTGCTGAGAGACTGGCTGGCCCTGGAATAACCCCTCCATTCGACACAGAAGTAACCAGATCAGAGAGGCACAATGACCTGTCTGAGGTCCCACAGCAAGGCAGAGGCAGAACTGGGACCAGCATCCAGGACTCTGGTGCCCTTTTCTCAGTCTTCAGTTTCCAAAGACACAGGTTCCAACCCTTGGATAAGAAACTGACTTAACTCACCCCAGGGGCTTTCAAAGCACAATGCGCTAAGAGCCAGCGTCACACGACCACTTTAACCAGACCTTCTTCCGCCGAACTCCCAGATATGACACCAGCAGTGCTGGTCCCCAGACTTCTCTGGCATTTAGGGGTACCCCATGGCTGAGGCTGAGGTGGGGTTCCAACACAGAACTTCCTTGCTCACCCGAAACGCCTCTGCCGGCCAATGCTTAAAGGGCTGGCCCAGAGCTGACAGCTCTCAGCATTGAGCACTTACTGTGTGCTGCACCCTGGACACAGTGAACTCGATTCGATCTCTGAGTGGGGGGTACAAGCAGCTCACACAGACTGGCATGGGTTTGAGGTCAAACAGTCAAGAGGTGGGGCTCTGGGTTCACCTCACCCAATGAGCAAGAGAGATGCAGAAGGTGAGCCATGTGGTTTCAAAGGAATCTTCCCATAGACCGAGTTGGTCTCACACACATCACTCCTAAAGGGTTCTGAATACAATGAAATAGCCATCAGGAAGTGCCCACTGTCATGGATACATCAGAAACTGTGGCAGATCGTTGGAAGGAAGCCGAAGGATACAAAATAAAAACGGAATCAACTCCAGAATCAACTTCTGAATCAACGCAGATTCAGAATTCAAATGTCAACATCAAAACCTTAAGACAAATTGTGGCAAACAGCCTTCTGACTTTGAGATAGGAAAGGATTTCTTTCTTAAATAAGATTGAAAAGTGCTAACTGTAAAATAAAATATTAATAAATTTACCTATATTGAAAGTAAGAAGTTCTGTTCATCCAAAGACATTTTAACTAACTCACTTCCCATTCAGAAAAGTGCAGCTTGCTGCCACTATTGAAAACAGAGTGATATATACGTAGAATGATGTCAATTGTTTCCAAAGACTATCGATACACTAGAGTGATGCAAAAATAATAAAGGAAGGTATTTCACGGGTAAGATAAGGACTGTAACCCACCAGTTATCTTTGGGTAAACGCTGAAGCCACAAGTGCCACTGGCAAGTATTCTCGGGGCAAATGGGAAATGGGTTAAAGAAACTGAAATGCTACAAATTGAAAAAATAAAAGATATGTGTAACATACAAAAGAGACAAAGGACTGATAACATGAGAACATAAAGAATTCTTACAATAAGAGACAATTGAAGAAAAAAATGGGCAGAAGTCTTGGACAGGGAAGGAGAAAAATGCGTGGATGATAATCCTGTGAGCCGATGCCCCACCTCACTCACGGCCAGGAAAATGCAGAGAAGGCCATGGCCAGATCCCAGTTTACACCGAGTGACACCAATTACGAATCTGACATCGTGTGCAGAAGGCAGACACCTTGGGAATCAGCACTGCTGGGAGGCTGTCAAGATGCCATCACTTTGGAAAACAACTTGGGCTAATGTGTAAAGACGGACATTCTCATCTCGCAGGGGACCCCGTAAAGACAATGCTTTTGGACTGCCGGGCAAGATGGAGGCGTAGGTAAACACAGCTCGTCTCCTCGCACAATCACAGCAAAATTACAGCTAAACCACAGAACAAATATCACTCAGAACCGTCAGAAAATCGAGCTGTATGGAAGGGCAACAATTAAGGAATTAAAGAAACCACATTCATCCGGATGGATAGGAGGGAAGGAGGGACAGAGGGGCAGAGACGCAGAACCGGCTGGTCCCAAACCCACATGTGGTGGATATGAAACAGGGATATCCTGGGAGCAAGGAATCCCAGTCCCACAGCAGACCACCCAGCTCAGGGTTCCAGTGCCAGGAAGGTAAGTCCCCAAAATTTCTAGCTGTAAAAACCAGTGGGGGTTGGGTCAGTGGAAGAAACTGTGGGATTCTGAGCCTTTCCTCTTAAAGAGCCTTGCACTGCACACAGACTTACTCAGCTCCATTTCCTCTGGGCTCTAGCACCAGGGCAACACCTCGAATGGCACCTGTGGCATACAGGAAGGAACTGAAGTGTCTGGCAAGAGGGCAATAGCTGGGGACAGCTTCCTCCCAGACAGAACTGCAGAGTGGCCATTGTACCTTTCCTGAGCCCGCCCCAACACAGAGCAGCGACATCTGAATCTACATCAGCCTGGCTCACACAGTCAGCCCCCCATTGACAATTACCTAAGGGTCTGCCCCATCCAAACCCAAGCCGGGAACAGAGGCTTTTCCACGTGAAGGGCTGGGCTAGGTGCAGGCTTCAGGACCTTCTTCACACCTTCCTAAATCCGCTCAAACAAACAACAGATGAGCCCAGACCCACATCTCTTGCTGAGTGGTCCCAGGCCTGACACTGGCAGCAGCCATCTGCAGACCACTCCACAGCTATGCCAAAGGCCCCCAGAGAGAACCCAGATGGGGGCTGACCTTGGCCTGCACCACCCCAGAAACCTCAGAGCCTGTGTACCCAAGGGACAGTTCCAGACCACATCGGTGCCCCACTCAACCACCTCCATAAGCCATGGAAGGAAGTGGTTGCAGGCTAGGGATCACAGCTAGTCCTACCACTGTCTGGCCTGGGTAAATCCCTCCCATTGACCTGCTGACAGCAATCAAGACTCATCTACAGGAGGAGGGAATACTCAGCTCACACGAAGGCTGCACCTCGAGTACACAGCTTGGGTGCTAGGGGAAGCTGTGCCACTGGACCCTATAGGACACCTACTACGTTAGGCCACGCTACCAAGACAGGGAGTCAAAGCATCTCTACCTAATACATAAAAACAAACACAAGGAGGCTAGCAAAATAAGGAGACAAAGAAAAATGGCCCAAATGAAAGAACAGAACAAAACCCCAGAAAAAGAATTACACAAAATGGAGATAGGCAATTCCCCATCAGATGCAGAGTTCAAAACACTGGTTATAAGGATGCTCAAGGAACTCAGTGGGTACTTTGACAGCATAAAAAAGACCCAGGCAGAAATGAAGGATATACTAATTGAAATAAAAAACAATTCACAGGGAATCAACAGCGGAGTGGATAAAGCCAAGAATCAAATCAATGATTTGGGACATAAGGAAGCAAAAAACAACCAATCAAAACAATAAGAAGGAAAAAGAATTAAAAAGAAACCCGAGGATAGTATAAGCAGCCTCTGGGACAATTTCGAGGGGTCCAACATTCACATCATAGGAGTGCCAGGAGGAGAAGAGGAAGAGCAAGAGATTGGAAATCTATTTGAAAAAATAATGAAAGAAAACTTCCCTAATTTGGTGAAGGAAAAAGACATGCAAGTCCAGGAAGCACAGAGAGCCCCAAACAAGATAGATGCAAAGAGGCCCACTCTAAGACACATCATAATTAAAATGCCAAGGGTTAAAGATAAAGAGAGAATCTTAAAAGTGGCAGGAGAAAAGAAGGTAGTTACCTACAGAGGAGTTACCATAAGACTGTCAGCTGATTTCTCAAAAGAAACTTTACAGGCTAGAAGGGACTGGCAAGAAATATTCAAAGTGATAAAAAGCAAGGACCTATAGCCAAGATTACTCTATCCAGCAAAGATATCATTTAGAATCGAAGGGCAGATAAAGAGCTTCTCAGACAAGGTATAGCTAAAGGAATTTATCATCATCAAACCATTAATATATGAAATGTTGAAGGGACATATTTAAGAAAAAGAAGATCAAAACTCTGCACATTGAATGTGCAGAATGTGGCAATGAATACATAACTATCAACAACTGAATCTAAAAACAAGCAAATAAGCCACAGAGAAACAGAATCACAGATATGGAGAACACTGGGATTGTGGCCAGTGGGGAGAGGTTCTGGGGGAATAAGGGAAAAGGTGAAGGGATTAAGAAGTACAAATAGGTAGTCACAGAATAGGCAGGAGTATGTTAAGAGCAAGTACAGGAAATGGAGAAGCCAAAGAACTTACATGCATGGCCCATGGACATGAACTAAAGGGGAGGGGTGGCCAGAGGGAGTGGGAGTGCTGGGTGGAAGGGGACAAAGGGGGAAACATCGAGATAACTGTAATGGCATAATCAATAAAAAAATTAAATAATAAAATAAAGGAAAAAAAGTGAATGCTTCTGTTCCTCCTCCTCTGACAGATGACACCCAAGGACCCACCCTCAAATCCAGGCAGGTCCTCGTGACTCAGTTCACTCACAGAATGTGGTGGGATGGATGATCGGAGGTTCCAGGGCTGGCCATGAGAAGCCTCGCGATTCCGAAGGGCATGTGGGAAAACTCGCTCTGGGAGCCCTAAGCTGCCATATGAAACTTCCCACATGGGGAAGTCCTAGACTCTGTGGGGAGAGAGGCGCCAGGCCAGCCCCAGTGCTCTGGCCCCAACTACTCAGGCCGCCCTCTGAGCCCTGTGAGCAGTACGTGCCATGTGGTAATGTGGGGTGGTTTTATGTCACTGAAGTAGGTGACCAGGCCCCCAGGAGAAACTCCTAAGTACACCGGGAGACACACAGACACACACTGTGACTGCACAGCACTGTTCACAAGAGCAAAAACTAGCAACAACAAAAGGCCACATGCAGGAGGAGGGTTAAGTGAACCGTGGCAGAGACCCACCGTGGAACATTGTTGCCTAGCCACAAAAATGAACGAGCCGTAGCTACACACCACCATGCGTGGGTCTCAGTGACGCAATGCTGAGTGACAAAAACTAATCCCAGAACACCACAGAGGGTAAGACTGCTTATTATAAAGTTCAAAGACAGACAAAACCAAACGCGGCATGATTTAGGGAGGCCCCTGTCAGTGATGAGACTGAAACTACAGGTAATTCAATGAAGCACGTGTTCAGGGCGGGACCAAATGCAGGCGACGGGAGGTGGGGAGGAATGGGGCACCCCCACGGGCATGGACGGAGGAACCCCAGTTGTAATAACGGTTACAAATCGCTCTCAAACAACGAGCTGAAGAGCGTCATGAGTGTCACTCTAAGGAGTGACATGAGCTAAAGATTATGCTAATTATGTACTTGAAAACCAACCCCCTCGCGGGACAGGTCACCAGTGTGGAAGCCTCTAGCTCTGGGTGATGAGCAGGGTGTCACTGGCCACCCCAGGGTGCCATGCACCCATAATCCAGGAGACTCCCCACCACACAGGCAGCCATGGCACGCACACCATGAGCTGCTCAGGGGCACCGAGCCCTGTGTTTTATTTCGCGGTTGCATGCCTACCACTTAAAGTGGAGAGATGTTCCTTATAAAAGATGGTTCCTGAAAGGGAAGTCTGGGGTTTTATTACGCCCCTGGGCTAGATTGGGTGATCTTTGAGGAAATAAGTTTGTGCCCTTTTCATTTTCTATCCACAGGACAACATTTCAGCAGTGTGCGGGGTCAGGGAGAAGGAGCCGAGGGCTGGGTGGCGTCATGCCAGGGGCAGAGGCTGCCGGTCTCAGGCCTTTGTGAGAGCAGAAAGTCTGACGGATGGGTCCAGAGCTGCGGGAAATGCCTCGCAAAGGACAGGTGTGGGCTTACGGAAACTGTCGCAGAGTGGACAGTCTGCCCACCGGCTAACTGGGGCCAGGAGCGCTCAGGGCCTGGCTCTGAGCTGGCTCCACCATCGGCCGCCTGAGTTTCCGGTCACAGTTGTCCAGTTCCCTTCCCTTCCTCCTCCCTAATCTCCCATTTCCAATATAGGGGTCAAATTATTTGTTTCCTGAAATGGCTTCAGTCTTACATCCCAGCAGCTAAGTGCTGCAGGAGTTTAAGACACAAGGAATGTTCTTCCAGAGCCAGTGTTGGGCCTTGCTGTGCACATGGCGAGCCATTCCTTCCCGTCTCAACCTCCCAGCCTCCCAGCCCCACTCCTCCCCACGGCCCAAGCCCTTCTGGCACAAGCTGAGCTGGCTGCAAGTTAGCTTCTATGCAGGTGACAGTTCAGCAGGGCATGAACTCGAATTCTGCTGCCCTGTTCCTGGATGGCTCGCCATGGCACCCCCAAGACTGCAGGAGGAGCAGGAACTGGGTCAGTGCTGGGAGGCTGCAGGGCGCCTGCCCCCACCCTGGGTAGACCAGAGGACCACCTTGGCTCTACATCTGGACAGGCATGAAGCCTGGGGATCATCAAAGGTCACCTGGCTGCAGCCCACCCCTCCACTCTAGGCCATTGAGGACCTGCAGCCACCACCAGAGATGGCCCCCACAGGGCTTCAATGGCACCCTGGGGGCAGGCTTAAGAGATTCCAGGCTCATTTTCCTGAAGGGACGCTGTGTGCCTCAGTTTCCTCATTCATGGGATGGAGTTGGGTGAGTGCGAGGATGCCATGAGGGAGGCATGTAAACAGCCCCAGGACATGGCAAGCAGTGAAGTGCATCCCGGCAACACCGAGGACCGCTGCTTGTGCCACTTGTGTCGCTTGCTCTCTGCATGACGGCCACCGGTGGCTGGAGGGAGCAGAGATACACAGGCTGGCCTGTGCCCACCCACTTGCCCTCACTGCTCCCCAGGAGGCTAGCCCAGAGCTCTTTCCAGAATGTAATCCTCTTTCTACCTGGGGCGCGGGCACCACACGTCTTTTATCCCGTGAAAACAGACAGTCACAACTCGGTGCTCTGTGCAGAGCGCGCTGGACCCTGGCCAGCCCGCCGAGCCCAGCCTGCCTGCAACAACACACACACAGATGATGTTTATGGCAGCACAGTCACGCAGACGTTAGGCTGGTGGCAGCCGCGGGAAACCCGGGCTGGCAAATGCCAGCGGGGCTGCTTTCATCGTCATTTGGCGGGGGGAGCCAGAGTGAACCGGGGACAGCTCAATTCAGGGGAGAAGAGGACTCCCCTAACAAGAGTGCTCAGCCTGTCCTTTGTTACCCAAAACAACCCTGGCCTGCTTTGTTTGCTCGAAGAGAACAAAGAGAAAGGAGGTATTTTCACTTCACTGACAGGAGGCAGCTGCTCCCCACCTCCGGGAGGGGGTTCCAGTGTGCTCACCATGCAGGGGCTGGCCACCTGTTTCCCGGGATTGGGGAGAGATGACTTTGATTTGATCCCTCATGACTTCCCCCCAGCCGCCCCATCACCAGCCACTCAGCACAGCCTGTGTCTTGGGAACCGGCTCCCTGCCACGCTGAAGCACAGGCAGCTGGCAGCCTGCGCGGTTGCATGGAGGCCCTCTGCCCCAGGACCAGCACCCAGAGCTCCAGGTACAGGCGGGCCCGGAGCCCTCCAGGAAGAGTTCCACCTTAGTGGCCCTTTGGGGTCAAGGAGCTGGTGTCCTGAGAGGGACAGACTCTGCACCTGCCATGAGTTAAGCCACAGGCCTTCAGTGGGGAGCAGGACACTGTGCCTGCTTTCCAGGAAGTCGTGCCACAAACAAACCCATACAGAGTCCATAAACCGAGGGAGAGAACGCCGAGAAAAAGGTATGGCAGGCTGTGGCCTTGGCAGTTGGCCAGGTGCTGGTCACCCTGGAAGCCCTTGCAGAGGAAGATGGCAATGTGGTGGCTGGGTGGCCACCTGGCAAAGGCTGTAGAGGGGACACAAACCCTTGGTGACTGTCCTGGTCATGTAGCTAAAGGCACAGATCAACCAGCTCCAGGCCAGGCTCCTGGAACTGCAGTTGCCGGAGTCAGTGAGCCAATGGTTACCTCTTAATTAGTTTGACACATAATGATGCCTTGGAGACACCCAATCTGCCTTACGGGCTCTTTTCCACACCACCGATAGATTAATCTTATTTAACCAGATTGTACTGATTGCACAAACCTGTGCCTGTGTCTACACTGTCAAGGTTGCAGAGGGTTTGTTTTCAGCATCATCGAGAAACACATCTGCCTCTACTGATTGGCAGCGTCCCGGCATGTGAGTCACCAGGCAAGGCTCACGGGAGGACAGGCACATGCGCGCTGCCCGCCCATCCTCTCAGACCCAAATCCTGGCCCAGCTCTGCCTCCACATGAGAGCCGGGCCTTGGCTTTCCCCCAGAGCAAGGTGTGTGTGACTCTCAGGTGCAGGGTCGTCTTTTTATCCAAAGCCAGCTCCAGGGCATCAGGCTGCGAGCTGGAGATGGCAGGGCTGAGAGCGCTCAGCTGCTGTGATGGGCATCGCGGGGACTGTCAGAGGGAACGGACAGGTGGCTGCGGGCAAACTGTAACCTCACCTCTCTGTTTTCTTTGACAGACCCACTGATAGGAACGTGCTGCCGCCCACGCACTGCAGTCCTCAGGGTGTCTCTGTTCCCAACACTGGCAACTTGGGGCACTGCGTTCCTCACCCCCAGCTCCACAGGCCACGCAAGGACGGCTCTCAGAGCCTGGGCTCTCACTCACTTCAAACTTACTGGAAGTTTCATGGAAAAATTCGGGTCCTGTCCAATGTGGCAGGCGTGGTGCCGAGCCTGGATTCAGTTTAAGAAGTGGTTTGTCCTAAAAGGAGCAGTAGGAGCTTCAGCAAGCACAGTCACCCATCTAAACTGTCTGCAGAGTGCAGTCGGAGCGTCCCCCTAAGTCACGCCATGACACATTCTAGTTAGGAAGCGTGTGTCCCGCACTGCGGATGCCAGGTGACAAGAATCACTGGTGCATCGCTTTCAAAGCAGTTGGTTTTATGGCTCCGCGCTGGCTGGTGGGGGTTGGGGTGGAGGTCACAGATTCTGCAGGGGGCCTCATTTGCATTCCGAAGGACTGTGCAGGGAAAGGCCAAGGGGGCCCAGACGCGTTAGCCTCTTCTCTCTGCTGCCAGTTATAGGTCATTTTAAACTAACATCTGGTGGGTGTGCTTTCAAACCACATCTGTAGCTTTAATTAGGGATCTCCCAGGAATGTCAGGGAAGGAAAAAGAGAGACATCCCCAGGGGAAGATTAAAACATAGGCAGTTCCGCAGATGCAAAGCCCCAGAAGCTGCCTCGGCCTGATTTTATTGTACTGTAGGATCCACTGTGATAAAGGAGCCCTTTGCACAGAAAACCTCCCTATTAGCAACGTGCTGGGAGAAGCAGAAACTCTGGTTCCACACCTGAGAGAGTCGATCGCCCCCAGCTTCTGAGTAGCAAGACCAAAGCGGGGTTTCCCTCATGCAGCCACAGAAAGCAAATCTGCCCCTAAAATGCCCCCAAGGAGGTGAGGGTTCTCTTGCCAAGAGCACTTGTGACAAGGAACCAGTCAACCAGCTTCTCTGTCCTTCCAGGAAGGTCAGTCCCCCCACCCCTTTCTTGAACGTAAGGATGATTCTGGAATGGTACTTCACTAAATAAAACATTGTACTTTCCACGAAGGCCAATGAGATTGAATATTCTCCTCATACATGTTCCTTTTTTTTCAGCGACGTGTGAGATCTAAAGCACTAGTTTAAAATTCTGAAAATAAAAATGGCCTTTCCTGTGCTTTCTGCTTGCCCGGCCAAATCGCCCCCTGACGAAGGGGGAAGCTGGGGCTCTAAAGAGAGGCAGCTGAGCACTAGGCTGTTTCCATCCCCACCGCCTCTCCTGATAGATGTAAGTAATAAAAAAAGATCCTCCATTTCTCTGGAATGCCCCATTAAAATGTAAACACGGGGAGAGGATGTCGAGTAGGCTACAAAAATGCTTTATTCACGAGGCTGCAAAGGCAAAGCAAACCTGAAGTTGATTTTTAAGCTTGGTGTGTAGGATGTAAAGAAGCTGGCTCTCTGTTCCTCCCAGGCAGGCAGTGGAGAGGCTACTGTTTATTGGAAAACCTGCAACATAGTGTCGGGGGGTTGTCAAGAACTCCTGCAAAGAGAGGCTCGGCCTTTTCCCTTTGCAGGCCCTCAGTCTGAACCAAACACAAAGATCTGCTGCAAAGTCTGCACATGGCAGGAGCCCCGCCACCATTCTCAGTGACAAAATATGGGACCTTTCCCAGAAGCCTCCCAATAAAAAGGGGACTTCAGAGGAGAAAGAATGGTGTGTTCTGTCTGTACCCACCCGGCACACTTCTCCCCTGTGTGACCCAGGAGGAGGTGCACTTTTTCAGTCGCTCTTAGTCAACAGGGAGTCCAGTGTTGGATCAGAGAGTGGTCCCAGGGTCTCTTCCTCACTGACAGAGTGACAAGGAGATTCAACTGGTGCCGATTTCTTAGGCTCGGCAAGACCTGCCAGGAGCCCAGGCTCATCATCACTGGTAGAGGGGTCTTCAGACACATGTTTGCCATCCTGTCTGAATCTCCAAAGGGGGCCACCCTCAAGTCTACTGTCAGTTCAGCTCCTGAAGGCTAAGTAGCTGTTGGGTGCTGCAAGGATTTAAGGGCACGCTGTTGCTAGTGCCATTTTGATTGGGTGCAGGAAGAAGTGGCTGAGAAACCAGAGGGAGTGGAGCGCCAGGGTCCCTGGGCTCGTCCCCCTCTCCTGTGGAAGTCCTGTTCCCTCCAGCTCTTCCTAAGCCCATGGCCGTCGAAAGGGCTGGCCACAGAATCCACTGTACATACACAGAACACCACATCAGCCTTCCCCGTCCATCACGGAAAGGAAAGTCCGTGTTTTGTGCAGCCAAGAGGGCTGCAAGCCTACTCACAGGCATTGTATGTGCGGGTCTGTGGATGTGTGCATATTTAAGCAATCTGTGAGCAGGTTCTTTATTTTTACTGCCTGCTTTGCTCAGACTGCAGACAGCACTAAGACCATCAGCAGCCTCCTAAATCATCCATTGTCTCGCCAATTGCACCATGTCACTCATTAGCCACATCATCTCGCAGCTCCACACAACAATAAATTAAGTAGCACAATAGCTGCGGGAAAATTAGGTGAATAATTCTCACATTATACTGAAAAGTTTGGGATGCCTTTGGTTTCTTCCCGGCTGCTCCTGAGACAGGGCCGCCATGCCACGAACAGGCAACACACGTGACTCTCAATTCCAAGGGTACAATTCTTCAGAGCAAGTTAGGTGTGGTTTACATTAAAAATAGAACAGGCTCCAGCAAACAGACTTGTATTTATATAGAATGTTGCGACAACTGTCATTTTACATTAGTCAGAGAAATCCCACGGGACCAGTGTAAGTATTAAATGTGGCAATTTTTTTTGTTTACCGACACAACATAATAAAAAGAACACAGCCTCCTGGATGATTTTTTTCCCTCTTTCCCTGAAGTCATTCATAAAATAAACATGTGTTCCCAGTCCATGCAGGACTTCTTTATGAGGGTCTCCTGACAGTGAACGAGGCATGATCGGCTGAGCAGCCCCCAGGCCCGACCCTGCAGCTCCCAGGCCGACCCGGCCAGCCCCTGGCTGCATTATGGTTAGTGGCCCGAACAGAGGCCACAGAGCCTGCCCCTGAGTCTTCCCTGCACCTGCAGTAGAGACGGAGTCTGGGGTTTCGGTAGGGATGCTTGCAATGTGGGGAGGGCCGGCCTTTCTGCCCAAATGAGTCAGGGGGAGGCGTTCAAGTCACAATTCCCAAATGGTTTCTTGCAGCCAGAATATGGGGATCTTCAAAGAGCTCCACAGTGCCACAGGGACAAGAACAGAAAGGATGGTTGGGACAGGTGAGCTGCTCCAATGAAGCCGGCAGCTCTTGACGGCCAATTTCCCCCTTGTCCTAGTCCATTCTGGTGAGAGGGCCCAGGGGACCAAGAGAGGCTGCTAATGGCAGCGCAAGGCTGGTCACCTTTGGTCACCTGGAACGTGATTCTGATTGGAGCCCCTATGGTCAGCTATCCAGGAATGTGACTGGGCACCATCACTTCCTGCAATGACTAAGATGTGACTGGCCTCGAGTAGGTGGCAGTGTTTTCCAGAGGTGACATGATGTGATGATGTGGCTACTCTGACAGCTCATGGGATGTGCAAGACTTGGGCATTCCTGTGGTTTAAAAATCTCTCCAGTTTGGACTCAGGTGCAATGAGCATCAGCAGGCGCAGCCCACACAGCCTCCAGGTCTCTGGGACCCACTTCAGGACAGCTGCAGTCTTCCGGGCAGCGGCTGAGCGGACCAGGGGCCCTGGCCTTACACTGCCCCGAAACTCTGACATGGGGACCTCCCTGCATTTTAACTCTAACTTCATGAGCCACCCTGTGACAAGGCCTCAGACTGCCTCCAGTGGGTGCCTGTTGGCATGACAGAGATGCTGCCCATGCCTTGTCCCCCCGGCATCTGGCCTGGTGTGTAGCGCCAGTCTCCACATTAAGGAGATAACCATAGGGAAGCCTTGGCCCTTAATACCTTCAGAGCCTAACAGCCAATTAGTACAAATAAATGTGACCGGATCGTGGCTATGTATTTTCTGCTACAGTCACCAGTCACGGGTCCTGGGGAATGTCTTCACTGAAAATCAGGTATCATCTTAAATTTACATGGAAAGATCTCAATCAATGAGGCAAAATGCCCAAGTCCCGGGGTGGGTCACTCGTGGTTCCTGCAGGCACCTCTGGTTTCACCTCTGCTCTCAACTCACATCTGGGTCCAGGAGTCTCAGAGGAGAATTCACATTTTGTCTCCCAGCCAAGGTGGAGGCTTCTGAGGGACCGGGGGAGCTTGGGGGTAGGAAGGGACCTGCCTCTTCCCAGCATCACTGTGGTCGAGCCAAGAGAGTACTGGGTTTCAGTCCTATGCCCACTAGCCATGTGGCTGTGGACGGGACATGTGCTCATAGAGCCACCTCAGCGAGCCACTCGGAGGAGCACTGACCCCATGAGCAGAGCCTCAGCTTTGTGCTGGGCAAACAATTGGCGATCCCTCTGGGCAAAGTCCTCTGCCTCCCTTCCTGGCATCTGGGGCCTGCAGCAGAACCTCATGACCACATCTCCATGCCTCCTGCCTGCCTAGAAGCCAGGAGAGAGAGTGGAGGGGAGAGGGGAGCAGAGGGCTGGGACATGCCTGCCAACAGCCTGCCTCCACAGTGGCCACCGTCACCTCTGAGCGAGGGTCTGACAGAAGTGGTACAGAGACCCTTCCGCTTGCATATCCTTCCGTACCGTATGTATTTGTACCAGATGTATGTGTGTTTTCCTAATAATGAAAAAGGAGAACTTTTCACATTGGGATTTCATATTAAATGGGACTTCACGGAGACACACAGTGTGGTGATGGCCACGAGGAAGGCAGGGCGGGGCAGGGGCTGGTTAGGGCGGGGTAGGCAAGCAAAGGGGGAAAAGTGGGGACATCTGTAATAATGTCAACAATAAAGATAAAGGTTAAAAACTCTTTAAAAAGGGACTTCATTCCATTGTCTCACAAAGGGACACTTTTGTAAACATTGGCATCACAGAGCCTCAGCAACAATGAGTCTGGGGTTACACCCAGAGGACAGGGAGCATCGCTCCTGTCCCAGAGGGGCTCTCTCACTGTCCCCACAGCCCCGCACACACGGTGTCTGTCGGGAGCATGTTCTCTGCATGTCTGGCTGTCAGCGTTTGGGGGGAGCGTTCCTCTAAGCACCTCTGGCTCTCAGGTCTGCAATTCTAGGCAGATTCACAGTGGCAGCAACATTAAAGGGGTTCCCTACTCAGGAAATAAACCCTGAGAGCCAAACTTCACCGATCAAGGTGGGACAGTTTGGCACCATAACATGGCAACATTTTTAAAAAGCAATCTGAGAATCTCCTGGTGCTAAATTTGGATTAAAATTTGGGAATCTCCTTTCTCAAATGAAAAAGGTCTTAAAGCAAGGGAAAAGATGATTAACTATGAATGCAACTGCAATGCCCTAATTATTAAAAAACATTAAATTTAATTATTTGGAAAACATTTAGCCATGATGTATGTTTATCTAGGAAAGGAAATTAAAAAACCCCAACATAATTATTAATTACATTAAGATATTAATTTGGACTTCGGGCTTTTTTCCCCCAAAAACGTTACTTTACCTTCTTTGACATAATACTTGTACAGCCCAGCGTGTAAGAGAGCTCACCACGTGCCTTGGGTTTAAAAGGCACGCACGTTCAGGAAGGATGGAGATGCACGAGGTGGAGTTTGGGCAGTTTGGTTTTATCTCTGGTGCAGCTTTAGGAGCACGAGGTCACCAGGAAAAAACCGCCAAGCACAAGAGGAAACTGTCCTCCATAAGCAAGACCAGCACGGACATGAGAGCCAAGCATCGGAGCTGCGCAGACTCCGATCCTGGAATACTTGGGAGCATCACAAAATTAGTTTGTTTATTCTGTTTAAAGGAAGAAGAGGAGAAATAAAAGTATGGTGAAGAAACAAGAAAATCTCAAAAATGACAATGCAGATTAGGGAAAAAAGGGAAAATAAAACTTCCAGAAATAAAAATACAGGCAGACTCTGAGATACTGTGGGTTTGATTCCAGACCACAGCAATAAAATGAGCTGCACAATTTTTTTGTTTTCCAGTGCATATAAAAATATGTTCACACTATACTATAGTCTATTAAGCGTACAATATCATTACATCTAAAAGAAAACAATGCATATACCTTAATTAAAAATGCTTTATTGCTGCCCTGACGAGTGTGGCTCAGTTGGTTGGGGGTTATCCTGCAAAACAAAGGGCTGGTCACCGATTCGATTCCCAGTCAGGGCACATGCCTGGGCTGCGGGCCAGGTCCCTGGCTGGGGCACGTGCAAGAGGCCGCCAATTGATGTTTTTTCTCCCACATTGATGCTTCTCTCCCCTTCTTCCTTCCTCCCTTCCCCTCTCTAAAAATGAATAAATAAAATCCTTTACAAAACGCCTTACTGCTGAAAAATGCTAACCATAATCTGAAGCTTCAGCGAGTCATATCTTTCTGCTGGTGGAGGGTCTTTCTTCAAAACACAGTATCTGTGAAGTGCAGCGCAGTGAAGCGCAATAAAACAAGGCGCGCCTGTGCAACGATTAAAAATAAAAAACTCAATGTGAAGGAAATATTAGTCAAAATTAGAATTGGTGAACTGAAAGATAATTCAAAAGATGTTACTAAGCCCGGCTGGTGTGGGTCAGTGGATTGAGTGCTGGCCTGCAAACCAAAGGGTCGCTGGTTCAATTCCCAGTCAGGGCACATGCCTGGGTTGCGGGCCAGGTCCCCAATAGGGGGCACATGAGAGGCAACCACATATTGATGTTTCTCTCCCTCTCTTTCTCCAACCCTTCCCCTCGGTCTAAACATAAATAAATAAAAACTTAAAATAAAAGATGTTACTAAGAAGGCCAACACAGAAGGCAATATTGGAAAAGAGGAAATAGAGGTAAAGATGTGGGGAATATAGTACTCCTGATCTGAATTCAAGAGGAACAGGCCAGTAGCAGTAACTGGGTTTCTCTGAGAATTTTCTAGAATCCGAGCCATCCATAGATTCTAGTAGTCCAATGAATCCCAATCAGGAAAAGTAGGAACAAACCCTCACCTGGCACATTGTAGTGAAGATGCAGAACACAAAGATGAAGAGATGATCTCAAAGGCAGTCAGTCAAAAAGAAATGACAAGTAGACCAACGGCTGATTTCTCAACTGCAACAATAAGTCCCGGGAGACACTGGACTTGATTTTCAGGTAAGAGAACCTAACAGTCCACCTGAAATCATATCTCCAGCAAAACATTATTTCAAGAAGGAAGACAAAATGAATATATTTTCAGCAACAAAACCTGAGAGTTCATCACCACCAAGACTCAATTAAGGATGCGTCTCAAGGATACACTTCGGGAACACGGGAAACAATACCGAAAGAAGGTCTGAGACGTGAGAACAGACAAGGAGAAGCGTGGTAAATTGAGAGTGAATATAAGTAGTTCTTCTGCTCCTTCTTGCCCGATCTAGGACATTTCTTTATCAGATCCCCCCTCCGTCTCCTATGTTACCCATATTTCCATCGCTACCACATCATTCCCATTTGTATGTAAATATGCTGTTGTGTCTTCCATCTTAAAAAAAAAGTCTTGTCCCATGTACCTGACAGCCACCACCTCCTTCCTTTCCTTTCCTTTGCAGTTACTCCTAAAAATAGCCATCTGTACTTTCTGTCTCCCATTTCTCTCCTCCTAGTCTCTCTAAAACCAACTCCAGACAGACTTTCGCCCCCACCAGTACACCAAAGCCATCTTTGTCGATGGCCTCCTCACTGCTGAATCCTACCGGTCATTCTCAGTCCTCCTGGAGCATGACCTGGAGGTGGCATTTCGCCCCCTCCTCCTGTATCTGCTTTGTGCAGCAGGCAGTGAGAACACCGTTCTCCCCAGGGTTCCTTCTATTGCAAGGTCACGTCCTCTCCACCTGCCTGCCTGGATCTCGTCTTCCCCTGATGAGCTTCTCAGGGCTAACCCCACTGCTCTGAAATAAGAACGCCACCCTCCCTTGTTGTATTAGTTTCCTAAGTTTGCCTTAACAAAGTAGCACAGACATGGATGACTTTGAGCAACAGTTATCTTTTCCTGGTTCTGTAGCCTACCAGTCTGAAATCGAAGTGTCAGCAGGGCCATGCCCTCTCTGAAGGCTGAGGCAAGAATCCTTCCTGTTCCTTCCCAGCTTCTGGTGTTTTCTGGAAATCCATAGTGTTCCCTGGATTGAAGTTGCATCCCTCCAGTCTCCGCCTCCATCATTTCATGCCCTTCTCCCCTGTGTGTCTCTGTCCAATTTTTCTTCTGCTTATAAGGACTGGCTGGACTTAGGGCTCAGCTGAGTCTAGAGGACCTCACCTAAATTTGATCACATCTGCAAAGGCCCTATTTCCAAAGAAGGTCACATTCACAGGTATAGGAGGTTAGGTCTTGACTACACGCAACCTCATATCAAGAAATACCACCTCTGTGCTAATAACATACACATTTATACTTCCAGTGTGAACTTTCCCCTCAAGAGGCAGCTTTCTTGTCGAGCTAGTAGATCTAATGTTTTTGGGTATCTCTTGTATCTGCTTTTTACGCAATTTTGAATTTTCTTTTCTTTAATAGGCCCTTGAAATTGTATAAGCTTCCAGTCCAAAACACTTGAATCTGCCTTTGAAACTCCCATACTTGGGTATCCAACTGCCCATCTGAATTCTGAGACATCTCAAATTCAGCATGTCTGAAATGGAACTCCTGTCCTTCCCCTGGACCTGCACCTCCTACAGCTCCCCCATCTTGGCTGACGGCACTCCATCCTTTTAGCTGCTCAGCACAAACCCCTCAGAATCATGCTTGACTCCCCACCTGACCCATGAGGAAATCTATTTGTGCTACCTTCAGATTATACCTAGTATCTGACCCTTCTCACCATCTACCAGGCCATACCCTGGCCCAACTCAGCATCATCTCTTTCCTGGATTACTACATTAACCTCCTAACTGGCCCCCTATGCAATGGACTGAATATTGGTGTCCCCCCTCCTAAATTCAAATGTTGAAATTCTAACCCCATGGGATGGTATTGGGAGGTGGGGCCTCAATGAGGTGATGAGGTCATGAGGGTAGAGCCTCGTGAGTGGGCTTAGTGTCCTTGGAACAGTGATCCTGGAGGGTGTCCTCACTCTACTCCCACCAATGGCACAACAAGAAGTCGGCAGTCTGCAACCTGGACAAGGATCCTCCCCGAGATGACACCCTGATATCGGTCTTCGGTCTCCAGAACTGTGAGAAATTTCTGTTGTTTATGAGCCACCCATCTGTGGTCTTGTTCCAGCAGCCCCAGCTGACTAAGCCACCCTGTGTCGATGCTTCTTCCTCCTCCCACAGTTTGTTCTCAACACAGCAGTGAGAGGGAACCTCTGAAAACATACGGCAGCTCCCCCTGCTGTGGCCAAAGCCCTCACACACAGCCCCCTGGGGCTGGGGCCTCCTCCTCCCCTCTGCTCTCAGTCCCCCCCCTCACTCTGTCCCAGCCACACTGTCCCCCTTGCCGTCTCTGAACACGCCAAGCATGCTTCCACCTTAAGACTCTGCAGGGCTTCCTTGTCACCCACATGACCCTCCTCCAGGTGCACAGGGCTTCTTCCCAGCCCCCCTGCCCAGGCTTCACTCGGCTCTGGCCCTCCCTGGGGCCAGCCCTGACCACCCAACGGTCCCTTACTTTGCGCAACCGTTTTCTCATAGTATCACCCCTTTCTGGCATCTGATATAATTTACTCATTTAATTTGCATGTTTATTGCTTAGAATCTGTCACCCCTCCAGCCAGAATGGAGAGTCCATGATGGGGGGGGACCTCTGTCTGCTCCACTCATTATGTACCCAAAGGGCATAGAACTGTGCCTGATACATAGTACTCAATGCATATCTGTTGAAGGAAAGCATGAAAATATTAACTGTGTAGGTGACAATGATAATAATATCTATTTTGTGGGCCATAAAAACATCAAAATGCAGTCATCATCTTCACAGCAAGCCCATACTGGTTGGATGGGGAAGGGCTGGGTTGGTCATGGTCAAGTGCCTTGAACTGTTTCCTGTGTCGCTGGTTTGCACTGTTAACTTAAGGATATGTGTTAATCTCCCTAAGGTAACCATTTAAAAAAATAGCAGTACAGAATGCAGCTTCTAAACCACAGAAATCTCCAACCACAAAGCTCAGTCAATTGAAAACATGGAAAGAAAGAAGAAAAAAAAAGAATCACACAAAAAACTCCCAGAACAAATGGAAAGTACTAGGTGGTAAAACCAAGTTCAACAGATCAATAATTATAGCCAATATAAATAGACTCAGTTCTTGGTGTAAAAGAAGCGATTGCCGGCCTGAATTAGGAATAAAACCTTGCTATGTGCTATTTAAACCTGGCATAGCTAAAAATAAGGGAATTAAAGGTTGAAAGTAAAAAGATGGAATACTAATCAATGAAATAGATAAAATAGACTTTAAGGCCAAAGTATTACTAGAGGAAGAGGGGATCACTGTGTACTGATGAAATACTCAATTCAAGAGGAAGATACAATTCCCAGGACGGTGAATTTGAAAACTTTGAAAGATAAGATTTAGTGTAGCATCAAAAATATTAACTCCCTAAGAATAAACCTAACAAAAGATGCACAAAACTTTACACTTGATTTTAAGCTCACTGAGAGCAAGGACCTTATTTTGCTCCCTGTTGGAACACGTCTGGGACAAGATGGCTGCCCAGTAATTATTTTCTGAATGGATGCACATGTACGTCCACTGTATTTTCTCTTTACTGTCTAGCCCTCACCATTCCTTCAGATCTTCATGTGAATGTCAAGTCCTCAGACAAACCTCCTCTCATTCCTGTACCACATTAGGCCCCCATGTTTTCATAACTTCCCTTTTGAGGTGCCCACCACAATTGTACTCACATAATTAACTGTGTAGCTATTTGATGTCTATTTCCCCAAAAGAATGTAGATTCCGTGAGGAGAGGACATGGACTTGACATAAGGAGGTGTCCCCAAAATATTTTTTGACTGACTAATGCATTGACATTACCTACAATTCAATAAGGTCTTTGAGGCCCTCCAGCCACCTGTTCCATCCGATCAGCACATGGGACCTCAGGCAGCCTTCATCCCTCCCTAGTTTCCCCACCAGCTGCACCTTCACCAGTCACCACCATTCACTCATTCAACAGATACGTTCCGAGACACTGGCATGTGCCAGGCGCTGCACTGGGATCTAGGGACACAGCAGTAAGTGGTATTGCACCTGAGGGTAGTGGACGGGGCCACCACACAGCCACAGGAAAGACCTTCTTGTCTGGCTGCAGAAGAGAAGAGTTCTCCCTGTTTACTTTGTGTAATCTCCCCAGAAGCTGAGAGAAAACATCCCTCTCCTAGTCGTGCATCCGATAATCCTCTCCTGTGGAATTCCAATTCAGTAGTTCTCTCGGCTGAGCGGTCATCAAAGGAAACCCCATTAATACAGTCAGAGCTGTACCAGCAGTGATCCATTTAATACCAAAATGGAGGGGGAAATCAATAATACTTAGCTCTGGTCACAATCCATTTTTCTTTAACCAAGGTAAGTGTCTCTCATAAATATCCCCCCAAACAGGTGTGGAACTCACTGCCTGCTCCTCTCCCAGTTTAGCGCCCCCAATGTTGTGTCCCATTCGGAAAATGCCAATGACCATCTAGCAGAGGCTCCCAGCCAACTTGTCACTACCAAGTCCACATGCCCCAGTGAAGCCTGAGCCAGGAAAGCCATGCGTGCTGGGTGGTACGGCACTGTGCCCCCGTATCCATGCAGAGTGGGATTCTGCCTCACTGGCAGGAGCCGCCTGCCCTTTAAGCATCCTGAGCCAGGGCGGGGGTCTTCCTGGGAAGAGAACTGCTTGGGAGCCTGGGCTCTGACATCAGCTTGCTCCCTCCTTGGGGCTCCCTCCCACCGTTCAACAGGCATAAGGGCACCAGCCAGCTGGGCCTGGTGGCAGGTAGGGCCTCCGAGAGCAAAGCGTTTGCCCCTCCATGGAGCTTTAAAAGGATCAAGAAATGTGCCCCAGGCAGGGCAGAAACAACAAAAAAAAATCAATAATTCTCAGCTCTGGTCACATTAAGTTCTTCAACCAATGTTGAAGTGTCTCTCATAAATATCCCCCAAAGAGGTATGGAACTTGCTGCCCTCTGCCTTCCTGTTAGGCTGCCCAGTGCTGTGCTCCAATAAGGATACACCAACTGACCACCCTGGAAGGGCTCCCAGCTGACCGGCCACTGGCCAAGAGTGTGGGCTCAGGATCATCTTAGATTGACCTGTGTGACCTTGAGGAAGTCATGTATCCACTCTGTAGCAACTACTCCTCGTCTGCCAAGTGGAAATGACAACAGCATTCCTTACAGCAGTGCCTGACCCCCGGGAAAGCCCGTTTGCTCATATTGCTGTCTAATGGATGGCCCACTCAGGGGGGGTTAAATGAGTGACACCATCATCTTTCCCACTTTGCAGTCGAGGACAGGTTGCTACAGAGAGGTTAAGTACTGCCTCAAGGTCACACAGGTATATCTAAGATGATCTTCCTTTTCAACAGCCATAGCTAACAGCTAAGCTAAGTGGCTCTGAGCTGCTTGGGCCCAGGCTAAGTGATGGGGAGAGAAAACGGAACAGCTGCTCTGAGGTCAGCTTGCAGGGGCCAAACTCCTCCTCAGGAGCCCACCGTGGCCCCCTTCCTACTCTCATAAACCAGGTGTTTCCCCCTTCACCTTAGGCAGCAATCCCTGGGCTGCTGGCAAAGGAGCCCCTTCCCTTTTCACTGGATGGATCCCTGGGAGGGACGGGTCACCAGGCTCCCCTGGGGGATGCAGTTCAGTTCCAGGAAGAGGGTCCACATCTCAGTCCTTTGTTTCTCTCCCACCTCTCTCACCCCCAGAGACAGGCCCTACCCCATGTTAGGCCCTCAGACAGCAGACAAATGAACAAATGAAGTTCTTCTGCTGAACCCTGACTTCAACTTCTGGCCTCCAGAACTGTGAGAGGATAAACTACTGTTCTAACTCCCCACCTCCATTTGTTCTAATTTGTTACAGTGGCCCCAGGAAATGAACACAGCTTCCTAAGAAGGAGAAGGCCCACCTCTGGCAGGTGAGGAATTTAAGGCTCAGGAAAGCTTAGAGAGTTGTCCATGTTGACCCAGCTACTAAGCAATAAACCAAGGACAAAGCCAGCTTGGCAGCTTCCCAAGCCCTGCTCTGAGCTGCTAAACCAGTCCACACTGGCAGACAGCAGTGGAGAGGTCTACCATCCTCCTCCCTCATCTCTGTGTCTCACACCCTTTCCATAAAAAAAGAAAGAAGGAACCACACTCTGCCTCCTCCACCCATGGGCCCAGGCCAAGCCCCAGGCTTCATACTCAAGACAAGTAAGTGTCCATAGCTGACAACAGAGAAAATGAGCCTGCAGCTCCAGCCCCGAGTGCCCCTCTCTTGGGCAGCTCAGAGACCTAAGGTAGGGGAGTAGATATGACATGAACCCCAGCCCCAGGGCTGCTCTGAAAGTCAACAGCTGTCAATTGCTTTCCAGGAGAAGGAACAATGAAATTGAACCTTCTAGCTTGTTCTCATTCACTCTTCGTAATCGCTGACACCCATCACTGACCCACAGATCCAAAAACCCCTTCAACATTCTCACCCCTGGCTTCTCTTTCTCTGAATCTAATCACTCCTCTTATGGATGTCTCCAGGTCATGTCTGCCCTTCATCCAGAGAATCTCGGGATGATTAAAAGTTGGTTATTCTCTCTGAGACTTGGAAGGAGGGCTAGGGTCCCTGGGGTTCGAGGCTGTTGCTATCAGATCTCAGACTCGCAGTAAAGTATTTCAGGTTTTCTGAGGGTACACCTGAAGCTCAGCCTCATAAATGTAGAAGTGAGGGCAGTGGAGTTATATCCCAGAGGGGAAGTCTGTAACTGTCAGAAATGTGAAAGATTTGTCAATAGCACATGGAACCAGCTACCTCAATTGTGAGACCTAAGTCACAGTTTCATTTGTTACACGATTTAAACACAGCTCTCTTTCTTTGTCACTGTTACCTTCGTCTTTCCCATCACACCGTATTTGCTCATTTGGCCAAGAACTGTTGGGAGCCAACACTTAGAAACATCTGGGTTCCATGATTAAAAGAAGCAACAATGTCCTGTGTGGAAACTGTGTAAGGACCGTGGACAGCAGTACAAGGCTGTGGTTCAGGACCAAGGACAGCCCTGTGAACACACTTCCCTTGTGCACAAACCGGTCCCTGGCCCCCTTCCCTGCCTGGCACTGGGAGATGAAGCCTTTGGGACAGACGAGGGTGTGTCCACACAGCACCAAGACCGCTGTCCTCCCCAGAGCTGCTGCTGGGAAAGCTGCCAACGAAGGGCTCTGCCTTCTGGCACCAGAACAGCTGCCACATGTATGGAGAGGACCAGGTTTGCAGGGCCCCGACTAAACAGCAGCACCAGGGATACATGTAACCAGGAGAACTTGCTGGTCACTGAATGGTTGAGCCCTGGAAGTGGACCCTTCCTGAGGGAACAAGGTCCCTGCCCCTACAAATAATCGCCCCTTGGGAATACTGGTTGCCCAGACTGCCCTGAGTACTCAGATACCTGACACAAAAATGCCTTTTGAAAATAGAATCCTTCAATTAAATGGCTGCTTGGTGCCTCAACAGTTCTCTCTGCCCACACATGACCCTCTGGCCTGCTTCCCAACCGCCTACCTGCAGATGATGATGGCTACAGCTAAGTAGCTCACTTTCCCGGCCTATCTTCCTGCTTTCTCCCACTTCCTGTCTTCCCACATAGCTCTTCCCCAGTATATCAGGTTACATTTATAAAGAAAAATTTAAGGACATCTAAGATTTTTGAGGACAACTTGATGACATGTATCACAAACTTTAAATAAGACTGCCCAAACTCTGATTGCCACACAGTGGTGTAAATACGATGCCACCCCTTCTCCTCTAGGAAAATGCTTCCAAACACTAGGGAGGACAAGCGAGAAACAAAGTCCGACTGGATATCTAGAAAATATCTCTATCTCATAACTGTGTCTGAAAGAGGGCTGCCCAACACAATAAAGATCCAACAGGGTTATGGGAAGATGCTACAGAGAAAGTCCACAACTGCAGAGCAGGCAAAGCCCACAGAGCAGAGTTCTTCACAGTGAGAGCATGTGCTCTGGAGTCCAAAACCAACGTCCCTGTGTCTGAAACAAGGAAACCAGGATCCACACGCTGGCAGCAGAGAACAGCCAGGATTCACAGACTGGTCCGGGGAGCAGGATTTGGGAGAGGTCGCAGAAGAGAATAGACAGTACAGCTGCATCCCTGTGGCTGCTGATTTCTGTTGGCTGGGGAGAAATAAAGGCTCATGGGCACAGCCACAACTCTGTGTGATAAGCGACCTTGCCTGGGATTCAGGAAGAATCATTGCTAGACAGAAACAGCACCCTGGACCATCTGCTTTTGTTATTTAAATAATTCCTTTAAATAACAAATCCAGGGGGCGGGGGTGGGAATCCACTTCATTGAAAGACTAGGAATTACAGGAAGTAAACCAAAATCAAATGAGTATAAAAATACAGTGAAAAATAGTAGGAACAAAATAGAAATAAGAAATATAGAATATCCACAAGAAAAAATATCATGAGCCACTAAAATTGTTGAGAACACATTATCACAAACTCAAAAATATTAAAAAACCAAATAGCTCTTTAAAACAAAAACTCAAAAAAAGCTCAGGGAAGGGATAGCATGGCATCAATGGGAAATAAAACATGAGTTGGCAGAATTCTGGAAAGAAGCAGAAAAACAAAGAAAGCCATACTGGAAGCAGTCCAAAGGACAGTAAGTTGGCTGAAGAGGCAGCAAGGGTCAGAGAGGATAGCGTCAGGGAACTGAGCAAAAGTAAATGGGATGCAGTCTGATCTGCAGGAGACGCATTCCGAGACCCGCCCCTGCCCCCACAGTGCACGCCTGAGACCACGGACAGTGCCAGACCCTCCGCATACCTTGTTTTCCCTATACATATGTACCTATGATAAAGTTTAATATCTAAATTAGGCACAGCGAGATATTAACAATAGCTAATAATAAAACAGAACAATTATAACAATACAGTCATACCTCGGTACTTGCCAGCTTCAGAACTCATCAAACCCGTTACTCATTGTATTCTGATGGGGAAAAAAACATTTCATCACTTGGCATTTGCTCGGGACTCATCGCACTTGCTAGAATTTGTATGAGTCACGACATTGCCCCGCAAGAGAGAATGCTTCACTGCTTGGTACTGGTTGGTTTAGGCACTCATCCTGAGTTCCAGAACGAATTAATGACAAGTACCGAGGTATCACTGTGTACTGTAACAAAAGTTAAACAAATGTGGTCTCTTTCAAAATACCTTCTTGTACTGGTCTCACCTTTATGGCTTTTCATGGGCACATCCAAATTGCTAGCATCACTATACTTGTACTTCGGGGCCATTATTAAGTAAAATAAGTGTTAGTTGAATACAAGCACTGTGATATTATGACAGTCGATCTGATAACTAAGACAGCTACTATGTGACTAGTGGCCAGGGAGCATCATAAAGCGGAATATTCTGGACAAAGGGATGACGCGTGTCCCAGGTGGAACAGAGCAGGATGACATGAGATTTCATCATGCTACTCAAAATGGTACACAATTTAAGCAAGGTACTGCTTATTTCCAGAATATTCTATTTAATAATTTTGGACCACAGTTGACTGCAGGTAACTGAAAACCACAGATAAGAAGGAACTACTGTAGTTCTGGTTCTATAATTATTAAATAAATTGAATCAATAGTTTAAAACCTGAAAAAGAATTCTCTAGGCTCAGATGTTTTCACTGACAAAATTTACCAATCATTTAAAGAAGAAATAATACTGATTCTACACAATCTCTTCCAGAAAATACAAGAGGACAAAACACTCCATTATGAGACTAGCACTACCTTAACACCAAAACCAGACAAAGATAGCCACAGCTCAATACCCTTCAGTAACATCGAGGCAAAAATCCTCAATTAAATAGTAACAAATGAAACTTAACAATATGTAAAATAAAAATAACATCCTATGCCCAAATGGATTGTATCCTAGAAATGTAACAATGTCCATAAGTCAGTGTAAACCACCATATTAACAGTTTATAGGAGACTCATGTGATAGAATCACATGATTCTATCAATTGTTGCAGAAAAAGCATTTGACAAAATTCAGCATCCATTCATGAAAAAAGTATCAGCAAAATAAGAATGGAAGGGAACTTCCTCTCTTTGATGAAGGGTATTCATTTTAAAAAGTGTACAACTGACATCATACTTAATCGTGAAAGACTGAAAACTTTCCCTCTGAGACTGGGAACAGGACAAGGAGTCTCACGACAAATAGTCAGCATTATATGAAAGGAATAAGGCGAGAAAAAGAAACAAAAGTCATGTAAATTAAGAGGAAGAAGTAAAACTACCATTATTTTCAACAACATGATTGTCTACATAGAAAATCCCCCCCCCAAAAAAATCTACCCAAAAATTAACACAGCCAGACCTCAAGTAAACTTAATTAGCAAGGTCACAATTACAAGGTCAACACACAAAAATCAACTCTATTCCTATACACAAGCAACAAACAATTGGAAACAAAAAAATGTTTAATACTATTTATAATAGCCTCAATATTTTTGAAATACTTCAGTGTAAATCTAACAAAATTATTATAGAATCTATATACTGAAAACTACAAAATGCTGGTGAAAGAAACCAAAACAGACCTAAATAAATGGAGATACTTATACAGTCATGGATTAGAAGACTCAACATACTATAAGCTTCAACTCTCCCCAAAGTAATATGTAGATTTAATGCAATATCAATCAAAATCCAGCAGGAGTTTTTGTAGCTATTGACAAGCTGATTCAGAAATTTATGTCAAAAACAAAGGAAATAGAATACTCAAAACAATTTTGAAAAAATCTAGAGAACTTTCGTTACATGATTTAAAGAGTTACTATAACCCTAAAGTAATCAAGATAGTGTGGTATTGGTGAAGTGACAGACATATGGACCTGTGGACTGAATATAAATCCATAAATAGACCCTAACCGATTTTTGGCAAAGGTGCAAGGTCATTCACCAGAGAAAGTTGTTTTTTTCAACAAGTGGTGTCATAACAATTGGTCATCCACATGCAAATAAAACCAAAACAAACCAGCAACCTTGACCTAAACCTTTATATAAAATCAACTAAAAAGAGTTTATATGTCTAAATTCAGTATACAAAGTCACACAATTTTCAGAAAGAAACATAGGGGATAATCATCGTGACCTAAAACAAGGCAAAGATTTCCTTGAAATGACTGCAAAAGAAAGATCCATTTTCAAAACTGATAAATTGGATCTGATCAAAATTTAAAACTTGTGTTCTGTGAAAGGCTCTCTTAAGATAATGAAAAGTCAAGCTGTAGATGGGGAAAAATATTAGCAAATTACATTTATGACTCAACAGTAAGAAAAAAACAGTTAAAAATGGGCAAAAACTGTGAATAGACACTTCATTAAAAAGAATATGGAAATGAAAATAAGCGCATAACAACTTGTACATCATTAGCCATTGGAAAAATGCAAACTAAAACTACAATCGGATAGCAGCACATCTACTAAAATGGCCGAACACACACACACGCAGGGAGCATGGCTTGTCAGTTCTTCCCAAGGTCATCAGTTACCACATGACACAACGAGCACATGCCTGGGTATTGACCCTGGAGACAGACAAACTTGCGTCCACACGAAACATAGGCACAAATGTTTGTTGTGGCTCTGTCTGTAATCACCGCAAAGCAGTTTACTCGGGGAAAGAACAAACGCACAGCGGTACATGCACAGCGACCCGGGGGAGCCACAGAGGCAGTCTCCGAGGCTCCACCTGGGTGAGCCCATGCATCGGACGTTGTGCAAAGACAGAACTAGGACAATGGAGAGCAGATCAGTGGTCACCAGGGTCTCAGAGTGGTGTAAGGGTGTGACTACAATAAAAGTAACAACCGGGGTTTGCTTTTATGTCTGCACGCTTATTCTAACGTTTGCTAGAAAAATGAACCAGCAACGTGGCCTTCTGAAACAGAGCAGTCAGGGGGGCTGGCTCCACGAGCATGACAATGTGTTTCGCAGCCACCATCGGCGAGAGAGCATGGCAGGAAGGTATGAACACACAGACAAATCGCTGAAACACTGCAGTCTGAAAACAGATCCACACACAACCGGGGCAGAGAATGCACACGCCTGTCAACAGAGAAAAAGGCGGACTCTCTGAACAGCTTAGGGGTATCCGAGCAGCCATCCAGGAAAACTGCGTACTAGCTGTAGCCCTTCTACCTTAATAAATTCCAAATCAATCAAAGATTTAAATTAAGAACAAAATGGAACCTTTACAGTATTAGGAGGAGTATGTTGTGTGTAATTTTGGAGTAAGAAAAGGCTTCTCACCATGCCACACGCTTAGGAAGTCAGAAAAGAAAAACAAAACTGATAAATGGGACTACTTAAAATTTTTTTGAATAGGAAGAAAATAATTAATAAAAAACTTAGAAATTATTTATAATACACATAATAGAAAAAGGGCTAATTTCTGTAATATAGCAAGAGCTTCTCCTTAAGACCAACAACCTATTAAACAAAATTTTATAAACATGTGAATACACAGTTCATAGAGAAAGAAAATATGCTCAAATCTCTTGATAATAAGATAAAGGCGAAGTAAAACTATAAGACAGCCCTGGCTGGTGTGGCTCAGTGGACTGAGCATGGGCCTGTGAACCAAGGAGGTGCCAGTTCGGTTTCTAGTCCGGGCACATGCCTGGGTTGGAGGCCAGGTCCCCTGTGGGGGGTGCACAAGAGGCAACCACACGTTGACGTTTCTCTCCCTCTCTTTCTCCTTCCCTTTCTCTGTCTCTAAAAATAAATAAATTAAATATTTTTAAAAAACCTGTAGGACAACCACCTTGTATATGCCAGAACCGCACAAATAAAGCAGTATGACAGTGTTTGGGCAACGGTGTGAGGAAACGGACACTTCTGTGTAATGCTGGTTAGAGTGTAATTTAATTCAGCATTTACCCATCGACAGAGGGATGATTAAATTAAAGATGGGACATTCATTGGGTTGAATACCAACCAGCTCCCAACGCAAGGCATTTCACTCACTGTCAAAGGTGGGAAGCTTCTCCCAGGGGCTTCCACATGGCTCATTGCTCTTATGTCACCTTCTCAGTGGGGTCTTCTCTGACCCCCCAGTTTACAAGTACCCACTCCCTGTGCCTTTCAGCTGCTCTTTTTTCCTTAATGACACCCACCACCATCTGACACACTACAACATACACACATTCGTGTTACTGCCCACCTCTCTAGAATGTGTGCCAACAAGGGCTACTACCTCTGCGGCACTGAGAACAGCACTAGACATGTAGCTGCTCGGTAGCACCTCTTACTAAGGGTGAGGGTCCTTCTATGTACTCACAGAAACCAAACCTGTAAGCTATAACTGAAAAAGCGAGGTGCGGCACGTGCCCAACGTGTGCTACGTGTGTGCGAAAGAAAAGACAAGAGAAGTGTCCGTCGTCTCTGGCAGGCCCAGTGGGAGGAAGGGGCCCATGGCAGCCTCGGAGGAGAGGGCGATGACGGAGTCAAGGTAGACAGGAGACCTTTCCTACCTTTTGAATTATGCATTATTCCTTCCAAGTTTGCATGATACTCAGTTTAAAATGGGGAATTTAAAAAATATGGAAGTCCTTTGACTGACAATACCATTTATAGAAGTTTATTCTAAAAAAATAACATGACAAGTACACAAAAACATGTTCAAAAAATCCGGAAACAATGTAACTGAGGGCCACGCTCCTAACAAGGAGGGATGTGCTCTCGCCATGAGCTCAGCCGCAGAGTTTGGTCATCAGACAGCAAGAAATCAAGTCATAAAAAGGGTGGCCATAACAGTTAACATTTGCTGCATGCTTAATTTGCGCCAAGCACCGCTTTAAATAAATGCTTTTACATGCAGGAACTCATATGATGTCCCTATCGGTGCCAAAAGGGAGGCAGGGGTCTGCCCACTCACCGATGAGGACACTGAGGCACAGAGTTTTCTCAAATCATCCTGGCCTCCCACAGCACTTGGGAGCCCTCGCTCTGGGCCTCATCACCCCTCACTGTCACTACTTGGTAATCTTCCGTCCCTGAACAGACACTCTCAGAAGAATCCAGCTGTGCAGTGGCAGCCTCACACCGCTCTGAAACATGGCAGTTGCCCCCGCACCTGTTTAGTGAATCCATACAGACACAGCAAACGAAGGAAGGGCGCCAAGGAGGGAAGCCCTGCCCTGGAGAGGGGCTCCCTGCAAGGGCTCCCCTCGATGGGAGGGACCCTCATGATAGACTCCTAGGGGAGATGCTCCAATGGGCTCTAACCAGGAAAGACACGAAGTCCCCAGGTCCTCCTCACTCACAGCACATGCGCACGGAATCACACACCTTATCGCTGTCGATGTTACAGGTGCATTTTCATAACTCTCAGCACCGCGTGTTTATAATTTAGCGGTGTGTAAAAATTTATAAAGGCACAACTAGGGGTCGGTTAATGACAGCTACTGTGGCAGCACATATTTAGTGCATTTTTCATGTCACAGAGATCAGCCCTGGAACAGTGTGCCACATGCGTAAAACAGGTGATGAAAAGAGGGGAAGATGGGTTAGGGACTTCGTGACAAGGCGTTCCTACTCTCAAGAGGGCTGTCCCCTCGACTGTAGGTGAGAGGTGAGGGCGGATGTGGAGGGGGTCCAGGAGCAT
The DNA here is from genome assembly GCF_022682495.2 of Desmodus rotundus. Taxonomy (NCBI): domain Eukaryota; kingdom Metazoa; phylum Chordata; class Mammalia; order Chiroptera; family Phyllostomidae; genus Desmodus; species Desmodus rotundus. The sequence continues at coordinate 3,641,918 of NC_071389.1, read as the reverse complement.
CTCTCAGTAGCTGGATGCAGGAAGCTCATTGCCAGTCAGGCTTCAAAGAGAAAAGCTTTCTGATGGAGAATAATTAAGGCAAAAGACCCCCCAAGAGAAAGCAGTCAAAGCGATTGCTGTATTGACATGCATAATTTTACCTTGGAAAAAAGAATCCCCTGCCTTTCCAGAAGTGAGTCCTAAAATAACTGCCTTTCAAGGGCCAGTGTCCTAATTGAGTTTTTATTCATCAGTGGCTGCAGATGAGCCAGAGCGGGTCCTGGAAGTTCAGCCCCAGAGCCACTGGTCTGGTCTCACGGCTCATCAATCCCACGTACCGGATGCCATGGGTCCACGGGGCGGCCCCGGGGCCAAGTGAGGCCCAGGCCCCTCAGGGAGCCCAGAGCAGCCCGGCTCCAGGTGGGCCAGGAAGGCAGGAGCCTTGGTGCCACAGGAGATGAGCGCCGGCCAGGCAGCTGTGGTGACCGGCTGCCCTTGAGCAGCAGACTGAGGAAATGGTGGCTTTGCAGCATGCCTCCTGGGAGCAGCCCTCCCATTGTCCCGCACTGCCCCCCATCCCTGCCCCACTCTCTAAAGATGAAGGGAGTTTGGGCCTTTCCTGTCCTGCCCATGCTGTGGGGAAGAGAAGAGGGGACTTCCAGGCAGTGGCCACGGAAGCTATCCACTGACAGTCTCCTCTAAGGTCACCCAAGGGTCAGGCAGAGCCCAAAGGGTTACCTGTCCAAGCTCAGAGGGACTGTCCCCAGGCCCCATCTGGTGAATCCCCTACAGGTACCAACAAGGCTGAGAAACCAACCATAAGTACCCCTGTCCTTCCCCAACACAGAGCCAAGAAATGTGATAAACAGTTATCTCTTTTCACTCACTACAACAATTAAAGCAGATCCATATTTTCAAACCATCACCCGGAACAAGTCAAAGCCACAGTACAAATCAAAAAAGAATAATTAAGACCCATACTTCTCACAATACCACAGAGTAAGGCAATTACGAGGCACTTCTAATGAGCAATTTATGTGACTTAAAAAGTCAGCATCGTGATGTGCAAAGGACACCTTGAGTGAGTTACTGCCAGTGACTCACTGGACTTTGATCCCTGGGTCTGGCCCCTGCCTGCTGTGACTTCTCTGTCACCCTCTCCTCGTATTTCTGGGCTCCTGGGTTATAGCCATGGAAGATTTCCTGCATAAGCTCAGACTGCGACTCCTATTTAGAAAGCGCCTTTAATATAGACTTGCATAAGGTAATAGCTGCTAACATCCAATGTGTGTGCTGTATCTCATCTATGATATGCAATTTAGAAGCTGTATTCTAGTAAGAGAACTTTATGACTTGCTGTCATGATAAATAAAAGTTTATGGCATAATGGAATTAATATTTACTTTGAGTGCAACACAGACTATTCAAATAAAGTTGCTCTGGAATAACTTTAAACCAGAAGAGTTTGAAAATGTCACCAACTGATAACAGGACTTGAATTCGCTTCTCCTTATTGCCCGCCAATTACTTTCAATCTTTCAATTTTCTGGTTCAATCAGTTCCTATGCAATTTTCTCAACAATTACTGCAGTTAAAACCATGGGTGTTAGATGTGCCGTGCTGAACGTGGAAGGTGCTGCTGAGCGGCCCGTGCGTGGGGTTAGGGCAGCAGGGGAGGAAGAGGGAGAGCAAGGGTGGGGACTCGGCGCCACAGTAGGGCAGAGGTGCTGGGGGCCGCAGGTGGCCCTGGAAGAGGGAAAGAGTGTGTTCTAAACGCACCCCACAAAAGCGGCTGTTGCCACAGGGGCATCTGTGACTCCTCAGACATTCAACTGGCTGCTTTAATGTGAAGGGAAATTTTAAAAAATAATGTTATCTCAAATCTAAACTACACAGTGCCTGCCTTATTCTAAAACAAATCTATAGCAAGCAATTCTTACTTGACTGTAAATGATAACTTACTTAGGTGCTAGGGGCAGTCAGTCTGGATTCCAAGTGAAGCTAACAACATTTTAGCCTCAAGACCCCTCGTGCAGCATGGACCCCTTCTAAGACGCTTTGCCTGATCTTGTGTTCATTATTTTGTTGCTTATTCTTATACAGGGCCCCCAAATCTTACTGGCTTCAGACCCCACAAAATTGGATCTGCCCCAGATCAGAAATAAACTTACATTTCAAAGCAAAACAAAAGAATCCTGTGGGAGGGGCTGGCTGTTGTGTCCTGAGGCGAGGCGGAGATCTCTGGGGGTCTTGGCACAGAACGCTCTCTGTCAAGACTGTGTCTCTGTGCGTGTGGTGGGGGAGGTGCTGCCTGAAGGTGACCAGGGAAGAGATGGAGACAGAGGGCTTTATCGGAAGCTTCCAGGAGACAAGACACTGGCCAGCCTCTGACTCAGGGGAGCTGCTGGCTTTGGGTGAGTTGGAAGCCCGCTGAGCCTGAGTCACGCAGCAGCAGGAGGCAGATTGCCCAGACTGTAAACAAGAGGGAGAACTCCCGAGCCAGCGTGGATTGGCGGGGTAGGCTGGCCCCCCACTTCTCTCCCCCTGCCGTGGTCCCTAGAGGATTGCCATGAGGGGAAGACTGCTGATGATGCTGTCACAAGGCCAACACCAGAGCTCTTGCTCAAAAGCTGAGATGATTTTAATAACATTTCTAGATGTACAGAGTGCCTTTAACATAACAAAATCAAGCCATTACTTCATATACTGCTTTACTATGAAGAAGTGCTTTGCTACTGGTCCCCTTAATGACAGACAGTCCAGGAACACACGGAGTGTGCTGGGTGGGGAACCAGGGCCTCTGTAGCTCCAGCTCATATTTTGAATCAGAATTTTCAGGTATTTTGAAGATGAGAAATCAGGCCCAGAGAGGGGAAGGTACTTGTTTAAGGTCACACAGCGAGTCAGTGGAGAGGTAAGATGCAAACTCCTAACATCTGACTTGATTACATCTGCCCCCTCATTAGAGCAAGTGACCTCCTTAGTTCTCTGCTGTGGAAGGAATGAGCCAGCTGTGCACCTGGGACCTGGAGCCTGGCACATGATGGAGGAGAGGGGCAGGGGGCCAAAATGCTGACTGCCCGGGGGGCGCATCTCAAAGGTTTGGTGACCCCTTGTCAGCCTTTGACCAAATTCTCTGAAACAGTTCCTGGGTGCATTCCTAAGACCTGGGGCCAGGGGTCTGGGGACTCCAGAACCTAGCACAATGCCTGCAACGTCTTCAGCGCTTAATAGAAGTTAGCCAGATGAAGAATTTATTAAGTATCTATTATAGAATGCATCGATAAATGCATAAATGACCCCCAGACAGAAGTGACATATACAACAGCCTTTGGTAATCCGGGGCCATGTGGGCACCAGACTCTAGGATGTCCCCCTAACGAGCTACAGGGTTTCTGTGTCTGTAGGTGGGAGGATATATGTGCCTGTGTGCCCAGACCCCCCAGAGAGAGGAGGGGGCTGACGGCCCTTTCTAATTCACAGCCAGAGAAGAGACAGTCACTGTGCCTGCTGCAGAAAATGCATTCCTGGGGACTCCAGGGGCGGGGACAGAACCTGTCAGTGACTCTTCTAGAGCAGAAGAGGGTCTCTGGTTTCAGGGAGAGGGGAGCTGTCCTGTACATGAGCACTGGGGGCCATGCCTCTGGGGAAGGCTGACGAGGCATCCAGCCCCCACTGCTGTCCCCGGGGCCTCCCTGTGCTCCCTGGCTCTCCCCGGCCCCGCTGCTGCAGGAAGCCCTGCCCAGTTCTCGGCCTGTGTGCAGCCCTCTACGCAGGGAGGTCCCAATGAGTCTCCCCACAGAGAAGCCTCCCCGGGAGGCCCTACAGGACCAGCGTCCAAGTCCAGCTGCAAAGCCTTCGCAGTAGCTTTGCTCATTTCCAATTACAAATTGTCTAACTTGATGTTATTTAAGCCAAAGGGACTGCAAACACATACAGAACTGTCCCCAGTCAGGGAGAAGATCTGGCACAGGAAATAAGCAGAAGTGGTAAATGTTAACTCAAAGCCACTTGGCTTCTAGCTACAGTGAAGTGACTGATACTGGACCTGCCCTCCTTCTGGAAACAACCATAAAACCAGACAACAATATCTGAGGCTACTCTTTTCGGGCCCGGGACAACAGGCCAGTGACAATCCAAGAACAGCTAGGATTTGCCAATCTGGGTTCTGGTTAGAAGGGAGCTGGGCTGGAGGAAGGCCCTGGAGACTGTCTGGAGGTCCCCTGGGGTGCTTGGCCGAGGGCAGAGCTGCCTACATACAGGGTGAGACAGGACAGCAGCTGCAGCACTGAAAGCTAAATGAGGACCCCGGAGGTCACGCAGGGCTGGGGAGCGCTGAGCTCTGGCCCAGCCGAATGGAAGACCGTGCACTGAGGGCCTGCAGACTTCATTTAAGACTCCAGAAAGTCCAGGTCAGAAGAGTTAAGGCCCATGCCCCTGAGTAAGGGCCCGAGCCTACAACTAAGGACAAAACCCAAACAGACCAACCTAACAAAGATTACAACCAAGCCTGACCAGACCCAGAGGATCTGCTGGCAATTCAACCACCCATCAGGACACATTCAACACCATTTCTGGAAAACAACACAATCCACACTCCCTACAACATATCTTCCCCGGTATCTAGAAGATACCATGCTCATGGGGCGAAACTAGTCTACAGATTTAACTTCTTAATCAAAAAGAGATTTTCTAATGGGAGGAGAAACTGATTTTGCAAAACCACAGGTAGTTTTGCAGCCTTCTTTTCGCACTTGACCTCCACCCCCTCCCATCACCCCTCGCCAGGTGTCTGGCAGTTAACTACCACCTCCCTCCTCTTCACTCGGTTCCCAGGTCTCCGCATTTGCCTGGTTTTCCTTCTGCCTCGTGGGCCCCGTGTCTCCCTTTCCTTTGCTGGCTCCCCCCTTCTTCTAGAAAGTGCCCTGGGGCCTTGGTTCCTGGTCATCTTCTCTCCCTTACATTCTCCCTCTAGGTGGCCTTCCGCAGCCACTGCCTATAAGATCTGCGTCTCTGGGCTGACTGCTCCGAGCTCAGGGTTTGGATATTCAATAGCCCTTGGATATTCACTCAGCACCCACCTCAGATGTTGCATTTCATGACACATAACTCTTGATTTTCTCCCCCAAACCTGTGCCTCTTCTATAATTCTCTATGTCAGGTACTGGCACCACCCTTCACCCAGTTTCTTAGGCCCCAAGTTTGGAATCATCTTTAATGTCTTTCTTTTCCCTTACCCACCCCCCACTCAAGTTATTAAGAAGTTCTGCCATCAATATCTTCAAAACACATCCCAAGTCAGCTGCCTTCTCTCCACCTACGCTGCTGCTCCTGCCATGGGCCCCCCTCTTCCTTTGTCTGGCAGGCAGGGGATGGTTTACTGTATAGGGGGAGCACAGGTGTGCAGGCGAGCAGTGTGGGGTCAGAACCTGGCCCTGCCACTTGCTAGTCGCACAGGCTTGGGAAAAATACTCAATCTCTCTGTGGCTCATTTTCCATCATAAAGTGGGGCTCCCAAGAGCCCCTACCTCCCAAGGGCCCCTACCTCTCTCAGAAGCCTGGCACAAAAGAGTGGGAGGCAAGAGGCCGAGCAGCATACTCCCTGTGGCCCCGCTCACTTGCTCGCCCCAATGCAGCAGGATGCTGCGCTGTATGTGTGCTCTAGAGTGACCACAGGCAAGAGTGAGTGGCACCCGACATACAGCTGGTAAAGAACTGAAGCTTGGTCCACCAGCTCATGAGACACTGGATCCTCCCCACAACCACTGGGTGGGCCTGGAGGAAGACCTCATCCCAGCTGGATGTGGAGATGCCCGCAGCCCCAGCCATCACCTCAACTGCAGCTTCGTGAGGGGCCCTGAGCTGCTGGCCCAGCCAAGCTGTGCCCAGACCCTGAGCCTACACAAAGGGTTAGGTGATAGCTGTGTGTTTTTCTAAGTCACTAAGGTTAGGGGTCATTGTAACACAGACAGGTAATGGACACACCCTGCCTTCTGGGCACTAATCATCTCCTGGATGGGGTTTGTCCCTTGCCCGTCCCCCCGCTGCCAGGGCAGTGATGGGGCGTGGGTATGATCTATCTCACTCACTTCTGCACCCCCAGGAACTAGAATCGTGCCATGGCAAATACTCAGAAGTATTTGTTGAACAGACGAATAAATGTCACAGAGCTGGCCTTTTCCCGAATGGCTGTGTGACACTGAAGTGATGAACCCCTGGAAGTAATTTGAACGAGGCTTCTTCCTCCACGCTCCCAAATCCAGTGTCACCCACCATTCATTCGGCCAGCATGTGTTCTCCGGATCCTCACCACGGGCCGAGGGTGCTGCCAGGCACCGCTGAGCACACCGACAAGAAACCCACCGAAACCACCCACCGAAACCCTCCCTGCAGAGCCACAGCCTGCTCAAAAGGAGGTCTGCTCCCAGGCCTGGGGCACTGAGGGCAAGGCCACACGTGGAGATGCCAGGCGACAGACAGGACTGGAACGGGTCCCTTGACAAGGCTGAGCGCGTGTCCATGAGCCCCCCACATATTCCCACTTCCAACCCCAGCAGGTAGGCGCCACTGGGATCCCTGCTCTACAGACAGAAAGGAGTGCAGCAACTGCTCATGGTCACAGGGCAGGTAAACAGCAGGGCCGGTTTCTGGGCACCTGCAGTCGGCTGTGAGGCTGGGCCACTGAGCGTGCCACAGGACAGCCCGCAGCAAGGAGGGTGCTCCTTCCTGGGCTGGACAGGGGTGCAGGGAGGACACCAGCACCAGGACGACCTTGGAGACCAGGTCATGTGCAGAGGGCAGCTGCGGGGCACGCCTTGGAGGCCATCTGGGGGAGGACCCCGGCAAGGGTCGCCAGCCAGTGACTCCCCTGGGCAGGGTGGGTCCTCACCTGCAGGCTCCCAGTGTGACTACAGAGTCTGAGTGACTGTCTTCCCTTTAGCAGGGATAACACGAGAATACCCATTTATTTGTGACCAACAAGAACTCTCTGTTCCAGGGACCAGAAAGTTGCATGGTTTGGAGCATATTCTCTGGAAAACCAAAGGAGAGGCAGGCGGTTCCTACATTTAAGGTGTCTCACCACGGAATGCGTGTGAGCGGGCTGCGGCCCAGACTGCCGCTCTGACCCTCTCCTTCATCCTTCCCTCAGGTGCCATCCAGTCCTAGGGCCTGAGGGCCACTGTCACAATTAATGCCAAGAACTGCTGGGGTTCTCTCCTTCCCTGCTCTTGGGAGAAGCTCAGTGTGGCCCCAATACTGACCTTGGTGAGTGTCCGACAGTATATACAGGGATCAGACTTGGTGGAACAGAGCAGCCCCATTCACAGATGGATGAGGGCACCACTCACCGCCTGGGGGTTCTCATCCCCTGGGGGGTTCTCATCCCCACTGACCTCCCCTACCCCTGCACCTCTAGGGATAGCTTGTTCTGGGCTGACCTTCTCCAGGCACCGTGGACTGGTGCCTTCTGCACAGGACTGAGGGAAGCACAGTTTACTTTGGGCTTGGGGCCCCACTGCTCTTCCCCAAGCCACAGGCTCTCTGCTATCCTGTGGGCTCTGACAGGAGGGCAGCAGGAGGCTGCTAGCAGGGCGCAGGAGAAGGATGACAAACACTGAGTGCTCGTGACTCTGGACAGATCTCCTCCAACAGGCTCCGGAGGCCCCATCCGTGTTTCTGAGTTTTTGGAGAAAGGTGGGGGGCAGGCAGGGCAGAGCAGAGCTCAGGGTCTGGCTACAACATGAAAATGTGGCTCACCCTCATCCCCAGAGGAACCCCAATACATTGAGGCATTGAGCTGGGGTAACTCATGTCTAGACTCTCCATCAAGGGTTCTAAATGGGATGTAACCCATTTTCACCAGCCCCTCCAATCGTGTTGAAATTTTTGGAGCATTTTGTCGCAGCAGAAGAAAAGGGACCATTGCATTTATGAAAGCCACGGTGATGAATACATTTCCCAGTAGATGGTGAGAAAGCAAAAGGCAAACCAAAGCAGGCAGGCCCGCCCATGGACCACAGAACCACCCGGCCTCCACCCCACCACGCTCTGTGCGCTCTACAAATTGGCTCGTCATGACCCTTCTGTCTTGGCTGACAAATGACCAACTGGCCCCACTCACCCAATACCAGAGCAGAGTAGCCCAGCCCACAGTGGCCTCCAGGTGCAGAGGGATGACTCTCACAGCTGGCTACCTGCCTACACCCGTCATCCCCGCCACCATGGGCCTCACAGCAGCTTCTGGGAACAGGGTCTCTGGTCGCTGGGACAGACTGTGTGTGCTGGTGGCTCTACCCTTCATCTTGCGCCCGTACTCCAGGCCTGTCCTCCGTCTCCCAGAAGCAGCAGAGTCCCCATGGAAATGAGCTGGGCACCAGACCCCCACAGCCCAGAAGGGGCCGGACCCTGTAGCGAGTGCTGGGTGCCTGGACAACGGGACCAGGACTGGTTTTCCAAGAACTCACTCCTGATGCCTGTCTGATGGGAAGGGGGCAGTGGGCTGGGGGGCAAGGGCTCTGCAGGAAGTTCTATGCCTATTTCCTAACTGGGCATGCAAAGCTGCAGAAAACACTTGATTTGGAGTTAGGGGTCAGCCCTCCTGATGGGAGCTGGGAACGGGACTGCAGTAACACCAGTGGGCTGGGGGCAAGTGGCCGAGCTTCCTCGGTTTTCTGTCGGTGCAGCACAGCGCTCACATGCGGCCCTCGGTGACTTCCGAAGGGCTGGGAAGAGGTTTCTCCAGAAGGAATTCACTTGGGAATCAATTCAGAAACTTAAGCCAGAGCTGAGTCTGAGCTTCTCTCTCCTGCGTGCTTGGGAGTGGGGCTTCAGCATCTGGGCTGACAGGCCCAAGACAGAAGCAGTGGCAGTGAGGACCAGCCCTCGGAGACATGAAGTCTCAGAATGAACAGTGAGGCTGGGTGGCAGAGCTCTGGGGGTTAGATCCTGCCCCCAGCCTCTCTAGAGTGTTCAAGCAATTCCCGTAAAGATCCTCAAGAGACACGCACATTTGCCAGAGCCAGAACACAGGGCGGCTTCCAGAAAACACAGAATATTGGCTCTGCCTACTAAATAAGTTATTTCAAAAAAACTTTTTTTTTCCTTTTTTCAAACTGCCAGTATGTTACAGCAGTTCAGAATTGATCCCCAGGGATGGCTCTGCCCAATAAGCCTTCCCTCTCGCTCACGTCCCAGGAAGCCTCAGAACAAGCCACCGCTGCAGCAATTCAATCTCCATATATTTTATTTTTAAAATATTTCATTTCTGGCCACCAGTCCTTAGATCTTCAATTTGATTTGGTTTCTATAAATGGATTTTTCATAGTGTAGGTGGAAAGTATATTTAATTTCGAATTTCTGCAAACTAAAATAGTCAATATAAACGTCAGAGTGTGTTTTCACCATCCACCATTCCCGCGACATGCGTGCCCTTGGACAGCATTCTCAGATGTTTCCATGTACAGAGCCCAGGCAAAACAGCGGGGGAAGCCGCCATCTGGTTTTCTTCCCTGCACCACTTTCTGTTTCCAGACAGTTGCTGGAAAGAGGAACGCGTCTCTAGTGTTCCAACTAAAAAGCCAGATTTGGGTGGCAACCAAAAATGTGTGACGGTAATGCGGCCAGTGGAACAGAACCAGGCTGGCTGCCCTGTCCCCACTGCCACCCGTGCCTGGGCGAAGCTCTCTGCTCTTCTGCTTCTGCTAGCCCAGGAGTGAAGCACAAAGCCCTGTTCAGTGAGCATCCCTCGCTAGGAAACAACTTGGGCCCAGAAGACAAGTAGACCGTTTGCTCGGTGTGATGAGGAGGGTGTGCTTGGAAGAACAGTCAGCCCACTGGGAACAGTTGCTTAGAGTACACCTTCTCTCCACAGCTCCTAGGAGTTATGCATTATCGATTCCACTTTAGATGAGGGTGCTGAGGGTCAGAGAGGCCCACTGCTGCTGCTTAACGACGTTGTGGCAGAGCTGGGTCAGGCTGGCTTCACAGCACAGGTCTTCCCTACCAGTGAGCCGGCGCTCTCCCTGCTGCACACAGCTCTACAGAGGTCCCTCACGAGGGTGGACCCATCACGGTGCAGCTGCCTCCACATCTCTGCCTGTCCTTGTCCTCACCTCTCCCAGTGGTGGGCACTGTGTCAGCTCCCAGAGTGAAGGCCTACCTGGGCCTTGAGCGGGTGCACCGTGAGGAGACCAGACCATACATTCCCTGGCCCGGCATGGGGCTAAGGTTCTGGCAGACACAGAGGACAATGGACTTGGGAGCCTATACTGTGCACTCAGCACCTAAGAGCCAGGGGCGAGTTCCTGTCCTGCCAGCACAAGCTGAGCAATCCTGGGTGTCCTTTCACCTGTGAGCCTGTTTCTCCATCTTCCAAATCCCAGGAAATCCCGGAGCAGCCAAGTCTAAAGGAACCTCCAAGGATATGTTGGTAAAAGCACAACCGAAAACTCTCAGAGGTTTTCCAGTGACTGGAGCTTCATCCTACTCCTGTCCCCAGTCCCAGGGCAGGTGGCAGCCCCGCACTGATGTGATGATGGAGATGACAATGACAAAGATGATCACATGGATGTGAAGGATTTACATGGATGCGAGCCAAGCTAAAGACAGCAGTCTGTTTATAAGTGGAGAAAACATTTAAAATTTATCTCAGTACAGGCTGGAAGATTAGGGCACCCAGCACCCTGGTGGAATCATTTCAACGCACCTGTTTGGACATTCAGCATGGCTTCACAGAGCTGCCCTGGCATGGCACTTCCCACAAATGCCATGGCCCCCAGGTACCCTCCCTGAAGGATGGCAGGGGACCAGGTGACGGGCAGCAGCATGCACCCCACCTACAGCTCCGTTTCCCAACCCACAGATGCTCCTGCTGAGGATGCGGGCAACCAGGAGGGAAAAAAACGTGGTTTACAGTCACCTCAATCCACAAAGACTGTGTCTAACATGGGAGAAGGCCTCCACGCCATGTGGAGCCCTTTCAAAGGTGGAACTCTGAGTCCCTCACCTCCACCCCTACTTCTGCCAGGCCACGTCTGTGCCACGCTGGCTGACTCCCCTTTTGTGATGACTTTGATGGAAAGGCCACGCTTTTCATGGCAATTATACATTCCCTGCTACTTTCAAACACGCCTTGTGTGCCCCCACCATATCGGCTTCCTGCAGCTATGGTACGAATTACTGCCAAGTGGGGGCCAGAAGCCCAAAACCAAGATGTGGTGGGCTACGCACCATCCGGAGGCTCATGGGGAGGAGACTTCCTGCATCTTCATTTCCAGTGGCTGCTTTCCAGTGGCAGTCCTTGGTGTTTGCAGCTCATAAACATATCACTCTCTTCTCCGCCTATGTCTATACACAGTGCTCCCCCCCATGGGCCTGTGTCTGAATTCCCTCTTCTTATAAGGATGCCAGTCATTGGATTAGGTTCACCTTCACCTAGAAGGACCTCATCTTGACTCGATTAATTATATCTGTCAAGTCCCTATTTCCAAATAAGGCCACATACTGAGGTTTTGCGTGAACATGATTTTGGAGGGATACTATTTAAACCAAAACACCCCTGATAACTATGAATGCTGCAGGTACATACTTTACAGATGAGGCAACGGGGCCTGTGTTCCTCTTTGCGCCTGTCTCACAGGGAAGGGTGTTCCTTCCTCCCCAAGGTCAACCCTTCACCTGTGATCTGAACCTCATGCCTTCATTTGTCCTCTGGGACTTGCTCTCAAAACTGACCCTTCCCATTGAGTCTCCACTCTCGCCACCCCCACTCACTTCCCTCATCCAGACACACACGGAAGACTCCCAGCCTCAGCCCAACTTTGACTCTACTGCCCCATCTCTCCCGTCCCCACCAACTGTTTCATAAGAGCAGCCTGCGCTAACTGCCTCTACCTCTTTCCACTCTCACATCAGCCCCTGATGTGCTGGCTCTGCCCATCACCTGTGTGCTTTCCAAGGGCACCAGAAACCTCTTGGTTACTGTCCTCTTCCAGTCTTCTTCCCCTTCCTACTCCTGCCTCGTGTAACACAGTAACCCAATTTCTCCCTTGGCCTTCCTGCATCCAGTACGTTGCCCTTCCTCTGGGTCTTCATCTGCATTCTTCTTTCTTGCCTCTTCTCCTCCAGGCCTGTGGCCCCAAACTCTCTATTGACTTAATAACCCACATCATAACGACTCCATTCAGCTGCTGTTCACTAAGCATTAGGCTAAGCACAATGCAGAGATGCATATCTGACGTTGCTTCTGACTCTTAAAGTCTAGAGAAGACAAATTGAACAACCAACCATAGTGCGAAACAGAGGTCAAGTGGGGGTAAAGGACATGAGTTCGAATTTGGGAATCACACATTCCTAATCTTGGATCCTGGCTCCACCACTTACCTGAGTAAGTCAGGTAACCTTCTTGGACTTCAGGTTCCTCATAGATAAATAGAGGTAATAATGGCAACAAGTCCATTGGGTTCTCTAGAAAATTCACTGAGATGATATTCCCAGGGTGGAGGCTGGCCAGATGCTTATCAATGTCATTGCTTCTCCCCAGGCAAATGCAGACTACTTTCCTAGCCTCTCTTGCTCTTAGATTGGTCCTGTGACTGAGTTCTGGCCAATGAAACAAGCATAAAGTAATGGATACCACTTCCGGACCGGACTCTTAAAACACCTTCTCTGTCTCCTTTGTCCTTGGGGCTACCAAGGCTCCCTGATGGTGGAACCATGCAATGGAAGACACTGGGACCCCTGAGTCACTGGCTGGAGGAAAGCCCCTCTAGAGAGGTGTCTGACTCAGCCTGGGTTGCACTATGAGTGAGATGTAAATGCAGATCAGATTAAGCCACTGGTAGTGCAGGGTTTATTTGTTATCAAGATATGGACCATTGTATCCTGACCAATACAACATATATAAATATTCGCTATGGAGGTGATGAAGGAGAAGGAAGAAGGGGAGAAGGGTGGACAGCCTTGGTCATAACAGCCCACCTCAGCCTTGAGAGCTGTTTGGTATACACGAGTTAGAGATCTCATGAGACCAGGCATCCTCTGAGGTCTCTGTCCTCAGATGGCTACAGTGCCTCAAACCTGCAGCATCATAATGAGACAAGACTCAGTTTGAATCCAAAACACATTACCAATGAGGATGATGCTCAGCCTCACTCACACTAACCTGCATTCTGCAGCCAGGTGAGTACCCTTGGCTGGGGGCTGGGAGCCTCCCACACAGGCACCCTCTCCCCCCCGCTGGGCTGTTCACTATGCTTGAGCTGTTCCTGTGTGCTGAAACCCCCGTGCAGCATCTGCCTCCCTCCTCCCACGCCCAGAGCCTGTTCTCATTGCCAAGTGTCTCATGACAAAAATAACTCAGCTTTCCCTCATTCTCTGAACTCCCCCCAAAGTTGCAGAGTCTCAGGGCAGGGTGATCTCTACATAGAGTCAGATAAAGTTAATTTATGCCAGTGGAGGAAGTCTCAGGGTGGTAATCACTGTCTTTGACACTTGGAGTAGAAACAGTGGGAGCAGTAGCTCCAGTTTCTATGTACTGAGGGCCAATTTGATGGAAGGCAGGAGGCTGAACTCTACACATGCAACTTGGAGTCCTTAGAGCTCCTCTGCACCCACTTCCAGAGGAGGAAACTGAGCCTCAGGAAGGTTAATTAACTTGCCTTAGGTCTCACTACTCATGAATGGAGAGCTGGAATTTTCACTCGGGCCGGGGTCAGCCTGCACACCACAGGGCTTCCCAAGCATGTGTCCAAGGAACCACCATGAAACACAGCGCGGATCGTGGACTTGGCTGCAAAATGGCTCCAGCACTTTTGCCTCTGGGGGTAACTACCTGCCACGGTTCTGTCTGCTCTCAAATTAAAATAAAACAAAGAGGAAATTCGCTCTTGCTGGTCCTCATGACCTACTTCCTCATCAGCAGCTATACCTATGGGTAACGTGGAAGGGAGCTGTCTAACCAAGACACAGCTGAGGGCACACCTGGCTCTATCCTGCTCAGGGGGGCAGCTCCCCTCCCCGGGCCACGTGAAGCATTGGGTTTTCAGGAGGGCTGCTTGATGTGTCTCCCCGACACGTGGACAGGCAAGCTGAGAATCCCACTCCACCTTGCCATCTCTCCCTGGACAAGCTCTCTGCACTCACTGGGAAGGAGCTCCCAACACCAGGGCCACGTGGCCTGGCCAGGGAGGCCAGGAAGGAGCAGTTGGAGCTAAGACCTGAGAACATGTTAATTTGGGAAGAGGGGGACGTGCCCTAGGCAGAACAATGTGTGGTGGGTGGGCACATGGTGAGCCAAGAGATGCAGGAGCTGTGTGGAGAGCAGGATGAAGCCACACATGGCCCAGTGTGAGGCTCGAGGGACGATGGCAACTGCTGCCTTCAACTGGGTGCACTCTGTGGGTGCGGGTGCCCATGTGGACTCATGAATCTCTTACCACAGTGCCTGTTCCACAAATAACAACAGCAAATTAGTAATAACAAGAGTGAACCCGAATAGCCTTTCTAGGTGTCAGGGCTGCCTAGGAACAGTGTCTGTGCCCGACTCATGGAAGACCAGAGAACTAGAACGCAGGAGAATGGACATAAAATGCACGAGGCCTCCAGGTGAAAAAGGGGGCGTGGGGACCCAACCTGGGCAGTTTGGCTCTGGAGCCCCAGTGTCCAAGCAGATGGCTCTAAATCTCCTCCTGAGAAGGAGGGACTGATGGGGTTTGCCCTGTGCCAAGACCCTCAGAGGCAGGGTGGAGAAAGGACTGGGTGAGAGCTGACCCAGAGGGCCACAGAGAAGGATCATGTTAAGTCCCGGGAGTAGCCTGGGCTAGTGTGATGGCCAAGAGGTGGTGGGGAAGGGGATGGATTTGTGAGCTTCAGGAGGTCGGAGGATTGGACTGTTTTGGACAGGGGCTGATGGAGAAGAGTGTGTTGAGATCTACTCCCGGGTTTGGTTCACATAACTGGATGGACAGTGCTGCCTTTCACTGAAATGGAGACATGTGAAGATGAAGGTCGTGAGTTTAGTTGAGCTCTGCTGAGTCTAATGGGAGAGGTCAAATACACAGCAGATATCCTACCTGCCACTCAGAGAGGAGGTCTGGGTGGGGGGGCACCGAGAAGGGTGAGTGGCCCATGGGCAGGAGCTCATGGAGCCACAGGGCTGCCTAAGACAACCTCAGAGCAGGGGAGATCCACACCTGGTGAGCTCCACAGCCCAGAGCAATTCACAGCCGTTGAAAGTGCAAGGAACAGTCAGGGACTCAGGATACCTTGCACGATGTAACATTGCGTGGAAAGTCGGCATCAAGGCCCACGCGGAAGGTCTGATAGGCTGGATGGCAGTGTACATGCCGTACTTCCTAGAGGTTGGGGGAAGGAAACGTCCAAACCCTAAAAAGTGGTGATATCGAGGGACAGAATTAGAGAGGACTTATTATCTTTGTTCTTCTTTATGCTTTTCTACATAATCATTTATTCAACAAATATTTGTGGAGGACCATGATTCATTTAACTAATTCCTTACTGTTGGAGAGTTCAGTGATTCCGATTCCCACCACTATCAATACTGCCATAACGAGCACTGCTGTACACAAAGTCTGTGGGCTCTGTCCTATTCTCCCACTGGTTCCCTATGGCCCAAGGCGACAGATCCCAACCACCCCACCCCCCAGCAGTATCTAAATGAAGCTGGTCTTCCTTTCCTTGAGTCCTTCAGCCTTGGAGTAAAGTCACTCTCAAGCCTCAGCCCACAGCCCAAATGGCAAAGGAAGGGTGAGAGAGAGGTCACAAGGCCCAGATTGCTGGGTGGAGGACACCAAGGAAAAGGAGTTTTGAGGAGGGTGAGACTCCTGTGCTCCCAGGAGCTCCACTGAGGTGAGAGATGAATACCTGTCAGCTGGATAAACTGGAGGTCACTGGTCACCGCTCTTCCAGATGGGGAGAGGGGCAACTGTCAGACTGGCTAGAGACATGGGGAGCGGAGTGAGACAGAAGGAGGTTTGTGGGGGAGAGAGAAGGCCAGACTCAGGCCTGAGGCCTAGCACCTATGGGCTGTGTGGTGCAGGCCAGCCCCAGAACTGCTGCAGAGCTGAGAAAATGCTGCCTTGGGAGACATGGGCTGTGGGACGGCAGGGTCCGTGGAAAAGTGTGTGCAGACAGTGACCACCAGGAGCTCTGGCATGCAGGCGTTTCTATTGCACTCTGCGAGTCAGAGAATTCATGAGATAGAAGCTCCCTGCAGCCCCCTCTCCTGGAACAAGGGGGTGGTCGTCGCCTACCTCAACTGCACAGTGAAGGGCTGGCCAGGATGAGGTCCCGCTCTGTTCCTGGACTCTGCAGCAGCTGCACCCCTAGGTCAACCAAGCATTTGTCAGAATAACACAGAGCTCTGGGGGGGGGGAAGGGGGGAGGAATGTGCCATGTGTGGAGAAATGCTGATTCCTGGCATAGTTGGCACAGATGAGGAATTGGTTCTTACTTGTTCTACAAAGTAAGAAATTTGGATTTAGACTCATTAAACACACACATATTTCTTTCTTATTCCTACCATAAACAAAAAAATACACACAAAAAAACCCCCATATGAATTTGGAAGATTTTGCCATGACAATTTAAAAACCACTTAATACCCCATGAAATAAATACAAGCTGGTAAATTGAATGGACAGTGATATTAAAATATTTCATTAGATGCTTTTTATGCCAAATTAAGCTGCTGCAATTATATTGATATTCATGGTCGGCATTAATCTAAAACTATTTTAATACTTTTTCTAATTTAGCATGATTAATTCTTTCATTTAAGAACACACTCATTCTCAAGTTTTTGATTGTTTTCCTCTCCTGCTGCTTTGATTCCTCTTCGCAGGAATATTTAATTCACCAGGGATTCGTACTCAAAGGGATGGAGCCTAATTTTTCAGGACATTTACCTGCCTGAGAGTAAAGCTTTTACTCTTGTTTCTACAACAATCATTTCCTCTGTGCGGAAGACCATGCCTTTGACACGTTAGCTGTAAAGGACTGCGATTTATTCAACATACACCTGCAACCCTGACACCCTGAGGCCACTTTTTAAAGAGATTCCTGAATTGGTTGGCTAGATTAATATTCTGCCTAGTCATAAATAAAAAAAGTTATGAGTCTGTGCTTTAAAAACTAAACTAATGTCTTTAACATAATTTGTGCTGCCAGTAGGGGACCAGAAGTTGGGGGCCCTGTGGTCAGGTGCAGAAATCGGGGCTGTGTGCCAGTGCCAGCCTAGTAATTTTTCTGTGGGAAATTCATCAACAGATCATTAATTCTGTGTTTGTAAAGAATTTGGCTCTTTAAGTCAAACAAATGTGTCATATTTTGGATTCTTCTTTACAAAATATTTGTTTTCACTTTTCAGCACTTCTCTCCTAATTTGGTTTTAATAATAATAATAATAATAATAATAATAATAACAACAACAATAATAATAAAAGTATACAAATCACAGTGCCAATTTCTTTGGCCAAGATGCACCGCACTGTTGTAGCATCAATTACTCAGACAATTTCAATCCATCCAGACACTAATGTCATCAGTCCATGGAGAACTTTTCGAGATAATTTACACAGAAACTGCCTTTACATGCTAAGTGAAAAACATGCAGCTCTAGTCAATGGGATTTGAATTACAATCCCACCACATGCAGGTTGGCTTTATTCATCCTATTTATTAAACAGGAAGAAGGCGATGCACTCAATTATGAAGCAATTACCTGAACAGTAACTGCAAACCTGGGCCACACGGCAATTAGAACACTGCCTCCCCAGGAAGAGCACGTCCTTGATGGCTCTTCTGGCCGTTCACATGGCGCCAAGAGCACGCCCGAACTTCGAGTGCCGCCACCACGAGTCCACAGAGAGGCTGCCTCTGCAGCAGCCCCTTCTTAGAGGTGCAGGCTTCTGTGTCCTTGGGACAGGAAGGTCTTGCCATAGAGGCAGGGGCAGGGGGATCGTCGCAGCACCCGCAACGAGCCAGGAGAAGCTCTCTAGGTGCCTCCTCTGTGGTTTTCCCAGTGGGCGCCACTCGGACATCTGGAGGTTGTGTGGTGACTGGCCAGCAGGTGGGCAGGAAATCAGTGCATGGCCAGGACCAGTGGTCAGGAGGCCTGGCTGTGCACCAGGCTGGGGAGAGCACAGGGCAGGCTTTCGTGCTTTGTTGTTATTGCTTAAGGCCAGGCATTTCTGGCATTTACAGGAAGAAAGATGGTCAGTGAGGGCCCAGTGGCCTTTACAGAGGCTGCAAGGTTTCTACAGCAACCAAGGGCTCCTACAATGCATGCACCTCCTCTGCTCTGGGTCCACCTGGCACGGCTTGGGGGACACCTCTGTTCTCTCTTCCCACCTGGGGGACTCTGACTGCTAAGGATCATGCTCAGCAAGTCCCTCCTGTCTGTTCCAGGGACCCCCTCAGCTCAGCCTTCCTCTTATTCCCCAGAACAGAGGCAGAGAGAGTGGCTGTCAGGGTCCTACTCCTGCCTTGGCTGGCAGTTTAGCATTCAGACCAGCGTCTCTGAGCCCCGCACGGGGGGCTTTGGAAGCACCAAAAACAGATGCTGGAGGAGAAAGCCTGGCCCGTGGCGCGGTGAGGTGTGGGGTGGAGGCCAGGAGGTTATCTCTGCAGAACCCTGACCACCCTGTTTGCGGTGCTCTGACAAGGCTCAGAGCCAGTCAGAGCAGATGCTCCTGGTGCCGGGCGGCTTGACATTCTGCCAGGAAGGGAGCTACGGCTCTGTAAGGATGACTTGTGTGACATATGACAGCTTTCGGGGCTGCCAGTCCCTCGGCTTCGCTGCTCTAAGACCCCAGCCATCTGTAGCCTCTCGCTTCTAAGCCTGGGGCCCGGAATGTAAAATGGAAGCGGGAGAAGAAACTAACCAAAAAAGAAGCAGAAGAAATTTAAAAAAAGAGAATGTGAGAGGAGCCAGACCACCTGTTCTGAACAATGAAAAGAGAAGTCCCTCTGACTCGAATCTGCACTCCACCTCCAGTCCACCCTCTGAGTGGCAGCCTGCTCTATGTTTCTAAAACAGTAGCATGATGCCGCACCCCCTCAAGCCCTCCTCATGGCCCCTTCGCTCTTCTAAAGGCCTTACTACAGCCTAGGAGGCCCTCGAGACTCAGTTCCCACCCTCCTCCGCAGCCTCCCTCCTCACTGCCCCTTCACCATGCCCTCAGGACACTAACTGGCTGTCCTTCCCTCCTTTCCTGTGCCCCAGGGTCTCTGCACAGTCTCCCCCTGCTGGGCCGCCTTCCCCCTTCTCCTCCCTACCCTGCCACCCTCACTCACTGGCACTCTCAGTGAGACATCACTTGTTCAAAGCTACCCTCTCTGATCCTCAGATTAGACTAGACCCTCCTGCTGCCAGGTCCTCGAGTTCCTACACTTTTCCTTTACAGCTCCAATCATAGTTGTTTTCGAGTGATCAAGAGATGACTACATCTACTCTATCAGCCTGGAAACTCCCAGCCCTGGGAAGGGGCTCAAAAATAGGTCTAGGATGAGTGAACCCCAAAGCCAGGGCTGTCAGGAAGACCTAATTCAAGTTGAAACTCTAAGACTGGAGGTAGAGAATTCATCTGAGCTTGGGGGTAGGATGGCCTGCACTCCAATCACAGCACTGCTACTCACCAGCTGAGCCACTGGCTGCCGTTCCAGCCCCCCGAGCCTCAGGGCCCCTGCTCAAAAGATCACGGAGTTGTTGTGAAGTGAAGGTCGTGCATGAAGAGCACTTAGCATAATCAATGGGAGCTACCACCAGGACTTTTACTGTGGTGGTTACTATTATTAATGGCTGAATGGCAAATGGAAAACTTCTCACTACAAAACCTCAAGTGCAGGTGGCTCTTCCATCCCATCTGAGCTAGAAAACGGCATTAGGCCACACATAATTCTTGCTCAGCCAAAGATTTCACCCATCACTAAGTTAATCACACTACCACCAGCTATGTGCCCTGTCCGAGCCACTCCCTGCGGGTGGGGTCCATTTGTTGAAGCAGTGGGACCCCACGACATTGTTTGTAGAGGAACTCAACCTTTCCAAAAGACGCGCTACCGTATGGACCAAACGTTGCGGTGCACCGCCCCCTCCGCCCCCAACCCAGCACTGCTACTCCATTTCTAGCAATGTGCCCAAGGAAACAACTGGACAAGGCTGAAAAGCCTGGCACCCAGCAAGCCCTTGAGTAGTCATTGAAGGATCACTGAACAAACAGGACGTCACAGTGTGATTTCTAAAGGCAAACAGGAGCAACGTCACCAACGTCTGATGGCAGTGAAGAGGCTGAACACACAGGACCACACAGAGCCATGAACAGCGACGGAAATCACCTAACATGGAACCCGGTGCGAAAAGCAAGTGCAAACCAGTGTGTACGACGTAATCTCCCGGGCTAATGAGGTGTGTGCATGTGAAAAACTCACAGAAGGGTGTGCAGCACAGTTTCAATAATGGGACTTTGGGTAAATTCCACCTCTTCCTGCCTTTCTAAATTATCTGATTGTACCTGTTCATTTTGAAGCCATAGAAAAGGGAAAGGTGTTTTTATTTTGATGAAATAGAGACAGAAGAGATGACATATACTCTGTGCTGTGAGGGGCTTCTTAGGAAACTAAGAAGTCTGCCTGTCTGTCCATGAGGCAATTCAAGAATGAGTCTGTCCTGTTCCTATGTTTTATTTTCTCCATAGTATGATGTTTTGATGTCTTTATAAAATACTTTGTTGAAGTACAGCTGACATGTAAAAAGCTGTACATATTTAATGTTCATATTTAAAGACAATGTGATTGCAGATAAATATAAACCTATGACTCCACCACCACCATCGAGGCCACAGGCATATCCATCACCTCCCAAAGCTGCTTCCTGCCATTATTATTATCATCATTTTCATTATTATTTTGTGTAGCAGGAACATTTGACATAAGACCTGCCCTCTTTTAAATAAACGATACAGTATTGCTAGCTACAGGCACTAAGCTGTAGAGTAGAGCTCCAGAACATACTTATCTTGCATAACTGAAACTTAAAAACCTTTCTCCTAGGGGGAGCCTGACCCTGGGAGTTAGCCAACCCATGGGGATTGGAGAGGGCTCAGCCTGGAGCAGGTCTTTGACATGCAAACCAATACCGCTCCCCCCCTGCCCCCACCCTGGCGGCCAGCTTCCCCTGCCCCTTATATTCCAAGAGGCCATGTTCTTCTGCCTTAATAACTCCTGAGCCAGGCAGCAGGCCAAAAGGGACTGTCCCTGTGGCTGGGAGCCCACCGACGTTATTCAGACTGCCTAATCTTAAACTGCCCACCCTAGCCTGCCTTGCCTTTCCCATGGAAACTCCAGCAAAGGCCATGGCCTAGGTTCTCCCTCCTACTACACCTTCTGCCCCTCCTGGGCTGCTGTCTTTCCCAAATGGCCCAGCACGGCATGTCCCCAGTTCCTAGGACCTCTGAATATAACGAACTGTCTTCTTGAGCCTCTGTGTCATTTCTAGTGGTCAAACCTTGCTGACCATCAAGACCCAAATCTATCCACCAACCCCACATGGAGACCTGAAATCTGAGTGTCTGAGACATTGACTTGATGACCCCATACCATACTGTCCTGTTCACGGTAACTTTAGGTGAGTATGGACATCAAGCAGTCTAACTCTTTTAACTTTACAAGTTCTTTTAGCTATGCTAGGTCCTTTTTTATGTTTTATATACATTTTAGTCCCAGCTTGTCAATCCCCACCCCAAGGCAAGTCCAGTGGGATTGGGACTGGAACTGCTCTGAGGCTGTAGATCTCTTTGGAGAAAACTGCCGTCTGAACCACACTGAATCCTCCAGTCCATGCACAAGGTAGATCCCTCCACTGACTTAAGTCTTCTTTAATTTCTCCCAGCAATGTTTTATAGTTTTTCAGTTGATATATATTTTGCTAATTTTTCCTAAAACAGTTCATTTGTATGCTATTCTAAATCTTACATTTCTCTAATTGTATGTTCTAACTTATTTTCCAGTCACTCATTTCTAATATATGGGAAAACATCTGTTTTTTCATATATTGATCTCGTCCCTTGTGGCCTTCTTAACTTCATCCACTAGGTCCAATAGGTTTCCCATAGATTCCTCAGCATTTTCTGCACATCTGCGCATGTTAACTGGTAACAGAGCTTTACTCCTTTCTTTCCCATCTGTATGCATTTTGGTTCTCTTCCTTGTGTTGCTGCACTATGAAGGGCCTCCAGTGCAACCCTCGGAAGAAGTGGTAAGAGTGGATGGATGGGCCATTTCCCAATCATAAGTCAGACAATCTTGTCGATTGTTTATAACAATCAACTTCTGGTTTCATGGACTTTATGTATTATTCTTCCATTTCATTTAAGTTGATCTTTACTATTTCCTTCCTTTGGCACATATTGGGTTTAGTTTGCTTGTCTTTTTCCTTGTTTCCTGAGATGCAAGCTTTGGTTATGGCTTGAGCTGTTCCTTCTTTTTTGATGAAGGCATTAAGAGCTATAACTTTGTAAGTTTTGGCCAATTATTTTTTAAAGAAAAATTTAAAAACATGAGGGAGGATAGTTTATATTTACCCACATTTTTACCACTTTGCTTCTCATTCCTTTGTGTGTACTGGAGTTTTTATCTACTGACATATTTCTTTGCCTGAGGAACTTCCTTTAATATTCTTGTAGTATAGATCCGTTAGCAGTAAATTCTCTCAGCTTTTTGTCTAAAAATGTCTTTATTTCCCCTTCACTTTTGAAGAATATATTCAGTTAATATAGAATTTTAGGTTGAGTTTTTTTCTTTCCACAATTTAACATGTTCCATTGTCTTCTGACCTGCAGTACTTATGATCAGATATCAGTTGTAGTTCCTAGCTTTGTAATGTGTCTTTTTTTAATTTTCCTGCCAAATTAAAAGATTTCTTTTTGTTGCTGGATTTCAGTAATTTGATTATTATATTTCTTGGTGTTCTTTTATTTGTATTTTTCCTGCTTTATGTTCAGGTTCATTGAGCTTGGATCTGTGATTTTATAGTTTTCATGAAATTTAGAAAAGTCTTGGCCACTATTTCTTTAAATACTTCTCTGATGCCCTCACCCCAACCCCACCCCATCCCCCAGGCTCTGGGCCTCCACTCCACATTATTTCACAGTTCCCTGAGTCACTGTTGCTGTTAGTTTTATCCCACCCTTTCTTCTCTGGCTGCTTCGGTTTGAGCAGTTTCTATTGCTGTATCTTCAGGTTCACTCCTCTTTCTTTCTAGTGTTTAGTCTGATATTTAAGCCCATTGCAATCCTTAGACTCTAAAATGGCCCCAATGATCTCAACCTCCTATCATTCATACCCTTGTGTAACCTCCACCTCTTTCTGGTGAGCATATTGGTGATCTGCTTCCACAGGATACATCACAGGTGATGGAATATTACTCCTGCGATTAGTTTACAAGAGATTATAACTTCTGTTTTGCTAGCAAACTCTCTTTACCATTATTTATGGCTTATATACTTAATAAAACAAGCTGCCACTTTGGAGAGATCTATGTGGCAAGGAAATGAAGATGACCCATGGCTAAAAGCCAGCAAGGAGCTGAAGCCCTTGGTTTAACATCCTTCAAGAAACCAAATTCTTACAACAACCAAGAAAGCTTAGCAGCAGATCCTCCTCAGCTGAGCTCTCAGATGAGACCTTGGCCCTGATTGACTCATTGATTACAGCCTTGGGAAAGACTCTGAAACAGAGGAGTCAGCTGAACAACTCCCAGATTTCTGACCCTCAGAAACAGTGAGATGATAAATGGGTATTGTTTTAAGTTGCTACATTTGTGGTAATGTTTTACACATCAGTCAATAACTAATACTCTCATCTGGTGAAATTTTCACTTCAGATATTGTATTTTCCAATTATAAAAGTTGTACTTGGTTCCCTTCCTATCTTATGGCTCTCTCCTCACACTGTTCATCTTTTCCTTTAAATCACAGAAGATATTTATAATAGCTGTTTAAAAATCCTTATCTTCTAATTCAGTATCTATGTTATGTTAGGTTCCATTTCTACTGTCTGATTTTTATCTTGGATATGGGCCATGTTTCCCCATTCCTTTATATGTTTAATAATATTTTATTGAACATGGAACATTGTGAATGATATATCATTGAGTGTAAATTTTGCTATCTTATTTTGAAGAATGTTGAATTTTGTTTGTCTGGCACTTGTAGATCAGCTTGCTCACTTCTAGGTTTGCTTTTATGCTTTGCTGGGGGTGGGGAGGGGGAGTCTAAAGTATTATTTACTCCAGGGAGAGTTCGGCCCTACTATTAAAGTGTGACCCTTCTGGGACTTCTGCTGGATGCTTCAGGTATTCGATAACATCTCTTCACCCAGCCTAGTCCAAACTTGAACATCTCCCAGTTCTATGTCAGTTCTGAGAATTTTTAGCTTATAACTCCCAGTGGTTGTTTTATCAACTGACCTTGTGGAGTTTCACTTCATATATACTCAACTTAGTATTTAGCCAAAGACTCAAGGGGACCTACTATGCAGATTTCTGGATCTCTTTCTCTGCTTATTTTCCTTCTCTCCAGTACTCTGCTCTGCAAGTTCCAACTGCCTTGGCCTCCCCAAACTCTGATCCCCATCTGAACTCAGCTAGGCTACTGGTCTCTGCTTGTTTGCCCCCATCTCCATGCTACTGGAAAAAGCCTCCAGCCAGAAAGCCAGAGATTCCCTTGTTCATTCACTCCTCTCAGATATCACAGTCCTGCATGTCTGATGTCCCACTTCTGACAACAGTTGTTTCGCATATTTTGTCCAGGGATCTAGTTGGTTTTAGTGGAACAGTAAGTCTGCTGCCAGTTACTTTGTCATTGCATTAGAGGTATCTGGGCATTTTTAGAGATGTACGAGAGAGTGGGATTAGCGCTTAGCTCCATCCTTGGGTTCCTAAGCTTTTTGCAGATACCCAGCTAGCTTATTCGTCATGGGGGTATTGGGGACAGTAGGAAGAAGCATCAGAAATGCTCCTCAGTGGCTGTGTCATATCCTCAAAGCATTCATGACAACCAACCCCTTTGCCTTCTCAGCAAATAACTTGTCAGTATGAGACTAACACCCACCAAAAGCCCCTCAGTCTACCACGGATTTGTTTATTCTGTGGGTTGTACCTGACTCTCTTTGTGAAAAGTGATGTGATCACAATTTATGAACCAAGACCCTTGCTCTGATGGTAGGTCTGGAAATTTGAACTTGGAGGGGTTCCAGGAGATCCTGTGAGTCTTAGGCATCTGGCATACTGCTAAACAAAGAACCTCTGGCCACAGGGCCCCTCTTTGTCCCCTTATAGAAGGTACAATCTCCAAGGCACCTCCAACCTGGCTGATATTCAGAATCAATCACCTGGGAAGCTTTTTTGAAATTATGAATGCCCAGGTACCCAGACTACACATTAGAGCCTTGGCACCCACAATGATTCTGCTGCATACCCAGGGATCGCTCTGCTGCCTTGTATTTTATGAAGCCCAGGAGCTCACAAACATGAAATCTGAAGACTTACGGAAATGCCAGTGCCCTGTCAGCCATCCAGCATCAGTCCTAGAGGCATATAAAAGCCACTGACTCCGAGAAGGGAAAGACTGAGCTCTCTGTCAACATTTGTAATAAAAAGAACCTTGCAGAACATTCTGGCCAACTTGCCTTCCCTTCCTTCAGCCTTTACACTTCATAGATAAAGACACCAACTCCAGAGAGGATTAAGTGACATGTCCAGTATCACTGGGCCCAGGACCACATCACCCATCTAGAACTTTCCCTACTGCCTCCTAGACTCCTCTGAAATTCCCGTCTGCAGCTTCTTCAGACCCTTAGAACAGAATCTAAAATCCTTACCACACCTGAGCCCCACAGGACCTGGCTCCAGGCCCTTCCTGCACTCTTGCCTCTCTGTCCTGTCCCTGCTCTCCTGGCACACCGGTCCCTTTCTGTCAGTGGGAAACCAAGGCCCTCCAGCCTAGGAGAGCCATACTGTCCTTTCTGCTCAGAATGTCCTCCAGCTCTTCACAGCAACACCACTTCATTCTTCGAGGCACAGGCAGAATGTCCCCGCCTCAGCAAGGCCCTTCCAAACCTCCGAAGCCCAGCACCCAGCCATCACTCCACCTAGACGGACCTATTTGTCCCCTGCAGCACTCACCTTGGAGGTCCTGAGCTGCTCACGGCTCACCTCTGTCCTGTCTGACCCAGTGCCCAGCAAAGTGCCCAGAGGCAGCGGGCTTATTATAATGTTTCTTGGATGAATGGATGGATGGAAGAATAAAATAATTCATCAACAACCAACAAGTGACCAAAGTCACTTGGTCGCTAACATCCCAAGTGCTGCGAGAGCAAAGAGCTTCACTGGGACCCAACAGAACTGGTGGCTGGAGGACAGACCCTGCGACCCTCAGCGGTGGCCCCTGGGGCTCCAGGGTCCAGGCTATACCCATGGCTAACCCCCAATGACCCTGCAGCCAGAAGCTTCACCAGCAATGCCAGTCATGGGTTCCATTCTGAACACAGTGACGTTGAAAGTCCAGACGCCCTGGCACTTGGCAGGGCCCCAGTTTCCCACACGTGAAATCGTGTTCAGCATCCCCCACCAACAAGCACACCCAACTCTGCAGCTTGCCACAGGGCAGCCCTATTCTCCTGCCATTCCAGTGGGTCTGCATAAGCGAGGGAGGAGAATTTCAGACTCACTAGTGTCCACTCTGAAATATCCTGGGAGTTGGGCTCCTCCCTCCACAGGCAACACTTTTAAGCAGAAGCACCAACCAAGTGCCTTTGAGGGACCAGAGCCCGATTTTCTTCCATCGCGTTGTTCTCCTGTGGGCCCTTCGAATCTCTAAGCACAGCATCCAACAAGACCTGCTTCCCGCAGCATTGCATCTCAGCTTTCAATGTGGAGATCGCCGGATGCAGCAGAAGAACTAGAATCAGCATCTAAATAATGGGCATGCTTAAAGGTAACCCAGGCCTCCAGCCTCAAGGTTAGCATGGCATAGTCCCAGCACTGTCCAGTAAAATACCAGCCACATTTTAAATTTCCTAGTAGTAACAGTCAAGAGGTAAAAAGAAACTGGTGAAACTAATTTTAACATATTCTATTTAGCCAACATATTTAAATGTCGTTTTAACATGTAATCAATAAAAGTATCAATGGGTTCTTTAACACAGCTACTTTTCATACTAAGTCTCAGACAGGCAGTTTGTATTCTACACCGCTGACATGTCGCATTTCAGGTGCTCCACAGTGACATGAGTTTTGGACAGCGCAGGAGTCCAGCTACTCAGAGGTGGCACGTGGGCACCAAAACCAAACTGCCTGAGGACTTCCACGGCAGAGAAGGCAAAAAGGAGGCTTGGAAACCCTGCTCCCTGGTCCCTGCAGCCCTGCCCCACTGTGCCGGCCCTGGGGCTGGTGGAGGAGTGGACAAAGCTGGCAGAGGAAGCTGGGACTGCTGCTCAGGTTCTCTCTGGAGACTCGCAGTAATTCACTTGTACTTATTTGGCTTTTTATAAATAACAGCCACACAATGCATTCCATTTGGCGTGAGCAAAAGGCACTAATCCCAAGGGAATCTGTCACACAGACCCTCTTTCTGTAAGTAAATAAAAAGGGGACTGTGCAAGGAAAGGAAATGACACTGAACCAAAATCTGAGATTTCATTTTTCCCATTTAGATCCATAAGCCAAAATATTGCTACGGCTTTTTATAAACAAAGATAATGAGTTGTATAATTTATGTAAATTAACTAATGCTGTTGCATTTTCTGAAAGTAACATAACTGCATTATTTATTTGACGTGCCTTTTGGAATAAAAATAATTATAATTGGATATTATACCTAACAGGTTTCTCCCATTGTTTTCTTATTTGTGTTTGTGGTTTTGAGTGTAAAACAGGGACTCCCTGAATGCACTACAGGTGTGGCTCTCCTGTTGCACATGTGAAAATGACAATGACTTTCAGCCGGACCAGGGCCCTTGCCCACAACTCTGTGCCAGAAGGAAACACATGTGCCATCGGCCAGGCTTGGTCAGCAGGTGGTGGTGATTTGCAACTGGCATGGGCTACTAGTTAATCAGCAGCCCATGGGGTACACCACCTGATGTCCACAATGTCGTCCCATCTTCATTACTCACAGGACGGTCTGTGACCAGCAGCACCAGCACACTCCTAACTTAGGCCCCAGCCAGGGAACTGAGTCAGAATGCCCAGGGGACATACACACACACACCTTCAAGATAGAGAAACACTTCCATACATCTTCGCAAAGACCAGCCCTTCCCTGGACCCTTCCTGCAAGAGACAGAGCTGCACACAGGAAGGCCCAGGGCTAGATCCCCCAAGTCTGTCTGTTCCCAGTTCACAGCATCAACCCACATTTCCGCTTACATCTAGCACATGTTCAAATGAGCAATACATAATCACACATTGTAATTCCTAATATTATAATATTAAGAGTATTAAAAATGCAAGAAAGGATAATTAAGCAAACTAAATTAAACAAGGATCTTGAAATACACAGCCTTGAAAATACTTTTGCTACCTAGATGCTTGCTAACATGTTAGCCACAGTCATGCTTGCTG
The DNA here is from genome assembly GCF_022682495.2 of Desmodus rotundus. Taxonomy (NCBI): domain Eukaryota; kingdom Metazoa; phylum Chordata; class Mammalia; order Chiroptera; family Phyllostomidae; genus Desmodus; species Desmodus rotundus. Next base: position 3,613,300 of record NC_071389.1, on the reverse strand, counting down.
CCCTTTCCTGACCAGGCCTGACCCTTTGCCATCTTTTTCTGATATTCAAAACACAAAATATAGTTAACTAACAAATGTAAATAGCTCTGACTCCTCGTAACCTTGTTTATACGGAGAAAGGCAAGCCTGAGGTGGTGGAGGGAACTCTAGGGAAAACCCACTGATCTTTGGGAGGACCAATTGTTTGTGAGCAGAGGTGGGGCCCTGGTCCCCCCCCACCGAGGGAGGAATAAGGCCCATTCATTCAAGAGCAGGGTGAGGAAAACAAGGCAAAAGTACCTTAGACCAAAAGAAATGGAGGGTAATTAACTGAATTTATTTCATCTCATCTCCCTTAATCATGTAAAAACAAAACTCAAAAGTGTTCTACATTCTGGTTTGTGTCCAACACAATGTGCAAACTAATTGAGTGTAAAAAGCGTTGCTTTGCATTATATCAGTTAAAGTAAGTGTAACAATTGCTCTTCCTACCCCCAAGCTCTGTTTCATTTCTGTTTTCCTTATAATTCAGTCCATTCACAATATGTCATTGCAAACACTATTTGCAAAAGAAAGGATAAAAAAACAGATTCTTTATTTCTTAGCGCATTTATTTTCATTTCCCCTCCTCAAGCTCTCCACATTTATACTGCGCTTCCATCTGGAGGGCTTAGAAAAGTTATAGACGGAGTTACTAGACATAATGAGGCACGCTCATCTGGTATTTAGCCTGAGAATTTTATTGCCAGGTGTTGTGAAAGAAAAAAAAACCACAGCCAAAAAATACTGTGCAGCGTCTCGTTTCCAAACATTTCATATTGTGGCTGAAAGTGTTCATCAGATTGGAAGGGAAGCGACTTCATGGGGTTCACTTGCCTGTCTCCCAGGTCAAGGCCACCACCCGGCCCCAAGCCCGTGCCCCTCAAAGCGCCCAGTGGTGCAGCCCCTGCGCAGGCCCGGGGAGGCCACCACCCCCAGTAGACCCTGGGAAGGAACTCTGTGGGCCTGCTGCCCACACGCTCATCCAGTCGTGTAGGAAATGTAAACTGAGTCCCTACTGTGCTTGGTGCTGCTGAGACCGAAGCTGCGAACACCAACCAGGGCATGGGAGAATCGTCCCAGCCGCCGTCCCCTCAGGGAGCCAGGAGATCTTCCTTAGAACAACGCCCACCCACAGCCAGCTGGAGACAGAGCTGGAGGGAGCCGTGCTCTGCCCACCCTTTGGTCGGGGCTGTCATTTAGCCTGTATCAAGCATTTCACGGCCATTAAAGAATTAAAGGTCAGCAGCAAAACACACTCCCTCCCCGACTGATTAGTCCCACAGAGTGACAAGCACATTCTGTTTGTGAGAAATAACTGCTTCGCAGTTCGGTGTGTAGTCTTTGGGGAAATTGGACTTCTTATGGCATTACCCTGACAACTAGGTCTAATTCCACATATAAAAGCACATGAGAAATGAGGGGTTTAAGAAAAATATCATTTCAGGTTGTCCACCATGGAAAGGGGTTTAAGCATGTGTTTCAGCTGCACTACACGTAGGCCAGAAAGGAATCTTGGGGGAAATAAGGCATCTTGGGGTTTCCCAAGTTTGTTTCCCACAGCTTCATACAGAAGAGGTTACGACATTTAACCATTTGTCTGCTGTGTTGGAAAGAGGAAGAAGTCATAAAGTATTTCAAACTTAAGCTATCAGACAACGCTGATACCTTCGAAACGTCCCCAGAAGGCATTCCTGCACACTTGTCATCCTCACTAACCGTCACCTGGCTGCTCCCCTGCATGGCCTGTCCTCAGGTGGTGGGCTGGACAGCCACCCCTGCTAAGCCCCCCGGCTCTGTTTCATCTGAGAATGAGCACAGCCCCACAGCACTCTCACCTGGGGTCGTCGGCATAGGTGGAAGCCACTGGGTAGCCTTGGCTGCCTGCCTGCTTCTGCACGGCTGGGTTCCGGGCCAGAGCCGGACCCTGCATGAGCTGACCACACTCCCAGGGGCGTGTTCAGGTCTGAGACTCACTCACGGTCTCCCCAAGACTTCACACAAATCTCTCCAGAAATTTCAAGCAAAAGGGACACTATTGTGGTCTCTACCAGCATCTTAGGTGCTGAAATACGAAGATCTCAGCAGAGACTCTAGCATGAGAAATCGGAAACGAGAAAACAAAGATGTGGGGACTAAAGGACCATGAGCACTAGACACTGGCCAAGGGACAGAGGCAGATCACCCAGGAGAACTGGGTGCAAGGAGCCAAAGGTTGGGGAAAACCACAGCCACTTGCTTAGAATTTATGTTTCCGTAAGTGAAACACTGGGATCCTCGCCTAGAGGAGAAATCATTGACATGTGTGCTCCCTTAAGGAAGGCTTCTCAAGAGGCCCATTCCAGACCTAATAACAATCCATATTCTTCCCCAGAAACAGCAAACCGAGCCTTTGATTTCCTTATCACCGCAGATACATGAATCATTAAGCTGCAAACCAGAAGTTCAGTTTATCATACGCCACCTAGAATATTTAATAAAATAAATTCCAAATAATCAATTCGTGAGGAGTCAACATCTCTCACACTTTTGTAATAAATGTCTCCTTCTTGCATCCGTCATAAAGCTGCTCGTAAACTGGCGGCCGAGATGAAAGAGCAAGTCCCTGGTTTTCTCGTGGGGTCATGCAAATATTGGAATGCGGACAACAGCATCCGCACCCTTCCTGCAGCCTCCATGCTAGGGGGACATTGTCACTAAACACGTCTGGGCTGCTTCCAAAGCAGTGCCAGCCTAGAGACACAGGTAGCTCAGCTTCTCTCTCTTCCTTTAACCAACCCACCTTTGGCTCAGCTGTCCTGGAACAAGGGAACTCAGTGCACCTCTTCAGGACTCACCCTGCCCTCTCCTCGGAGCCACAGAGCAGAGCCTTGGGCACATGGGAGAAATAGGACATTTCCCAACCCCACTTCCAAAGTGCCCTTTGCAAAAGACACTGCCCCTTTCTTCAGGCTGAGGACAAAGAAGCCTATGCCCCATGGACGGGCTGCCACTGAAAGCAAAGAGAAAGAGGAGACCCTGACTCTCCCAGGACAGCATGACTCACAATACTGCCTGATGTGACAGTTGGCACGTCATGAATAAAAGTGTTAATTCGTTGCAGAATTATAAGCTGAGTATGAACATCCTCAGGCTGCAAACACAAGCTCTAGGACAGACCACTGCTCCGATTTAAGTCCTTAAAAAGTGTGTGGCAAGTCCTTGGTCATCCCCCATCAATCTCTCACCAGCTCCCATAGTACCCTGCTCCTTCTAGAACCTGCTGCCACAATCCAGAACAGGGGTCAGCAAGTATCACCAATGGTCCCTCAGCCTCTCTTTGTAAATAAAGTTTTATTGGGACACAGTCACACTCATTTCTTAACTATCATCTATGTCAACTACTACGGTAGCTGAGACAGAGTCTGTCTGGCCAATAAAACTGGAACTATTTACTGTCCAGCCCTTTACAGAAGAAGTTCACCATTTCATCCATCCATTCAAAAAACAATGTTTCCTGAGCCCCAGATGTGTACCAGAGACCACGCCGAGCCTGGGCTGCACAATGCAGGAGGGGGGCTGCTTCCGGCAGAGAAGACAGGGCCGAGGGAACCGTTCAGTCGTGGCCAGTGGGGGTGCTCTGCTTCCACAGCCCTGCTATTCTCTCCTTCATGGCCAAGGGCAGAATGAGCAGTGATAGCTGGATATTTTATTTTAAGTGCTGGGAGTGAAATAATGAATACCAGACCAACCTGTGAAATTTTCCTTTGGACTTTTCCTAAGATTAAATAAAAACGAGCCCCACCTGCCTAAGGCTGAGCCACCGAGGGAGGACCCTGGACGGTGTGTGTCAATCAGGCTGCGAAGGGCCATGCCTGTGAGTCATGAGGCACCTTCCTGAAAGGAGACCTCGCCTCAGCAAACCCAGGTGTGGCCCGGGGGGCCCACACGTCTAACAGGCTCGCAGGGGAGGCTGACACTCTGACCAACGGACCACACTGTGGGGAGCAAGAAGCCACAGGGCCACAGGTTCTGAGCGTTCTGCAACAGGAAATTAAGGCATGCCCTGAAGGGCACACAGCATTACAAGGTGCTGGAATTAACAAATGCAAAGAGAAATGGAAGGCCATTTCATGTGTCTAGGAGAGAACCTCAGGAACCAGCAAGGTGCTCTTTCATGAAATCACCTGCCTTCCATCTATAGTTCCGGCCTCACATCCTGGCAGGGGGAGCAGAGAGTCACTCAGCAGCCAGAACCCCCACAAGTAAGAGCCCTATCAAAGCAACCTCCCCCACCCTCCAGCCTGGCAGCTGTGTGAATAGCTGTGCCCTTCTTTCATGTGCAAAGTAGAGAAGTAAAGCTTCTCTGACCACTCCTACTGGGAGCACAAAAGCCCTTCACTGCGCCTCTATTTTCCCATCTTTTTGGCTGGCCTGTGGGAGGCAGACAGAGCACAGTGAGCCTGATTAGTTCGCAAAACATATCCCTTCCCTGTGTCAATGACTAATGTCAGCTAAAGAAGGTTGGGAGTGACTCTTCTAAGACAAGCCTGGAGATCTGTGCCCTCTGCACACGGGCTGCCCCACAAAGAGACCGCCACAGCGCCCACGACAGGAGAAAATTTCGCCCGCAATATTAGGGAATTGAAAGATGCGGAGAAGATCAATAATTTACTATTCAGCCAAGTGAAGGCCAGAGACACTCTTTACGCAACGCAGACAGCCGTGTCTGGTCACTGCCCACGGGGGTGGGACACAGATCATGTTCTGAAAGGCGTCCCCAGCTGCCCACACGGCCATCTGTTACGCTCACAGAATCAAGGCTGTGTCCTGGGTAACATCAGACTTTGCATCTGCTGCGCGCTGGGGCCCAGCAGAGAAAGGCCCTCGGGTGAATTCTGACGGGGCTGGTCCAGGGCTCCCGCCGAAAGTGAACATGCTAAAATTCCCACTCATGTCCTCGTGGGCTCATCAGCAATGACGTTCAGGTGCTGTTATGATAATAATTAAATACGAGTTCAGCATACAAGTTGACAGCCTGCGGCTCTACCTCTGACAGGGAGTTTCTAGCTCAATAAAGCTCAAATTGAGTTTTAAAAAGGAAATGGCAAAATATTTCACATATTGTAATCTGCCAGGAGTAGAAGGAAGGCACAAACTACAAACACACTTCCTTCGAAATCTTCCCAGCACGTCTCTCACTCACACATGGTTCTTCCTTTCTTGGGGTTACAGTCACCGAAGGTGCAGAACAGAGGCTCCCCGCAGTCCTAGCACTTCGGGATTTAAGAAGCAAGAGGGTCCCAGGCCTGGCAGTGCTGGGGTTCACTAGCACACTGTCAGGGGCGCCTCCTCCTCAGCAGTGGCCAGCGTCCCCTCTGTGTTTACGGTTCCTGCATCAATAATGAGTCTGGAGATAAACCAACTTACTTCCTCAAGTCTTCAATAAGGACAATACCCAAGCAGCCAACTGCCTGCAAAGACTCAAAGGCAACTGCTCTGATGGCCGGAGGGCTGCCAGATGAAAATATAACCAGAGACATTGAAGTTAAGAACAATCTAACAATAGCCACAGGGGAGTGGGGCAGGGACAGTGGGGAAAGGGGATTACAGGAACTACTATAAAGGACACATGGACAAAATCAAGGGGAGGGTGGAGTTGGGGGAAGGTGGGGGGTTCGGCTGGGGTGGGGTGGAGGGATGGGAAGAAAAGGCATACAACTGTAACAATACAGCTGAATAACAATAAAAATTTTTAAAAAGAAAAATACAGGATGTCACTAATAGTGGGTCTCAGACAAACAGACACCATTTTAGTGTAAGTATATCCCAAACACTGCATGTGACACACTATACTGAAAAATAACTTACTGTTCATCTGAAATTCGAATGTAACTGGCATCCTGTCTCACATGTGTGTGCACGCCTGTGCAGGGCGAGCGACACAGCCCTCACGCACAGCCCTCACGCCCAAAGGGAGCAGATCCTGGAAGCTGAAAGCTGCAGCTTTAGGACAGTTCATAGCAGGAGAAGATGAACACAACCTGTTACCCTGAGTGCAGGTCGACAAGGGAATATCCAAAGTTCCCAAAAGGCTTGGATGAAATCAGAGCTAAGGGGGCCCAGTCCCACAGGCAGGTCCCAGAGGGAGCTGGACGACGAACTCCCAACCACTGAGAGCGCAGCAAGGAGCCTCCCTACCTCCTCCTTGCAGCCCCTGGTGGCTGAGGGAGCAGCAGGTTCCCGGGCTGGAGAAGCTGTGCAGTAGGGACTCTTCCCCTCGGATGGGCTGGAGTTATAAGAAAGAGCGGCCTGGTGACCAGAAGGGGGCCCATCACTCCTACTAAAGACCTTCCTTATCTCCAGTCTCACTTGAGACCTATACTATGGTGCACAGTGCTGTACTGAAACCCTTCACTCCCCGAACTCCACGCTCTAAGGACACATCTTCTGCGATCGGGTGTTTGGAAGCCCCTGTGGTATCGTGATGAGGAAACTGGAAATCTGGAATCAGACAGACCTGGGTGGGATCTTGGCTCTGTTACTAACCAGCTAGGTATTGCTGGATACACTTCTTACCCCTCCTGGAAATTAATCGCATCTGTAAAAACGAGGATACTGACAGTCCCTCCCTAGTGAGGATGTTGCCAACCACTGAATGAGATGATGCATGTGAAGCGATGGACACAGGAGGCATTCAGTCAACGATGCTGCTGTTGCTTGTTGCTCACTGGCTGTGGTCAGGGAAGAGGGGGCTTGGGGAGGAGAAGCAAGACCACCACGCTGGCCAGGCCTCTGCGAGCCCAGCTGCACTGAACAGGGAGGGCGCTGCTGCCACTGAAAAATGCAGCTAGCTTACTGCTATTTATTAGTTAAAATTTTAATTTTATGAATTGGGTAAGGACATGTCACCAGGGATGCCAGGTAATTAGAAATTAAGGAAAGACTATGGATTTGAGCTCCTGAATTGATTCTACCCAAACACATCCAGGAAACAGGAAATTAAGTTTTAACATGTTAGCGTACCAGCAGGACGCTGCACAAAAATTTGGATGATTTAAAGTCAGAGAGAGCCCTGGGAACTCCCCAAGGTGCCACTGTACGGACGGGCCCTTTCCACTGGAGCCGGTTATGAGGCCAGGACCCCACCGTCGCCAGCGCTTGGCACCAGGCAGGAGAGGCAGCGGGACTGGGAGTCGAAGACCTGGGTTCGAGTCCCAGATGTGCAACCATGACTGCATCGCAGGGTGGGAGAGCCCCCGATGAGGGGCACCTATGAGGACTTGGTCAGTCTCACCGCTCAGAGCAGTTCCCTTGGTGATCTGCCCCAAACCGTGCTCAGGGAAACATGTTTATTTGAACCCCAGAACCTGTGCGGTAACAATTGCCATGTCCTGTTGAAACGACCAGCTTTATGTTTCTGTAAGTTTTTCAAGCATGATTCTGTCTTACTTGCCTCTCAATCCTGCACTTAACAGATCATTAGAGTCTAGAAACTAGGCTTTCTAGCATCTGGAAAATACCAGATACTCAATGTGTATGCATTGACCTGGGCAGAGCTAATATGAAGTCAAGGAGGACACTTCCTTAAGAAACGTACTGATGGCCTGGTGGGCACCTGCAGGGCGGGAATCGTGACTCTGGCTGCAGAAGACCCAGGAGACGCTGGGCGGGGCCAGGGTTACAAGGCCAACACAGGCTCAGGCAGACACAGAATATAACAGACTCTGCACAAGGACTGCTGACATATAAACCGCCTGGGCGCATGGCAACGCTGAAGGGGAACGGTGTGAAATAACACGTCCACCGACCAAAGCCACACAGTGGGTTACAAAAAGCAAAACCGTGTTATTCTACTTAAAACCTACCAGGGCAGCACGCAGACTCACTGGAGTGGGGAGCCTCCACTGCTGAGCTGGTCCCTCAGCCAACTTCCTCCTTGTCTATTCACTGCTCTTTCCCAAACTTGGCTTCAGCGCCACACGTGTTGTGGCTGGCTATTTTAAATATTTTTCCATCAGCTGCAAGCAAGACACCTATTTATCTTATGGTTGCAAGCAGAGCTGAACCGATCTGGCATCGCCACGAGGCAGACAGTTATTTCATGCCCTGTTAATTCCTAATGCGGTAACTACAATATCATCCCTACTTTTAAAAGAGGTGCTTTTTTTTTCTTTTTAATATGTGGCCTAAGTGTCCAAATAAAGAACATCAGTCCTAATGAGGCTGAGTCCAAAAACATAACCTCGTTACCACTGCTGCCGCACTCACAGTGGGCTCGGAGCTCGCAGGCTCCGTCATGTCAGCAAAACTAAATGCTCTTCACTGCTGAGAAGTCCGATCGGAGATGACGGCTGGCATTTCTGCCGGGCAGATGTCCAGGCCAGGGGGTGCCTGTCCACCACAGAGCAGGCTCGGTGGGGCAGGATGTCTTTGTGCAACCACAATTGCGCCAACAGCCTCTGCAGGGACCACCCATGGTTTCAAAGGCAGGACACCCAGCAAAGCCCGCCCCACGATCAGAACAGAGGAAGCCCTGTCCCTGCAAGGTAAACATCTGGTCTGATGGGGCTGGAAGATACTGACGCTGCACACTCCTGGCACCTGCTGCTTTAAATCACGCTGCCTGTTTTACAGCGGCCTCCGTCACTGCCTATGGCGACTTCCCATCCAGACCCTGGTACCACCTACCTCCAAGCACTGCCTGGTCCCCTATGTCTATGCCACCTCCTAAGCCTGGATCGGCCTAGGTCCCCCCTCCTATGTGCCTGCCCCACAAGGGGCCTTGTATTTCTCTATCCCAGCCCTCAACACCCTGTATTACAGTTGCATGTTTGACCTTTTGTCTGCCTCCCCCAAATCATAAGAGTTCTTGACATCACTGCATCCTCAGCACTTGTCCCAACCCAGGCGGACAGCTGGCTGATGGGAAGGGAACATGCTGACTGGACCTGAAAAATGACAAATCCTACCCAAGAGCCTAGGAGCAACTGGTGTCAGGAAAGAGATTATGCTGAGTGCCAGGCACACCTGGCTCAGTCCCAGCTCCACACTGGCTTGTGGTGGGAAGTGGGGCAAGAGAAACCCTCTCTGAGGCTCAACCTCTCATCTGTGAAATGGGCATAATCAGTGCTTTGCATGGATGTTTCGATGAGGGTTGAAGGAGACAGCGTGCCTGGTATTCAGGAGAACCGTCAGCCTGCAGCTGCCACTGTACTTAGCACATGGCTCCTCTCTGTAGTGGGAGCCAGCAGTGAAACAGCTGGGAGGTAGGTGGCCCACAGCCGGCCTGGGTTCTGACCCCCTCACACTCCCCGGGGACAGGTGCAATGACAGCCTGCACACTTCTAGGGCCAGAGAAAGCACCATGAGCTTGAGAAGGACCTTTCTATCTTGGATGCAAGAGCAACACCCCCTCCGACTGGCTTCATGCAGATCATCGGACCCCTGGAGCGGCAATCCAGGAGGCAAGGGGACACTTTAGGGGTGCCCTCTGCTCTCAAGGAAACCCACACCAGTCCCCCTGACAAGCAGGCATAAGTCTGAGTGTGGGGCAGGACCAACTCCAGGCCTGCTGAGATTTCATCTCATGAGATACCGAGATCGCGGCACCCTCCTGTTCCTCCCTGCCAACCTTTGTCATCCCCGAATCCTTATCGAGCTAGCATCGCCTCGGCTCACAGACAAGACAACTCATCACGGACCTAGAGGCTCGTCAGCTTCAAACGCACTGCCCCATCCTGTGCCTGCTTGAGAAAATCAATGTGCCTTTGAGTTGCCTGTGTACTGAGGGCCCCAGCCTCTGAGAACAAAAGAAGCTAGACTGCTGAGCAGTTCCGAGGACCGGGCTGGAAGTTTTCCTGGCCTGAGGGAAGACTTACAGCAAGTGATATGTTAAATGGTACATCCAAATATCTCTATCGTGTCCTTGAACTGAGGAAACCAGCTCAAGTGGCAGAAAATCACAGCTCTGAGGCCCCACGCAGGGTGGTCTGCCTCCCCCAGTGATAGGGGTAGTTGGCTGGCACAGTGCCTGGTGTGACGTGGGTGCTGAGTCACTGGGAACCGCCTGAACGAATCCACAGGAGAAAGCAGCGTCCAAACTGGGCAGCCCCTCCTCCTGCAAGATACAACCCCCCCTGTACATCCACAGTGCAATTTCCTGGGTGGAAAGGACCACCTGCCTGCCGTCCCCTGCACGACCTCAGGGCTGCCCAGCTGCCAGTCCAGATCAGAGCACCTGCAGGGGCAGTGTCAGGGACATGCGCAGCCGCTCCTGCCAGTGAAGTCTTTCTTTGGGGCTGTTTACACAACGTGCCTATGGCAGACGATCCACAGCGAGGGACTTCCCTCAACACAAGAACGTGCGCATCTGGAAATGAAGAAGGAAAACCCAAATCTGAACTGAGTGGGCTCCCAGCTCTCATCCATCAGTGTGTGACAGGGTGAGGGACAAGTGGCACTTCTGAGGGCTGGTGGGCAGGTAATTAGCACAGCCACCATGGAGCAATTTAGCCATGTCTAGGAAGACTGAAACCGCTCAGCACTCACACCTGGCAATTCCAGGTCCAGTCAGACATGTACACAAACAGATATGAAGCACTGTGGTGTAGAAAAACGGGAAAGAACATGCAAGCCCACCACTCGAAAGCGGCTCCGTGCTTCCACAGCGGAATACTTCGGAGTGGCTGAGAGGGATGCGGAGATCTGAGTGTCCACACAAACGTGACTTAACCAGGGTGCTAGGGGAAAAGCAAGCTAGGGAATGCCGTGTAAGTCACACACACGCTCCCACCTGGCTTCAGGAGCTTCACTGGCAATCCCCCCCACCTGGGAAGCCTCTCTGGCCATCTCAGCTGCTCTGAACTCCCAGCAGTCTTGTCCCAAAAGTGCGGGCTCTGCACTCCTCAACACTGTCTGTGACTTTGAGGTACGGACAAGGCTGTCTCTTCAGTTCAACTCTGGCTCCTGTTTCTCTGCAGCCCCCACGGGTCCCTGTGCAGAGTGGGGCCCCTGTCAATGCTTGCTGGAGGACTGGCTGGGACAACTTCCTGAGCCCCTCAGGAGAGGCCACCACACCATGACCTCACCTGGGGGTCTCTCTCTCCCAGGACCTGAGAGCACACCTCTGTGTTGCCGGCCAAGGCGTGTCCAAGCCCACCTGCTATTCCCGCTGCTGCTGATACTCACACCTGGGAAGTCACGGGAACCCCTCACGGCCCTGCGCATCCCCAACTCCGTGTTCTGAGGGTCCAGATGGCCCCTGCCCATGTGCCTACATGTTAGACCTCAAGCATGGGAGCCACAATAACTCTGAACACAAACATGGCCTAAAAATAACCTTAAATCATTCTGATCCCATCCAGGGGCATTCCTCACTTACAGCACAGGGAAGAAAATGAACACAGACTGTCTTCCCTCTGGGCGTCTGCGCAGCTGCTGAGGAAGAATTCCACCTCACTGTTACTTACCACCGAGTTCCTGATTCATGTGCCACTGAAGGGGAAGTTTACCAGAGACCTGTGGGCCCAGGGGCTGTGTGAGTTCCCACAGACCCCGCTCCTCCGGAGAGCACCCTCGTTCTTGGCCGCCGACCTGCTCCTCTACCTTTTCCTCCACTGAGATAAGGACAAAGCCGCACACCCCTAAGGCCTGGGTAACAAAGGCGGACCTGTGTGTACAGTCACGGCACATCCTAGAGCTGGTCCACACCAGCACGTTTGGGCAAGCTGCATTTTGATGCTTCCCGCAGCCGATTCAACCGTGCTATGCAAACATCGAATGCAGGAGAACACAGTGAACTGGAATTTCTCATATCGGGACTTTTCTTTGTTCATCATCATAAAGCATTGTTATTAGGTGTTTTAAAAACACAGAAAGCATAAAACAAAGTTATCTCTCTCTGTGGGGTAGTACGATAAAAGCCATTGGATGCTATTTTTAACATGCAGAGAAGTACATGATTAATCTAGAAAAGGTCACGATGACAAGTTCGTCACAAAGAACGTCAGCATGGAGGGGGAGTGGCCGAGCCATCCTGGCACTAGTGGACTCCCGGAGCCCTTCCTGTGACCACTTTGAATAACCAGGTAGATCACAAGCCAGCTTCTTGGCTCCTAGCTTAAGACAGCACCTACCCCTCCCAGGAAGACGCTTCACGAGGACCCACAAGACGGAGAGAAGCAGGCGCTCACTGCTAAGCAGGCTGCGAATGCACCATGGTCCCTATCCTTTCCTCTGGCACTGTGGCACATGGCTCGGGCCCTCGAACCCTGGGAAGAAGAGCCAGGGGACATGCCCATGGCTGCCCAGGGGAGCATCTGTGCCATCAGAATGACAGCAAGGAAACTGGATTGCACCCCGTCTTCCCTGGGACCCAGACAGAAGTTTGCACAAGATCCCATGATACTTTCTACAGTCTCACCACCACCCCAGCCCGGTAACAACCCTGCACACCTTACCAGCCCATCAGATTACCTGTAACACCTGCCAGCTCCCTGAGGCTGAACCACACTGAGGGGCACAGGAAGGTTTGTTGGTAGAGGGGGTGAGGCCACGCTCCGCTTGGGGGTCACCAGCTCCCTGGGACCCACCCAGGCCACCTCAGGAGGGAGACCCCTGAGGCGGCTCCCCCTCCCCAGCACCTGCAACTCTCAGCGCACCTGGAGGCCACTCTGGGATAAACACAACACATGATTCTGCAGGAACCTTGCCAATCCCGACCTACATTCCAGTGGCCCCCAAGGGGCAGGAGCATTTTAGTGAGATCAGTTTCGTGGAGAACCTGATAGGGTAAGAAGGGAGAAGGAAAGAAAACAAGCAGGGTCTTGGCAAACAAGAATGCGCTCGACAGGGGTGACAGGCACCAAAACCCTCCAGAGCAATGCCGTCCCCAGTGCGACCGGAAAGGACAGCGGTGGGGCTGGCGGGCCGGTCCCGCTCTTTACCTCCACTCCCTGGACCTTCAGCTTCATGTGGTCCTCCCGGGTTGTCTTCCCGTCTTTCCTCTTTTTCCAGCAGTACCCGTCTTTCCTGTACTTCACTTTCTTCCTGTTGTAGAGTATCATCGAGCCATTCTGTGGTCTGGAAACAACAAATGGTTAAGTTACCCAGAGAACCAAGCAGAAGACAAATTTATGAAGAAAGATATCGTAGACCAGTAAAAGTCTCTGCAGAAAAGCAATATTCCACAGTTGCTGGAACGTAATTTTTCACCTTTTATTGCAGCTCCCTGGATTAACCGTGTTTTATGGCCAGCCAAAATTTGCTTGTGGATTTGGTACCTAATGAATTAAATGTGTCAATGATAGGCTAAAAAACATCCCCTTAGTAATCGTCACCATCTAATCAGGATATACGATGCTGGGGCCTGACTCCGCACAGAGAAGTAGGAAAAACAGAGGAAGCAGAAAGAGCCAGGCTGTCGCGGCAGCCTGCAATATCTTATCTCTCCTAGAAAGATTTTCTACCTATCTTTTAATCCATCACCCAGCATTAGGAAATAAATAAGTTTACACGGATGCAGGATGACTATGTTAGGAACAGACCAATGGAAGGCGCATCGCCGGGCCGAGTGCTCCTGATTCATTGCCTGCATCAGATCAGGGCTGCGACGAGAGCAGCCAGTATGCCCTCCCCAGCGAGCTAAGTACCTGATTCTTTCCCATTTGGGCTCCAGCTGTCAGAGGACCCAGGAACTGCCAGGTAAATTTGTCTGTTCGGTCCACCACCACTGTATCTTATGAAAATAGTTGCTTTCTTGCTAAATGCTAAGAGTGGGGTGGCTGTTCTAGAGCCACTTAAAAAGTACACATAAGAAGAACCTTGAATTTTCCTCCAAGAAGCCATGCATGAGCCACAGGGAGCAGAGGAGGCTCACATTCCCCACCCCCCACAGTTGCAGCTGCCACAGATTCTGGTTTGGAAACACCAAGGAGACAAACAGCTAAAGTCCTGTGGCAGCGGTGGGCAAGTGCTATGGGAAACCATTTCCAGAACAACGTTTTGGCAGGTGTGGGTAGATCTGACCTTCAAGGAAGACTCCCCTGAAAACTAACAGCACATCCCTCGGCCCCGATCCCTGCCCGCGGCCACTCCATGTCACTCTGTACCTAACCACTCAGCCAGAGGAAAGAACAGCAAGTGACTGTACACACACGAGACCCGCTCAGGTGGGCATTCCATGTCACTCCCTGTTGGCGCAAAGGAAGTAGCTTCTTCTAAGGCCACTTGGCTCTGCTATTCTGCCACAGCAGAGGTGAGGGAGTGGCCAGCCCTCTTCCCCGAGGCCTGGGTCAGGAGCCTCTGCCCTGTCTTCCTCTGCTCCTTCGAACGACGGGGCCATTTCACAGCCAGGCACAGCACACTGGCTATTGGTGTCTTACTCTTCTGCTGTCTGGGGGGAAGAAAACCATGCCAGACTGCCACATCAGGACACCATGCCAGGGTGTCAGCAGCTAACTGCAGTTCCTCCCCAGCGGGGCTGTGCCCGTCAGCTACAAGGTGAGGATGAAACACCATTCCACAGGAATTTTAGCCTCCCGGCACTTCACGGCTCGACGGTCATGGTGCGATCGGTTTGTGTCTGTCGGTTTCCTCCCTAAGTCGGCACAGAGGACAACTGGGAAACAGCTCCCTGTGCTTGTCACAAGGCTGTCACCTGATGGTCCCTGTCTCGCCCTGATAACCTTACAGCCCTTTTCCATCTCTCTGCCACAGGCAAGCTGGAACACAGGGCCGCTGGGCCTGCCTCCCTTCTTCCCCCCTGCTCCAGGTATTGGCACCTCAGCTACCAAGCACTGCAAGCCCCCACCCCCTGGAAGACCCAGTAGGCAGGCCCCAAAGCCCCACTGCTGCGTTCATGGCCACTGCCTCAGGAATAAGCTAAGGGCTGTGTCTAACCCACTGACGGCTCTGCGCTTGTCTCCACCCCACTGAGCCTCATGAGAGTGTGGCAGGGAGTCCCAGGCCCCCAAAACCTTATCTACTGCCAGAGACACGGCCTTAGTGAAATCCAGCAGCCTGTGAGCTATCACAGGGTCCTGCCCTCCTGCCCTCCTAAACCTGGTCAAGAACCACAGCAGTGTCTTCAGGCCACCTGTGCCTGGATTGTACCTGGTGAGACTCCCCAAAACACTGTCACATCTGCAGTCAGAGTCACAACTGCTCCCACCCAAGGAAACCCATCTCTCTCGGTGACCTGACCTTTGTATTTGAGGGGGAACAGACTATGTAACCCCAACATATGCTACTTGGACATGTGGATTATTTTGAGCTGAAGGCAGTCAAGGCCTAACAGACTCAGGAAGAGTCTTTATTTTTATCTCTCTTCCAACTAATGGAAAAAGTTACATAGGGAGCCTGCACCAGGACAAGAGCTATAAGGCTTCTTTCTCTGCAGGGCAGGGCAAGCATCTATCTACCCAACAAGGGCTCTCCCCATCTTTTTGTGAGCTGTCTTCCCCTCTCTGTGGTCCAGACCCCTGCCTCCTCTCCTTAGCTCAGGGCGGCATGTAAGCCTCAATTATCAGACCCTCTGGGACCCTCATATTTGGGGGGCTCTCTGGTATGTACAAAATTAAATTTGGATTTTTTTTCTGCTGTTATTCTGTCTTACGTCAATGTAATTATTAGACCAGGCAAAGAACCTAGAAAGGAGAAGGGAAAAGGTTTCTCCCCTTCAGTTCTGGCACCTAATATGGGGCTGGACACCACTCCCTCCAGGGCCGCTGCAGCTGAATAGCCCTGGAACCCAGGACAAGTGCCAGCAGGAAATGAGAATGCTCACCACCTTGGGCCCCCAGATCTCTGCTGGCAGGTCCCATGGAAGCGAGAGTGGGGTGAGTCCTTGTCCTTTCGAACTGCAGATCAGCAGGAGAGAGTACCTGGGAAGCTGTTCCTGGGGTATGTATGGAGACTGTGGTAAAGATTCGTTGTGAGACAGTCACTGTTTTCCTGTCATTGTGCCATTTGTCTAAAGGAGGAAAATCACACAGTAGCAGGCAGGCACTGGGTCCTGTACACCTCCTGTTGGAGCCGGCCTCACGGTCTGGTGAGTCCATGGTCCTCACCAGACCGGCGTTTGTTCAGGCAAACTCTGCTGTGGGTCCCCTATGGGAAAACCGGACGCGGTTATGTCCTGAGAGCTTAGCTTTGTGACCAGTGAGAATATTCTCTCTGGTCTCCACCAGCCAGCAGGTATATGTACCAACATGCACTTGGTGGCCAGTCACGTAGACTGGGATCCTGAGACAGGAAGGTCACAAGGAGCATTGTCTTTGACTGTGCCAGCTCTCAGGGGAATTTGTCAGAAGGGGTCCCAGTCCACGAGGGGACTTTATTGTCTTGTTAGTGTCAGAAAAGTCCTATTCCCATGGCGCCTGCCTGGTGTCTCCAGTTAGCAGGTCTGGCTCGGAGGCGCCTCACATCCTCGTGGGAGACCGCCCCGCCCCGCCTGCAGTACCCGCTCCCACCGCTTGTGACAATGAAGGTCATTTTTTCCTGAGGGTAAGTAGGAATGAACTTTCCGGATCTTGTCAAAGGGCTGCATCTTTGTACCCTCTTTTTGAATGCCTCCTGGGCCCACAGATAAGCCATAAAAAGGCTTGCCATTACTGAGGTTAATATAAGATCCTACTCATCAATGATCAAACAATGGGTCCTTTGAATTGACTATATTTAAAATGAAAATTTTCTTTAGAGAGAGCTCTCATCCCAAACAATTGTCTTATTGATGCTTATGGAAAGACCAAGTTGAAAAGCGAATACAAAGGAACATAACCTTAATAAGATAGAAAATAGAAATAGACTTAAAACCAAAACTAAAGTCACATCCAACATAAAGTCCCCTTCTTCAAATCTGGCCCCGCTTCCTCAGCAAATCTTAGCTCCCAAACACCTGCACTTTACCCTCTCACCCTTACTTTAAGTTCCCTTTCCCTGTAAGACTAGAGAGCACTTCAGCCTAAACCCTAGGCCCAGAGTGTCCAGGCTGCTTGTGTAAATGCGGGAAGCGTGGAAGTGGATTAGCAGCAGCCCTGGGGGCCAGTTCTCTGGGCTCTGTCACCAGGCTTTCCCAGCCTCCAGCCTCTCTATGCAATGTCCTTCACAGGCAAGTGTATCTCAGACGCCCACCCAGGGAACTTGTGTCCCCTGCACAGCAGCAGGTCTTTTAAATTATAAAGCCCTCTTACCTTCACTTTCAGAAGATCCAACCAAATTGAAGAGGAATGTTAAACCATGAACGGCCATTTCACAGCCCCATTCACAGGACCTTCTCAGGGGGTGCTATTCCCACCCATGACTGACAAGCCAGAAGCCCCCAGAGGAAACACCCAGGGAGGAGACAGACATTCTTCCAGACCCTCCTGTGAAAGACCAGGAAGTGGCTTAGTTGGAGGCTGATGTTCAGGGTGAAGAGCAACCTTAGTGGAGGCTTCTCCCCTTAGGGAAATTGGCCTAAGGTTAAACTGAGCCCCTAAAAAGGAAGAACCCAAGACCTTTGTTGAAGGCTTTACAAGGACTTTTCAAAGGCGCGTGGCACTACACCCCGAGGTTTCAGGACGCAGGCATCTTTTCATGTCCCCCTTAGTAGAAAATTCTCTCCCTGATATAAAAAGGCCAATTCAAAATCGTGTGGTTGGGCAGGCTAGTCAACCTCGAAGCACTGTCCTGGAAAAGGCTTCCCGATTCTTTGAGGATAGCTCGAGGAATAGAGATGAAAAAGGAGTGAGAATCCCAGTTCTTGATTTCAGCTTGAGTGCTCAGGGAAGGAAAAGCAGAACTCCGAGAGCGAAGCCCAGCCCAGGCAGATGCCGCTGCCTGCACACAGCGCAGAAGCAGGAACCTCGTGACGCTGGAATTACCCCAGACTTCTGGTAACAGACAAATACACCCCCAAATCTGGGCAGAAAACTTACATTCTTTCTGTAAATCTTACCATGTCTTTGAAACACACACAACCCAGGTGGTAACTAAAACAATGGCTTAAGACGGAAGGAAAAGCGGGGAGGGGTCTGAAAATACAAACCGCTAAAAGCCTATCTTGTCCCAAATCTAATTCAAAGCCTCCTTAAGATTCCTTGTCAAGAACAAATACAAATCTTCAAAGTATTTTCCACAAATATTAGTGCAGAGTTAAAATAAGAGCTTTATTTAGTCACTGGAGCACATAACCTTACCTTGTTGCATCTGCCAATTTGTATTCAACTGTTATTTGTAAACTAGTGAGTTTGATACTGTACTTGATTCATGGCTGAAGTTTTAAAATGGAAGCTACATAAGGTCTCTGTGTCTATGTGTTTACATATGTCTATGGATACATGTTACATATGTGTAATACTTTCCTGTCTCCGGAGGGTATTGCCAAAATTGATTTATAAAAGAGCACTATTTAATTATCTTTAAAATAAGCACGTAAGAATTCAATATCCCTAAAACTCAAATATAAAAACAAACCCAAACTGGTTTCCAAGTCTCCATGTTCGAACATAGTTTTCAGTAAGTGAAAGCTGGCTCGTTGGTTGATCTCACTCCTACAGGCCCCGCCTTGACAGTGACGAGCATTACGCACGCTACTTGCATCCTACCTAGATTTACTACGGTCACACGAGCTCACGTCGTCTCTACTACAAAACCTGTCAGCGAGGAAAGTAATTTAAGATGATGGCTAACTGCTTTAATGTCTCATGAAATTTTCGTGAGTAATCATCTATTAAGAACAAGAGAGTTAGATAGATGTAAGTGGAATAGGAGTTCGTAAGTGAATTTTTCAACAATAATTATGTTTTATAGTTAGTCTATTTAAATAGTTTCCCAAATCTTTTTGGTAACTTGAAATCTCAGAGTTTTACTAAATTAAATTAAATGATGGGAATTTAGTAACTCTCTAGATCACTTCCAAATAAGATAAAATACAGAAACATTGATTAATGAACATACGTTGACCCACTTTTGGCTTCTTATTACAGAGACACTGAACATACTTTGATGTGCAGTAAACACGTCTTGTGCCACATTTTAAAAGTGTACAGTAAGAAAGCAGAGGCTTTTCGAGACTATAAAATAAATATGTTCATAAACTTGCCAGTCTAAAAGAATGCCGGTATAACAGGCAGGTCACAAGTGCTTAGTTTTCACTAGAAATTAAGGTTTCTAAGGGTTAAGACTTCTAATTACTATATGCAATTAAAACTTGCTGAGATAGTAAGGGAAGCATCTCCACGTGCCAGGGAAGTAGAAAATGTGTTTTCAGAAAGAGAAGGTATGAAGCATGTTGATGAATTTTTGTTGAGGGAAAAGAAAGTAATTTTGTCCTAATTTAAAACTGGTTATATCAGAATGAGAAAAAGGAAAAACACAGGATAAAATCTCAGTAAAAGAAAGTTATAGAAGCTTTGTGAGAATAGAAACCTTGGGAAAGAAATTTTATGTGTGGTTAAACTGGCTAAGGTTGGAATGGATACAGTTGTTTTTAAAAATGAAAGAATGAATTTTAATATCACAAGTACACTGGTGCAAAATTAGAATTTGGTTATCTCTCTGTTAAAAGGACAAAGTTTTCTTGGATTATTAATCTGCTCTTAATAAGAGATAGTGAAAGGCTGGGTTTTTTTTTTTTTTTCAACCTTTTGGGTAATCTGTCTAGAAAGCAAAGATTTTGTGTTTTATCAGAATAATTTCCTGTGCTTTACGTTGATTTTATCATCAAGTCTTTGATTACATAAGCACACCTAGTCTTTTCAATATTAAGAGCTGAGTTTTGCTCAGAACTATGTAGCCTTCTGTATTTGCCTTTGAGATCTTTTATTATCACTTTGAATAACTAATAAATGAATAACTAAGTACTGCTTCATAATAATCTGCAATCCTATTTAATCAAGTGTCCAAACCTTTGACATTTTTGATGCCTTCCCTCCACATCAAATTCTAAATAAAGTCCTTTTACCTTGAAATAACTTGGGGTTTTCTGTGTTGGTTTTGGGTTTTTTTTGGAGAGTCTCTGGAACATCTTAAAAGATTTGTTCTCTCTCCTTATAAAAAGGAAGATGTTAAACTAATCAGAAATATGTGATATGTTAAATTACTTAGGAGGCTTCTTCAGATAAGAAGTAATACTAAGCCTTCTTTATAATACATTTATACAGGTATATAAATGTTCCAGCAATTGTATGAAATCCTTAGAAATCAGACATCCTGGTATAATGTTAGCACTTGTAATTCTAGTTATTATCTTAAAATGTTGTGTCGCAGAAACCAAGTTTCCTGTCATTACATTGTAAGGAACTCTCATCAGATTTCTCACCATGCCCATTTTAAAGATTTTTGTCATTTTCAGAAAGTTATTATTTTCCTCTGATGCTTTTGCAAAAAGTGTTCCTGCAAAGTGTTTCATCTTCAAAGAACAGTGTGGGAAGAGCTCTGGCAAGTACCCTCAGATACAGTGTCCGTGAACTTTCAGGTCATGTCACTGAACCGGGTAAGAAGTACAGAAATCTCATGAAAAAAAACCCTGACAGCTTCATAAAATTGCTAACAAAAAAGTCAACAAGAATTAATTACATGGAACTGAATGAACTAATGAGGATGATTATAATTTTGATTACTTTTTGTTTAAAATATTACTGTTCC
Organism: Desmodus rotundus; assembly: GCF_022682495.2. Classification (NCBI taxonomy): domain Eukaryota; kingdom Metazoa; phylum Chordata; class Mammalia; order Chiroptera; family Phyllostomidae; genus Desmodus; species Desmodus rotundus. The sequence continues at coordinate 3,592,675 of NC_071389.1, read as the reverse complement.
TTTAATCTTTTGTTTTCCAGTTATAAGGAAACCTTTCCTCTTAAGCTGTCTATGACTTATGGCAGTTTAGTAACATATTTTTCCGAAGAAAGATGAAACATTCATTGTTTTCTCTCTACCAAATCTGCCCAGAATTGGGAAATTCTTAGTGAGTGTTCTTATTTTCACAGTGTAGGGGAAGTGAGAGATGCAATATGGCTTCAGCAAAAGCGTCTAGGAAATGTTGGGCTCTCAGTATAACTTTTTATGACTCTTTAACTCTCGGTAGCCTCAGGCTTGGCTGACTATCCAGAAAACCCAGAATGCCACCCAAAGATAAACATCAGGCCCCAAGGAAGGTTAATGAAAGTATAGAGTGTGGATAACTACCTGATGCTATCTGTTAACTTAGAAATGCATTGTTCTTCCCGGTGGTCTGTGACTACCCACCACATGGTTTTACCAAAAACCCCCTATAAACAGGGATCCTGTCCTGGGAGGGGGCGGATTCTTCTGGGCCAGCCACCACAGGACGCAGCTGCCTTGCCCGTGTGTAAGTTTCTCCTATTAAAGCTCCTATGAATTTGAATAAGGCTACTCGCCAGTTCTTCAGAATTGATCCTGAATTTAGACTTTGGGGGCTTTCCCCCAGCACACGGCAATATAGTTCAGTAAGAATCTGTCCTCCTTCTAACAGGACACAACTGTAAGTAAACGGTTATATTACCAAGGCTTTGCCGGGAATGTCATATTTGACAGGGATACACACAGACGCAGATATGACCAGACAGCTTTAAGTAATTTGGGTTGATTTTATGGGGCCAAGAAAGCCCCTCGGAAAACTCAGCTGGTACCTGGCTTACAGGGTTCTCAGCAGCCTAACCAGGTGAGTAAGAGAGGTCACTTCCTGGATTTTTTAGGGACCTTGAGAAGAGAAGGATTTACCCAAATCTATAGGTATTTTAGGTGATGCTTGATAAGTCCTTGGTGTGGCTTCCAAGCCTTGAGAGGATTTGAAGCATTCACTCTGAGCTTCTTTATGAGAAGTTCCAGCAATGCAAACTTAGAGTCTGTACAGCTAATCACTATTTTTGCTGCACTTATGTAAGCAAGCAGGCCAAGTTTATTAAAACTAGACTTAATTGGCAAACAAATTAGTCCTAATGCAGCTATTTCTCATAGAAAAGGGGGCAACTATAGAAAGAAAAATAATGTTTCAATAACACACTTTTGTGGATATCAAATTCTAGTGCCGTTCATTGTCTTCAAAGCTTTGTTTTCTACCTGTATGTAAATTGGACTAGACCCTGCATTCTGCTGGTTCCCTCCAATACTCAGCTACTCTCTACAAACTAATGTTTCTGATTTTTCTCCCACCCTCTGACCTGGGGTCTGTGAAAACTAAAACTGCCCTTTTGCCAGCCCTATAAGCTGAAGGTGGACGACGAGATGTAAACTTCTGAGAAGCCCCCGCACGACGCACAGACAGACTTGCTGCTGCACAGCCACTCAGAAGGCTCAGCAGAGACACACAGACTGCAAACCAAGAAAGTCTGGCAGCTGGCCACTGCCCACCCTCACTCTCTCCGAAGATGCTCCTGCCCAGCGCAGGAATCTGTACTGGCCACCCTCAGAAGTCCTACTGGCCTTACGGGCTGCTCCAGGCATGAACCATCGTTCTTTTTGTCTCCATAGACACATCTCTTATCAAGCATCTGATTGCTTTCTAGAACTGAGTTTAACTGAGCTGACCTAGTCTCAGGACTGAGCTTGCAGAGATCTACCAACTCAACTTCTGCCCTGGAAATTCTTGGTCAAGTTTCAAAGGCAGGACTGTGGGAGGACAGAATACATGACCCCCAAATATGCTACTTTGGCACATGGATTATTTTGAGCTGAAGGTAATCAAGGCCTAATGGACTCAGGAAGAGTCTTTTTCAACCTCTCCCTCAACTGCTTAAAAGACTGTAGATCAGGGCCTGGACCAGGAAGAGAGCTGCTACACAGACAACCCTTCACTGCAGAAGGACTTCTCTGCATGGCAGGGCCAACACCTGCTCACCGAGCATTTGTACTTCCCACTGCCCTGTGGTCCCAGTACCCCTGCCCCTCCCCTCTGCTCAGGATGGCACAGAGCCTCAGTTTCCTTACTGTGTGAGGGACACTACCTTTGGGTCTCCAGTGCATGTAAAACTAAATTTGTCTTTTCTACTCCTGTTAATCTGCTCTGCCTCAACTTACTCGTTACAGCAGCTGAAGAACCTAGAAGGGAGAAGGGAAAAGGTTGCTCCCTAGGCATCTTGAGAATGTGAGAATGGCCTTGTCCTCCTTCAGCAAAATGTAACCCCCCAGGGAGCCAAAGTGTCTGCTTTAAATGGCCTTAATAAATGGAATCATCATTTTAACTTGTGATAAGGAGCAACCTGATCATGTCTAATCCACCACTCTGATGCCTGAGCAGCAGCCCCCCTCTACAGTTCACAGGTCCCTGGCACAGCAAAGGGAAAGCCAGAGCAGCTGCAGAGGGAACCAGGGCTCCCCAGCATGAAGAAAATGAGGCCGTGCTGCCATCTCAGAATGTAATAAAGAACAAGTGGACGCTGGTGGGAAGGGCTCTGAGGGGGGAGGGAGCAGCCAGGTGCTGCTCTGGGAAGAAAGAGAAGTGGGCGAGAACCACAAAAGGGGGCCACTCTGGGAGGCCTTAAGGTAGCAGCCACCTGAGAAGAGCAGGGAGATAGAAATGGGGTCGAGGACAGAGAGTAGCAGCAACCGCAAGGAGGCATGGAAGTCTTGTCACTTAGTACGGTCGCCGGCTCCGAGTAAGTGCCTGGTGCTGGGTGGAACATGCTACCTGCACGCCCACATCTACACCCGCATCGCTGCCTATGTCTGCTCTACGTCTGCGTGCATGCCCGTGTGTACATCTGCGTGTATATTTACATCTGTGTCGACGTCTCCGTGCACACCTACATCTGTACCTACATGTGCACCTACACCGACACCCACACCGACACCCACACCGACACCCGTGTCCATGTGCACATCTACTTCTACGTGTTTGCACTCTCACAGCCCTGTGAGGTGGGCGTTACTACCACTCCCAACACGCAGATCAAGAGGAAATAGAGCCTTTCTAGCCAGAAAGAGCCATTTTGACTCCGGATCCACCCCTAAGGTTACTGGTGTATCACAGTCTGCCCGGCCAGTCCAGGTTTGCCTCCCAGTTCCACCCTACCACCTGGGTGACCATTAATGTCCCGAAAGCATCCCTCACCCAGAGGATGCGGATTTGGTGGGTGAACTGCTAGCTCCCTTGCCCTGTGGGTGGGACAACTCTGAGGTGACCCCGGCCTCCCACCCTGCAGTTAGAACAACTCTGGCTGCTCTACACAGCACCCCAGGGCCTACGCTCCAGTTGCCCACTGAGGTGACTTGCTGGAAAAAAGGGACCTTTATTAGTGTTCCTCCCTTTCCTTTCACACCTCACACTCCCCTGCTGGTGTTTTCTGGGGCCACCTCCCTCATGTCAGGGTCTCCTTCTAGGAGACGGTGAACTGAGGTTGACAGGGTAGGAGCCTCGGGGACAATGCCAGAGCTCCACTGCAGCAGCCAGAGGCACACAAGGAAGAAAGGTGACCCGCAGGGAGCTTTGTTCTCACCAGGGCTGCTTCTAGCCACGCAGTACCTTTTAATCTAAGAAGCTGAGAGCTAGCAAAACCAGTAACACTCAGTGTGATACGGTAAAAGGATCATGGGATCAATGGAAAAACTACTGCAAATTTTAAAAGTAAAGAAGCAAGTATAAGATTAAGGTACGTAATCAATAGTTTATACATATAATAGCTTATATAAATGTGCGGGTCAATGCTCACCCACACAAACAGAACAGATAGAAGGAATGATGGAAGTCTCCACTTACTACATAGAAAAAGAAGATTAAACACCTAGGCGTGAATGTAATTAAGAAATTTCCCAAACTATAAAAATCTAAGACACAAAAGTAATTTCCAATAAGTGCAAAGAAAAGACATAACATGTTCTTGGTTAGGAAAAGTGTAGATTATAAAAAGTTAATTTAAAAATATATTTAATTTATAAATATAATGTAATGACGATGAGAACCCCATGAAGATATTTTTTTCTGGATATAGACAAATTTATCATAAAATTTCTTAGGAAGGGACAAAAACACCAAGAAGAGCCAAAAACCTCCAGTAAAGAATATCAAGGTGTGGGACTAGCCCTACCAGCTATTAATACATTCTACAAAGCCTTTATGTTTTAAAAAGTAGGGAATTATTGACATACAAATAGACAGAACAATAGAACAGAGTGGAAATTCCAGAAATATTCCCACTTACATATACAAATTCAGTGTACGCTAAAGGAGGTACCTCAATTCAGTTTCAGGGAAGGGACTGACTTTGTAATTCCTGATATTGGAATAACAATAGGCATATGGAGGAGGGTAGGATTGGGTCTACCCCTCCTATCATACAGCAGCACAAATTCCAATGGAACATAGATTTAAGTGTGATAAGTAAAATCATACATACTCTAAAAGTAAGTAGCTACATTTCTCTACAACCAGAAAGCACAAGAAACTTTCCTAACCATGACTAAAAATCAAGCAACAATATTTGAAAGACAGGGACATCATTCAATAAAAATAAAACTGCCAGGCTGGTCTGCAAAGTGGCAGCACCATTCTGCACTCCGGCTGGAAGTGCGTCGGGGTCCCACCATGTCCACATCCCCCTGGCAGTTGGCACTGTCTGTCTCTTGGATGACGGCCATCCTTGTGGGCATGTGGTAGAGTTTTCATTTGCATCTCCCTAATGACTGATGATGGTGAACATCTTTTCATGTGCTTGTTAGCCATTCATATTTCTTTGGTGAAATGTCTACTTGAATCTTTTGCCCATTTTTAAATGAACTGTCTGTTTTCTCTTTGAGTTGTAAAAGTTATTTAAATAAAATCTGGATACAAGCCCTTTATCAGACACATGATTTGCAAAAATTTTTTCCCAGCTCATGACTTTTCTTTTTCTTAATAGTTTCTTTTATTTTTTTAATTTTTAATGTTCTTCCATCACTATTTATCCCCCCATACCCTCTTCCACCTCCTTCCACTCCCCTCCCCCCTGCAACTACTACACTTAAAGAGCAAAAGTTTTTTATTTTGGTGAAGTCACATTTATCATTTTTTTCTTTTATGAAACATGTTTTTAATGTCATATTCAAGAATTTTTTGTCTAACCCATGGTCACAAAAATCTTCTGTTGTTTTTTTTTCTAGGAGTTTCATAGTTTTACCTCTTACATTTACATCTATGATGCATTCTGAGTTCATTTTTGTGTAGAGAGTGAGATTCGGGTCAAAGGTGATTTTTCGGCCCATGGAGATCTAATTGCCCCAGCATCACTTGTTTCTGGTTTGGGTTTTTAAAAAGACTATTCTTTCCATCATTGAATTGCTCTTGTACCTTTGTTGAAAATAAATTCACTAAAAACATAAAGCTTTATTTCTGGACTTCATAATATGTTCCATTTTCCAGCCTATGATAACACTGTGCTGTCTTGATTGTTGCAGCTTTGAAATCAGGGGGTATAAGTCCTCCAACTTTGCTCTTATTTTCAAAATTATTCTGGGTATGCTAGGTCCTTTGTATGCATATTTTTGTATAAATTTTAAGATTAGTTTGACATTTCTCCAACAAAAACAACAACAAAAAAACCTGCTAAGATTTTGATAGGGGTTATATTGGAAATAACTGCCATTTAACTACATTATTGAATCTTCAAATTGCTTCTAATCACAGAACATGGAATGTCTCTCCATTTATGTAAATCTTTAATTTCTCTCAAACTTTGTAATCCAGGTTTTATACTTTGTAAATCAAATTTATCTAAGTACTTTGCATGCTATTATGAATTTAATTGTTTTCCCAATTTCATTTTTGGATTGTTCATTTCCACTATATCAAAATACAATTAATTTTTGTCTATTGATATTGTAAGCTATGACCTTGTTAAACCCATTTATTAGCTCTAATGATTCTTTTACAGATGATTTAGAATCTTCTACATATATAATCAAGTCACCTGTAAATAAGCATAGTTTCACTTCTTCATGTCCACTCTAAATGTCTTTACTATATTTATTTTCTTGCTTTATTGCACTGGCTAGAAGCTCCGGTGCAATGTTGAAAGAAGTGGTAAGAATAAACACCCTTGTCTCGTTCCTCATCTTAAGGGAAAAACATTCAGTTTCACTATTAAGTATGATATGAAAAGGGTTTGGGGACCGATATGAAGAGGCTCCCACTGACCAAAGATGGGACAATTTGAACATCAATAAAACAGTAAATGCTGTGAATTAAAACACATTAAATATGTTTAAATCTGTAAGTTCATAATGACCCTGCAGTACCCAAACAAAAAACTACTTGGTCCCTGTTGTAGGATGCTAGTGACCTAACGTATTGTCTTGAAAACTAAAATAAATAAATAAATAAAAGAATAAAGATGAATAAAGAATTAGGCATTTATCTACTTCATATACAAACTGTTCCTTTGAGATAGCAAATAGAGAGGACTTGTCTATAAAAGTATTCCAGCCAATAAATGGAGAAGTGAGAGAATGTTTTGTAATCACCTAATCAATTAAAGCAGAGACTTTCAATCTTTTTCACTTTATGGCACACATAAACTAATTACTAAAATTCTGAAACACACACAAAAATACATTTTTTGCCAATCTGACCAAAAAAAGGTACAATTCTGATTCATTCACACCAGGTGGCTATTGTTGAATTGGCTGTTGTCATCTTTTTATTTGACAATCTAAGGGAAAAGAGGTCATTGCCCCTGATTAAACAGTCAGGTATTGCATGCTTTAAAAATGCTTGCCACACACTGGTTGAAAATCACTGCATTAATGGATCAACAGTGACTGACATTCTGCTGTAGGAAAAAAAGGAGCTTGAAATGACTCAGACCTCTTGATCTAACTACTACTTCCTGAGATCCACAGAGGGCAGGGGAACACAGCAAAGGACACTGCAGGGTACAGCCAGCAAAACCCAGACTGTGGGAACACTGTACAGGACAGATGTCCTGGATTCTTCAACAAATTCAGTGAGAAAGCGAGTAGGAGACTTCTGAAATGGGAATATATAGGTTAAAAGAGAGAAAGAAAAAGATACATCAACCAGTTGCAATGTGTAGACCTTACTTGAATACTGAGCAAAAAAAAAATTAAGGCATTGTGGTACAGAAGTTTTTTTTTTTTAAAGAGACCTTACATTTTAGAGATATATATACTGAAATATTTACTAATAAAGTCATGGAGTGTCTAAGATATGCCTCAATATAGTGTGTGTGGTGGTGCAGGAGGTGATGAAACACGACCAGCCACGTGTTGGCCACAGCAGAAAGTGGATGATGAGTATGTGGCGGTTCATTACACTAGTTTATCTACAGATGTACATAGTTGAAATTTTCCATATTGAGTCTTTAGAAAGAAGACGATCATGAGATTTGGAGGGAACTCAAAGTTACATCTTAAATCTTGGCTCAGCTCCTTTGAGCCACGTGGCCTCGAACAAGCTCCTTGACTTCTTAATTGTGGTAGACGTGATGCACACACAGTGCATGGCACGCCGCCTGCCACATAATACATGTTCTTTGTGACTAATGATGACAAACTCGGTGCCTTTTGTAGGGCTCCCTTCAGGGAGCAATGATGGAAGGACTTGGGAAGTAATGAAATGGTACGTTGTCGGCATGGCTGGAAAATCCACCCACCGGAGAGGCCACCCCTAAACACCTGAGGCACAGACACTCACCCATCACATTAGGATGTGGTACACTTTTCAAATTAGGTAGCCAGAAGACAGCTGCTGACTGAAGTTCAGGGGGGTCATGGTTCTGGAGAGGTTTTGTGTGTGGATACTAAACAGGAATTTATGGAACGACGGGGGGTTGCATCCAAGACTAGGTTAACCCAATGGTCTGGATTCTCTTTCCTGTGCCTGAGTTAAGTTTGGGAATCATGCACCCACTACAGCCCAGGCTCACAGCTCTTCCCCCTAGGGCCCCCACTCCCCCGTCACTAACCAATCAGTTACAAGACCTTCACAACCACCGAAAATTCCGTGCAGACAACTGTGGCCCAGCTTGCCTCTCCAGTGACTGCAGACTCCTCAGTGCTAGCCTTGCATCAGACCACCACCCTGGCCTGGGCCAGAGGCCATGGATTTTGAGCAGCGCACTCTGTTTCGGTTGACCAGTTATTGCTCCACTGAATTTATACGGTCTGTCCTTGCCGCTTCCCTTTGAAAAAAGACAATGTCCTTGTTCCTCAGCAGAACTCTATGATAATATCTGGATGGCTTCTAAACAGTGAACATCTGCAAAGCATTTCCTTTTTTTCTGGCTGCAATGCAAACCCTGGGCAGGATCCTTCGCGTTCTCTTCCTTGGCCTTGGGCCCATCCCTCCCACCACAAGGCACATGGAAGGGCCTGGCTAGTGGAAAGTACAGTCCCTACAGTTCCAACCACCTCCAAGCCCTGACTCCAAAAGTGAAGAGGCCCCCATGACAGACATGAACTGCTGTGCCCAAGGGCAGTGGATGCTTTCCTGAGGTCAGCACTAAAGCTCTGCTCCAGGGGGCAGACAGGAACCGGGGAATGCCATCCTGAGCTGCAGCTTACATATTTTATGTAACCACACCTTTCCTTCTGAACTTCCAGCACCGAACCACCTGATTTCAATGCATTATTAGAAGCACGGAGCCTGGTCCAAATGTCAACAATTAGCATAACAACAACAAGGGCAGCCATTTATCATGCACATGGTGTGTCAGACACAGGGTAAAGCCCTTTACACCTGTTTCTTATTCTTGTCCCATGACAACTGTTATTCTTGTTTCACAGATGAGATGGGGCACAGAGACAGAAATAACTTCCCCAAGGTCACAGAGCTGCTAAGGACAGAACCAGTGGACTACCCCACTGCACCGCTTCCTGGAGTGTTGCTACAAATTCCTGGCACATCCAAGGTGCCCTCTCCCCTCCTGTCACAGCAGCGACCCAGGGCACTTGCAGAGCCTGTAAGAACAGCTCACAGCAGACTGCTTCTTACAAAGGAAGGATTACTTGGGCCTGATTTAAATTGTTCCTATAGCTCTTCCTTTTGTTGCAAGGGAGGAAAGACATCTGAAAAAGGAATGTCTCCTCTGCTTATCTCCCTCACACACAAACCCAGCGACAGTGATAATTGATAGCCACGGCACAGCTAGGTTGATAGAACGCCAACTGGAAATCCAAGAAGCCACCTCGACAGGCCAAATCTCACCGGGAGGGGCTGGTTTATGAACTTTCAACCTGGCGTTTTCTTCTGACTTGTTTATAGGGTCTTCATGATTTGGGGGACAAGGAACAAGAAAGCTGGTGGGGACCACTGCATCCTCCACTCTGCCCCACCCCCGCCCCAACTGGGCCACTCCGAGCTATTTATGGAATGATAGGGAAGAAAGGGCTGTCAGGCCCAGCCCAGGCTGCAATCTGCCAGATATGAAAACCAATTGCTTTTCATAATAAATTCCAGCTGGAGCCATAGAAATAATAAGGACGAGGAGAAGGTAACACCAATTTGCTTTATTTGATTAGCTCCTTCTTGGGCGGTGCAACCCTGGCTCCTTTTCATTAAAATAAGGGCAAATTGAAAATTGTGAGAGGCTTTCTTATCAGGGAGTAAACGACTGGGTACACTGCATTCCTAAAAGCCCCCCGGAAGCCATGGGATGCCAGCACTGTGCCTGTTCGTACTGTGTCAAAGGACAGTGCCCAGAGCCTGTGCTCTCAGGAGGAGGCAGCTCCTTCCAGGACCTGCCGTGTAAGTATCCAGAGTGAAGGCTGCAACCGCCCTGGTGCTGTCCAGCCTCCAGTGCTGAATTAGGGCAGTCTCACCCAGGACCCACCGAGACCTCTGGGGAAAGGCCCGCCCACCAGCCATGTTGGGGACCCCAGGAGGGGCATGCACCTGAATTCTTGTGCACCTAGACCCTCGTCTCCATGGCCAGGATATATTAGTGGGGGACTAAAGCAGAATGAGGGGCTGCTCAAGCTTCCAGAACTCGGAGACAGAAGCCAGTTAATATTTCCTAAGGATCATTAAATGCGGGCTGCTAACCACAGTTCTCTTCCCTTAAATTGCTGCTGGAGGTCACTGGAAAGAAAAGGCTGCCCACGCCGGGATACAGGAATGACCAGGAATGGCTCCAGGGCAAGTCTGCAGGGACCCAATAATGCCTCCTTTCCTAGAGCTCCCAGGGTGCTCAGCTGGAAGTTCTAGTGTGACATTCAGAGACGTAGTCCACTAGTATTTACTGCGCAGATATTATGAGCCAGACCTTTGTGTAAGGTGCTCTAGGTGCTGCTGGGGACGGAGGGCCCAAAGCCCTGCTCTTAGAAAGCAGGGCTAAAGCGGACCCTGCTTAGGTCTAGTGGAGGGGAACGAGGCCTGCCGCGTGCTGGCCTGGAGCTAGAGGAGAGGAAGGACATACGCAGGGACCTTTGGCAGACAAGTGAGTGTGTCCTGTAACAGCTAGCAGCAAGGTGCTGACAGGCAGCTGGGGAGACTTCTTCCAGGACAAAGCACTTGAACAGAAGCCTGGACAAAGGTGAGGGCACACCCAAAGGCTCCACAGCAGAGCTTTCCCGTAGGGACAACAGCGAGGCCAGTGGCATGAGAAATAGACCTGGGGTGTAGCTGGAGGGCAGAAAAGTGGGGGGAGGCTGAAAATAAGGCCAGAGAGCAGGCCAGGCCTGGGTGGGGGGAGCCTTGAACGAGAGTGGACTTTGTTCTAAATGTGCTGGAAGACAATTAGCCTGGTAACGCAAGTGTGTTATCTGCAGTGAGGGAGCTGTGAGGGGTCTGGATTTTGATGGGACGATAAGAGCTGTGAAGGAAAAGCACAGGCAACACGAGAGGCTGCATCTAGTTTGGGGCAGGAGGGTCACCTGCTCCCTCCAGCCCCCCACCCCCTCGGAGAATCCCCAACTTCACCTTCCCAGGGAAGGGAAGTGACTGATGGTTTTAAGCAGAGAAATGAGGTGACAATTCAGACTTTGCATGTCTGGCTCACCCAGATTGTGGCTTGTTCTAGTGCCTCCTCCACTCGCCATCATAACAACTTGTAAACAGTAAACACTCCATAAATGCTCATCAAAGGAGTGAGTTCATTGAGCAACTCGGTGGCTGGAACAAAGGAAATCCTTTCTCTTTTCTTGAATACAAACAGAAAGCATCTCTTACATGTAAAGTGTTTGATCTGTGACAAAGCAAAGGAAAGAAAGGTGGGTGAACAAATGCCATTGCCTCTCTGGATTCAGGGCCACTGGAAAGGGAGGACGTCCATTCCCGCTGTCCAGTGCAGCCCAGGGAACGGGAGCTGAGGCTGGTGGGGCAGCACCCAAATGCCACTGCTCGACCCCACTGACACCGCATTTGGCCAGTACTGTGGCCCTCAATAGAGCCTGGCACTTGCATAGGCCCTCACTTGTCATATTCTGACACCGATATTTTATTAATAATCCAATGTAAATCTGAGAGAAAATTAATGTGTCACCTCCTAGCAGGAAAGACTAAACATCTCAATGTGACGGTCTGTTAGAGTTGTCATTTATCATTAGCATGCGACTCTAGGCAAGCTCCCCACATTCTGGTGGGAGCTCTCGAGACAATGAATCTCTGGGAATTAGCTCCGGGTCCAATTATTCCTCTTTCCCCACACCTACCTGAGAGATAAATTCTGTCTCGGTGGGAGGGAAAAAGAAGGAAAGGGGGAGGAAGGCATTTGCGGTTCGCCTGCCTGGCTGAATCCATTTTTCTCAAGGAGACAAGGCAATATTCATTTTGTGAGAAGGGAATAGGGCTACACGCCAAAGGCCAATAAATGGAGCCATTCTGATGAAAACTTCCTCAAATCAAATGTAGGGGAACCTCTTAATGGGCTTTGTTCTTCTTTTCCATAATCCATAACTATTAAGAGAAAGACGGGCAGAGAGGAGACACCGCCAAGGGGGGCTGTGTAAACATCAGGCAGGGCCACCTTCCAGGAAGATCCAAAGAGGCCACTGCCAACCCTCGTCTCTGTGGCCTGACACGTGCTTCCTGTGGCCACTCCCTTCCAGGCACTGCCACAGGCTCAGGGCGCAGCACAACCCCAACAGGCTCATGGGGTAGGTCCTCAGGGAGCTTACCCTCCAGTGAGGAAATCTTCCAATAAACAAATAAACTAATAACAGATAAGTGCCTCAGAGGAGATAATCCTAGATAAGAATTCTATGCACTGAAATAGAACTGTTTTGTCCAGTAGCGTTCGTTTCTAATATTTAGTGCAAAACATCAGAAGGCACTGTGGAGTGAATCAGACTCCCGGTTCCAAAGCAAATAGGACAGTCGGGACGAAGATGTGGGTTTGTCCTGGCCAGGGGGAACTGGCCGTGAAGGCCTGGGAGCCCAGGGAAGCCCTGCCCAGGCTGACCTCACCGTCCAGCACAGGCACAGCCATGCCCATGGGTGTCCAGGGTGCCTTGGCTCAAGCACTGCAAATGGAACTCGGGGTGCAAGGGCCATCCCTAAATGCGCTGGCCTGGGGCAGGAGGGCTCGCGGTCAGGGAAAGAGGGCTCATACTAGGAGGCCCTCAATAGGCCCTGCTCCCTCTGCTGGGTTCATCAGCTCTGGGAGGTGTCTCCCTGCAATTCAGACCCTGCCACGTCTTCCGCTAGCACGTGTGCGACCCCATCAGGATACTGGCAGGCTGAGCTGTCCCTGCTCCTGCAGCGCTGAAGTAGGCTGTTTTGTTGAGGTAAAAGGATTATATCCTCTAACCTGCACAATCCCATCAGGCAGCTGCTCCTGGCTTAGGAAACCACACAGCAGAGGTGACAAAAGTGGAAGCTGAATTCAGCCCTGGCCTGTCATTGCCCCCTCCCCCCCGCACCCCAGTCTCTTGACTGTGGAGTCACATATCGCTTTTTGAACACCTCACACCATACGCACATTAGCTGAGCATGTGACGAGCCCTGGGACCTCATGATGCTGGCTTGTCCCATCCTCCTCTCCCTCCTGCCTGCCCCTCCCCTCCAGACCTGGCCTAAGGGACTTTTGGCTACTTCCCAACTTGAAACCCACCATCACTGGGTGAAGATACTGACTGGCACCTCCCTCAAGAGCACTAAGCCGAGGCTGCTTGCCCCATCCAGATAGAGGCACCCATGGGACTCTCATTTGATGTGTAGGCTCAAGTGCACCCTGAGAAGAGAGCCCCCCTTGTTGTGTGATCATATCTGCCTCTTCATTTCAAATGCAGGTACCTAGGGGCACCATTCCAGCTGTGACATCCCCAGCACCAAAGGCTCCCACCAGCAGGTCTGAGCTCAGGAGAGGAACTTCAAGAGGGAAGATGCTATCTGTCCACAGTAGGACAGGCCTCGGTGGCCATAGCCCTTAGTTCTTAGGTATATCTCTCTGCCCACCTGGATGGCACTCAGGGGCTGTGGGATGCATCCCGGAATCATCTCAGCTGCTCTCCTGGCTGAGAAGGGACAAGTCTGTCCCTGGTCTCGCGGTCTTGGCTCCCAGGCAGCGAGAGCTGGAGTGATGCCTCCACCCCAGGCCAGGACCTGCCACCGTCACTCTGTCTGACCAGAACAATGATTTCCTCCCAGTGTAGGACAAAAACCCCAGAAAATGCTACTGGATGAGTAACAGAAGCAGGGAAATGACCTTTGGTGCAGATGGAGGGCTGATGAGGCAGAGATTCAGGGACGTTCCAGGTGGCAGGAGATGGGCAGGGAGAGAGGTTTTCCACCAGGAATGACTGGTCTGGGGGGGGGGGCAGTGGAGAAGCAGAGTCAGCCTAGAGGGGCAGGGTGAGGACACCAGGACACAGGGCACGAAGTGGCTGCAGGAGCCTGGGGTGAGGTGGGTGAGGGCGCAGAGGCAAAGCTGGGGCCGTCAGCTTCCCGCAGAGACTTTCTTCTTCCCCATCATCACTCATCTCTGACCCCAACCCTCATTCCTGCTGCCTGGAAGCCCCTGAACTAGCAAAGGCTCATTTAGTTTCCCAGGAGGGCTCTGGGACCACAGCCCAGAAAGTGCAGCTGTGAGTCATGAAGCTGCTACTTCAAACCCAAAGCTTTGGGGCCATGAGAGGAGCCAGGCGGGGCCTCCCCATCCAGGGAGAGGGCTGGAGCCCTCCTCTGGGCACCCAGCATCAGCGCTGGAATCTTCCACAGGCTCATGAGCCACAGTCTCTCGACCTGGATGCACAGGTGGGGCCAGCAAGTTACCAGAGGTTGGACAATTTGTCCAGGTCCACGTGGCTGACAGGGGACCCCAGGGTTCCTATGTAGACAGGTGTCACTCTGGGCATACTTTTTGACCACTGTCCTATGTCAGCTTGCTCAGAAGACAGTTACACTGTGCAGACTCAAAATGCCAACCAGGCCACCAGAGTGCCCTATGGTGCGGGAGTTTGCTGAGCTGGAACACCCCCAATGCAACATGCGTGCTCCCCAGACAGAATGCACAATGCAGACTTTCCCACGAGCTCTCGCCCCCGCCCTCGAGCTGCAGAGCAGCGTCACCAGACGGAGTCGTCTCCAGTTTTCATTACTGTAATGTGAACTGTGCTGAAGGTGTTCTGATCAATAGAGACCTCTCGCTGCGTATCTCCAGGGCTCGTAAATCAGAGCCCCACGGTCTAACGGCCATGATGTCCCCTAATCATGTTACTGCAATATTAATAAGGCTGCTTAATGCAACCGGTTCCTTCTAAATTGTCACATAAAATTTTGGTAAATGTCAGACACATCATTTAATAGAGAACGATGTTTTACTGCCAGGGGAGTGGATGGCAGAGAGGGGGGTGAAAAGCCCTGCGATGACCTTAAGGCACCAGGCGCTCTAGTTTGGGGCTCCCACCTTGGGTCCTTCTCCCCTGCACTCAGAGGCCACCTCAGAGGCCACTGTGTGCGGGACACTGGGCAAGGACTCCTGGGGCAGGGGCGGGGCAGGGTCTGACTTAGAAAGAAAGAGGGGTTCTGAGGACAAAAATCATAAGACTGTATCCTCAGGCAGCACACAATCTTGTAGCAAAGAGTCGCTGCTCCCAGGGCCCCTTGTCATAGGGGCTGGTACCCTCGCCTTGGAAAGCAGAGAAAGCCTCCAGGATCACCAGCCCACAGAGAAGCGAATGAACATGGACAAGGGGGGTTCACAATAGAAAATTAGCCTCATGTCAACAGCTTACGAAAAGACGAGGTTGGTCCTGCCGATCTGGGTGGTCAGTGGCACAGAGACAAGCACAGAGTGATGCCCATCACAGCCTCGTTTACGATGGGATGTGCAGGAGCCACCGGCAAACTGCTTCAGGGAGCTGCCTTGGTGAATAAGCCGCGACGCATTGACACAATGGAAGAGTACACAGTTAGGAAAAAAACATGGTGCCTATCTGTATTTATTGACATGAAAAGAGGTCCATGATTAAAGGGAAAAAAAGGAAGCAGCAAATGCCAACGAGCATGTCCCTCATTCACACAGAATCACTGGCATACCCAGCCCCGGTGTGTCTGCACAGGCACCTGGGGGGGGTGGAGGAGTAAGGGTCTCTAAAATGTTGACCTTGGGTTTCAGAGGATCTGTGGGGTTTTGTTATATCTTTCTATGGGGCACAGAATGTTCTCCCATGAGCAAGAGAGAAAACTGTGAATTTAAATAAAATTAAAGGAGAGGGATTACTGGATTAGTGCAGCAAGCATTTAGGGAGCACCCACTCTGTGCCGTGTCCGAGGGACACAGGGGTGAACACACGCAATCTGGCCTGGAAGGACTTTCAGGCCAGTGGAAATCACGAAGCAGAAGCAGAGATTGTAACTCCACTCAGGGCAGGTGATGACAGAGGGCAGGCATGTGGGACTCAGGGCAGGGGACACCAAGCCCTGTGTTATCCCCCTTTGGCGTGAACACCCAACCACCTGGCCACCCATGAGAGTGGGTTCTTTAGGGGCCAGTGCTGGCCTGAAGGAAGGTTTTCTTTTTTTTTTTTTCTTTTAATTATTTTACTGTTGTTCAATTACAGTTGTCTGCATTTTCTCCCACCCCAGCCAAACCTCCCTCCCTCCCCCGTTTCTACCCTCCCCCTTGGTGTTGTCCATGTGTCTGAAGGAAGGTTTTTCAACGAGCAGAGTAAGAAGCCCACTGGATCCTCATGGGATGTGGGGACAGTGAACTTGAAGCCAGAGAAGGAAAGGAGCAGATGTTTACTGACAGTGGCCATGGACCGGGCACTGGGCTGCACAAAGCATGTTCCTTCTATCCCTATACCGTGTGATCGATCCCAGGAGAGACCCACAGGGGGTGTGGGGGTCCCGACCTTGGGTGTGAGGAGGCAGCACTTCAGAAAGGTTTGGAGCTGGCCAGGGCAGTGGGTAAGCCTGAGTGGCAGGGCCACACTCAGAAAGGTGAGGGAGCGAGTTCCAGTACTCGCCACCTCCCAGAGAGGTCTCCTTGGGGGACGGAGGATGGCAGACTCCTGCCCTGGGCAGGACTCAGAGCCTAAGAAAAGTCTGTGCAGTTATAACTGTGACCTTTTCCAGAGAGTAGACCAAGGCAGAGAAGTGAACCCAGAATCAGAGCTGAATGTCCTGGCACTGTCTGCATTTCTCCAGGTCGTTATCAACCACCGGCACATGGCACTGGGGGGCCAACCTCGCTACTCCTTGGGGGTGACTTGACTTCCCAGGGTTCTCATCCCCTTGGGAAAGAGAATGTCTAAGCTCCAGAAACCCAATGCCTCAGAAAACTAATTCCCACTGTGGTCAGAGACATTCCCAGGATATTGTTGAGGGGAGGGAGGAGAGGGCAGGGAGAAGAGGAAGGCTTTGTGGCAGAATAAAAGATCTGACCATTAGTGAGAATCTGCACCAGCCTGAGGCACCCCCTGTCTAGCTGGCACCCTTTAGCTTCTTCCTAACACCTCTAGACTCTTTTCCAACCTTCCTGAGGATGGGGGGAGGGCCAAGGCCCACTCTGCCCATCACTCCGCTGGCTGCAGGCCAGTAGACTTGCCCCTCGAGGGAGTCGAGGTTCGTCACAGTGGCAGCCTGTGTGGAGGCAGCAAGTGAGGCTGCAGTGTGGTGGGCTGGGTGGCATGGGTCCACCTGCATGGCATGGAGCAGCTGTGACGCTGAGCAGCATGCCCACCAGCACCCATGTCCATGCCTTGCCCTCCACGCCTCCAACCTGCTTCCAGGCAGCAGCAGGACCCCACTGTCATGGCAGAAAGCAGTGGACAGAAAAGCTTCAGAGTTTTAAAATGATGATGATGTTTAAAGATAAAACCAATACACAGCAGATTTCCTTTAAAAATAACTTTAGCACATGGAAAATAGTTTTAGGAAACTGTTGTATCATGAACCTTGTTGGAAGAATGAACACAGCCGCTGGGATTTGGCCGCTCCTGGTCCCTCCTCTACCCACTGGGTGAAGCAGAGCCCCCACCGTGGTGCCCCTGCCAATGGGGCCAGCAGGCTTCTGCCAATTTACTCCATTCAGCAGAAAGCTCACCAAGTGCCCCAGCCCCTGGCTTACTGCCTGACCTTGAGCAGCCTGACCTTGAGCAGCTGTTAACACTCCCAACTAAACCATAGTCTCTCCTGCTATAAAGTGATGCCAGCAAGATCTAAGGCCCCACCTTGCAAGGAGGAAGCCTGTCTCCCACCAGGGATGCGTGAGAATGGTCTGAGTTCTCTGGCTTCACGTAAAGGTACTACCGACGTCTAGGGGCCCTAAATATGATTGCACATCATGATGGTTTAAGGTGCTGATGGTAATTATGACTGTTCTGTAGTCATAAGAAGCCCAGCTACAGCCTGGTCTTCAGGGCTGATCCAGGTACCCAGGAATCTTCCACCTGGTGGACTGCCCTATCTACCTCCTACCCACCACACTGAAGATGGGACAATGCCTTCTTTAAATTTCTCACAGATCGAAATAAAAAACTGGGATCTAATAAATAAATTAAAATACATCTAATAAAATCAAATTTGAAATTAAAAGGAAGTTTGCTATCATATGCATGAGCCAAGTGAAAACTCCGATGAGCTCTTCTAAGCTCCTTTTTCATAGGGAGTCAGAGATTTAACATTTGCTGGGAGATTTCTTAGCAAATATAAGCCCAGCGAAGGCATGTTCATCCACAAACCTATTGAACAAGCATTTGTTAACCACTCCTTCGCAATACTACTTATTTTGTATCTCCATCTTTCTTTGTAACCCTAGTACCTCATATAAATAGTAGGCATTCAGTTAATTGCCAGTTGGTGATGCTGGTTTTCTAAAACCTTAAAAACAAACCTGTCCTCAAGTTGCTTATATATGGTCAAGGGGGCAGAAGTCACTTCCTCCATGAAGCCTTCCTGACCCCCTAGACTAGGATTGGTGATCTTGCTATTCACTTCCCAAGCAGTCCTTACTCTCCCTGCCTAGCACTTGCCTCCAAAACACACACACACAAATACACACAACTGTTTCATATCTTTATTTCTCTGTTGGACTGTAAACTTAGTGAGGGCAGAGACTGAATCTGTTTTACTTCTGGAAGCCTGATACATACATGAAGGAAACATCCAATAAATCACTAGATAAATAAAGCCAGGGAATGGGTGAAGGGATAGATAGATGGGTAGATGGGTAGATGGGTGGATGGGTGGATAGATGGGTAGATTGATGGGTGAATGGATGGATGAAGAGATGGGTGGGTGGATGGATGGATGGATGGATGGATGAACAGGTAAGAAAAGGCATGATAAACACCTAAGTTGTGGCCCATGATTAAACGTACTCAGGGGGTGGCCAGAAAAGGCAGGGATAGATAGATGGGTAGATGGGTGTTAGCCACCAAGGGAAACAGATCTAGAAGGAAATGGCTCAAGAACTTAAGAAAAGTGACAGATTTGCTCAGAGGAGCACGGTGATCTTTCTGGTCCCTTCTTCTGGGTGAGGCGGGACACTGGGTACCTCACGAGCACCGCACTGCATCCTCACACCCTGGTTGAGGCTGGTGTTTCGCCCATGCAGAAGAGGAAACTGGGTTCTGCAGTATAAGCCTGCCCAACTGCACAGCCAGCACGTGGCCGACCAGGACTGGGGTCCATGGAATCGGCCTGACACAAGCTCCCTCCACAATGGCTGGAAGACCAGCAGGTGTTCCCTGGCCCAGTCTGGGATGGGGCCAGGAAGAAAGAGGTATCTGTAAGGAATCTCTACAGAGGACACAGAGATGAAGCTACTGGCGTGGCAGGCACACCCCTTGAAACAAAGAGCAAGGGATGGGGGCTCTCCAGGGAGGTGCCAGGATGCAGGACTCCTTCCAGCCCACAAAAACACAAGCTCCCCCTGCCCCCCTCACACAGACACTATTTCATGGGGGGAGGAGTGGGCTAGGGAGGCAAAGTGACTTTCCTAAATGATATTCTGCAGGTGCCAGAGTCAGGCAACAGGAAGGGAAAAAAGGAACAGAAGCGGGGAGGAAGAGAACGGAGTGCAGAAAGGACCAAGTGTTCCATACAGATCAGATCACTGTCCCCGCCTCAAGTTCATTAAGATGAGGTCCAGGCCCTCACAGCCAGAGGCACCTAAGGAACTGCCCCAGTGATAGGTCATCCACCTAGATAAGGACAGACGAAGACAGCCTCTCAGAGTCCCACCATCTGTCTGACCTAACATTCAAGGGATTCTCCCCGAAGCATCCTCTATGTAGCTGATGGCCCTGAAATGTTTCATTTCGCTGGAAATCACCCCTGGTCCACTTCCCAGATCTAAGTGACACGATAAGAACCCTGCACAATGTGTCTGGCAGCAAAACAGTTCAATAACCCATCAAGGGGGGTCAGCGTCCTGCCCCCCCATCTGGGGACCCAACAGTTTAGATGACTTCTGAAAGGCACAGTCACAGCTGCCTCCCAGGCTGGGGTTATGGGAAGCCTGTGTTGTGCGTGTGTGCGCACCTGTGTGCATGCATGTGTGCGTGTGCACGTGCTTTGAGGGGAGGCAGAGGCTGCCTCATGGCACAAAGCAGTTACCGTCCTTCCTGACCACGGGACAAAACTTCCAGTTCTTCACCTTACACCCATGCCCACGAGCATGGAAGTCGTTACCCAGACACAACCCATGAAAAAAACAAAACCCGGTGAGGCTTGCATGGCCCCAATCCCTCAGCTACAAGCAGTGGAGCTGGGACTTGAACCCGAATGTATCTCCATGCAAGCCCGTGCTCTCGACTGTGACTCAGGGGCCCCCCTGGGCAGACCCACATGGCGTTGTGCAGCAAGGTCGTGGCTCCACCTATTTCAGTGTAAAGGGAGTAGAGTCCACAGCCAAAGAAATTTACAACATTTTCAGTTTAACAAAGTTGGACAGGTTTGATATCTGGATGGACTTTCTCCTTCAAAGGCTAACACACACTGTGAACTTCCCAAAGTCACGGGAGCCACGCTGCTCCTCAAAGCTCCCTGAAGGCATGAGCTCTGAGCCTCGCTTTGATCCTCAGCATCCAGCAGTTTGGGGTGCAAAGCAGGAGAATGCAATATTCACTGAAAGCATGAGTGAGTGAATGAATGAACCAGTCAGTAAGTAACTTCCACGAACAGCAGTTCTGTCCACAGATTTAAGAAATAAATAAGGCTCTGGGAGAAGAGCCTGAAGTGCTGTCCATCATGGAGCACCTCCCGCCCCCACAGCCTCTCGCACACTGTTCGACCTCCCAGGACTGCCTCAGCCCTTCCACAGAAGCATCTGGAGGAAACCATACCGTTCATTTGTGCTGGTGCCCTGTGGGCTTGTGGGCCCGGCACCTACCTTGGGAAGGGGGGTTTGTAAACAGAGCTTTCCCATTTGCTCTACCTCGCTCTGTTGCTCCTCTGGAGACCAAGAACAGACCCCTTTACAAGCTTGCCCTCTCCTTTGAGGGGGCTGGGATTTTCTACTACAATAACTCACAGGTGCTTTGTTTTTAGAACAAAAATACTCAATTCATTTCTCCCACAAGCATCCCTACGCTCCTGCAATGTGTCGGGTGCCGAGCTGCCTCCCTGTGCCACACAGAGCTGAATCTGCCTCTGCTTTGGGCCCTGCGTGAAACCACGAATACAGTCAGATGTGAGTGGTCCATTCTTTGCAAAGACCCACATGTATGCCCATCACAGACCAGACCACACTGGCCTCTGGCAACAGAGTGGCATTCCTCCCTCCAGGGTGCCGCACCAAAAGTCTCACTGAGCCTCACCCCCAAAATGCAGAAATCAAGAACTCCCCCATATTCGCCTAAAGTATCGATGTATGGCTGAACAGATGAAGAGTGTGAGCACACTTACAGGGGAGACGTTTAACTTTCCTAAGGGAACACGTCTTTTCAAGCATGCCTTCAAAATTCACGAGTGTACGTTAACACGAAAATACTTCTATTATCATACTTGAAATCGATGTAACTGCACAATCTCCTAAACTGCTACCTCGGCATCTTCCCAGGAGCCAAGATAACGATGGCTACAGAAATCCAAGTCTCCCAATGCACGCTCCAAAAGAGACACAGGTCGACAAGAAGAACCAATAAAACCACACACAACCCATGACTTTAGCGCAATTAGGAGAGAGAGACAGTATAAGCATAAAATAAACACCAGTTTCCAGTGAAGCTCTTTCTTGAGTTCCACCCAAAACCTTTGCAAAGAGCAAGGAGGGTGGGAAGGGTCCCAACACCACGTTAGGAGGGCTTAGCGGGGAGAAAAATTACCTGAAGAAAGAGAAAGCGCACCCCAATTGAAATATCACTGAAGGATGGAGAGAGGCCAGAACACAAGCAGGAGGGAAGGGGCTGAAAGGTGGGTCCAGCCTGGAGGGGGGGGGACAGGAAGAGGGGAGGGGAGGCTGTCCAAGGAGAGGGGGCACATCAGAAAGCACGCTGCGAATGGAGGGAAAGGAGGAGGTCGACGTTTAGGAACCCACCCAATAACAATAGTATTAACGTAAACTCAAGGACTCACACTTCCCCTCACCCCGCCCTCCCGCTCACCCCCTGCCACAAAGCCAACCATTAAAGAAGCTGCACTACACTACACTGACAGAAGAGGGGGCTCGTGAACTAAAAATCACATAAAACACTCACTCAAAACGCCATCCTGGCCTGCACAAGGCAGAGGTGTGAGCAGCCCCATCTGTGTAAAGGCTACTCCAAGGAGGAAAACAAACATGCGACTCCAAATATTTCAGCGGATGAAAATTACTCCAAAAACACAACCATAAAGCAGAAGAAAAAACTGAAATTTAACAGTACAAATGGAATTAAAAGTCTCAAAGACACATTTGAGAAAATACCTCACAGCCTGCAAACTGAAAGATCAAATAACTTACAAGGGCAAGAGATCTGGACTGCCATCAGACTTCTCCCAAGCGGCCGGCAGAGCCCAGCAGTGCCAGGGCGGCATTTCATGAGACGCAAAAAGAAGGTGTGAATCAAAGCGTTTGCAGCCGGCAAAGCAGATCCTCAAAAATCAAAGCTACAGAAAATGAGTTTTAAACATGGAAGAATTGAAGGAATAATGTACCCATGAGCCTCTCTTAAGGAATCTGCTAGAGAATTAACTTCATCCAACCAGGAGATGACTCTGGCAAATGGACTTACAGGGAGCAGTTAATATAGTTCAATTATATATCTAAATTAAATATGGAAATAAGGGTAAAATAATGTATAGATTTTATGTTTTATTAAAGTAAAAATATGCAACTACAAAATGGTAGACAACAAAATAAAGGAAAACAAAACCAGAATAAGCTCAATGATGGCTGTATACAAAACTGTATATAATGTATATAATGATGGTTGATAGGACACTGTATACAATGTATCAGTTATATATAACAATGGTTGGATAGGAAACTGTATACAATGTACAGGTTGCAGATAATGATGGTTGGGTAGGAAACTGTGTACAACGTACAGGTTGTATATAATGAACTGTGTACAGTGTACAGGGTGTAGATAATGATGGTTGGGTAGGAAGCTGTGTACAGTGTACAGGTTGCAGATAATGATGGTTGGGTAGGAAGCTGTGTACAGTGTACAGGGTGTAGATAATGATGGTTGGGTAGGAAGCTGTGTACAGTGTACAGGTTGCAGATAATGATGGTTGGGTAGGAAACTGTGTACAACGTACAGGTTGTATATAATGAACTGTGTACAGTGTACAGGGTGTAGATAATGATGGTTGGATAGGAAGCTGTGTACAGGTTGCAGATAATGATGGTTGGGTAGGAAGCTGTGTACAGTGTACAGGGTGTAGATAATGATGGTTGGGTAGGGAGTCAAGGAATCCCATCAACAATTGACAAACCAGATAGTAAAAGTTTACAGGAGATTAAGAGAATTTCTCAAAGGTAATAAGTACAAATGTAACCATTAGAACAAAAATAAAAACTTCTTATATATCAAAAGAAATGAAATAATAAATGAAATATAATAATAATAAGTGAAAATACATCATGTAGAGAAAAAGCACAATAAAGAGAACATAATACATAGTTTCTATTACAAAAATATTAAGAAAGTGCTGATACCAAGAATATTAATCATATAAATACTGTACATAAAAATAATTGTGAATGAGCTTAATTTACCTATGAAAACAGATTTTTGATTTGGCTTACAAAGCAAGATCCAACTAAATGTTATATATAAGAACCACACTTTTAAAAAGGGATTCAGAAAGCCTAAAAATAAAGAGATGGGCAAAGATGTATCAGACAAATGGAAACAAAAACAAAACAATCTTGCTATCAGACATAGTAGAATAAATGCTAAAAAATCACATTTTATAATGAAAATATAATAGTAATGAATACTAATGCACCAAACAGGACTACAACTACATTCATAAGTGGAAACTGTAGGAAACTAAAGGCAGTCCCCTAAATGGAAACACACCAATACTGGGACACTTTATACATACAGATATATGATATTTAAGTGTGTGTCTTCTTAAATGAACACAGACTATCCATAAAAATTGATCATGTGTTAGGTGACAAATAAATAATCAATGTTATATAGGAGAAATATTACAAAGAATATTTTCTGATCATGGCACAATAAAGCTGGAACTTAATTTTTAAAATAAAAAACTAAAATAGAAATTCTAAAAATGTTTTTTGATAATTAAAATACTACACATTAGAGTTTATGGGATGTATTTAAAGCAACAATCAGATGAAAATGCATAGCCCGAAACACACATTTCAATAAAAATGAAAGAATCAAATTTTTAAATGCCAAATGCAAAAACCTGAAAGGGAAAGAACAATAAGAAAAGCATCGGAAGGGAAAATAAAGTTAGGTGCAGAAATAATGAGGTAGTTTAAGTTACAAATCAAAATTCTGGATTTCTTTCAACAAAACAGGACAACCACAAGCTAAGCTGAACCGAAGAATGAGAAAGCACGAGCACACCACAGAGGGAAGACGAGGGAGGCCACCAGCACGGGACTAGAAGAAGGCTCACTCAGCTACAGCGACAGGCTTAGCAGAGGAAGAGACACAGAGACCAACGGGACCGAACTGACCATGGCTGCTGTGGCTTGAAGAGAGTTCAGAGTGGGAAGGAAGTGGGTGAGACTGAGAACGGCACAGCCAGCATCCTGGGGGTGCCGGAGGTGTCCTGTGTCTTGGCTGTACCAGTGTCACTGCCCTAGTTGTGAGATGTCACCATTGGGGGAGCTGTTTACAGGGTACAAGGATGTGGGTTTCTCTGTATTGTTTCTTACAATTGTCTATTATAAACCAACAATTACCTCAAAATAAAAAGTTTAATTTTTTAAAAGATTTTATTTATTTTTAGAGAGAGGGGAAGGGAAGGAGAAAGACAGGGAGAGAAACATCAGTGTGTGGTTGCCTCTCGTGCGCCCCACACCAGGGACCTGGCTCACAACC
This sequence comes from Desmodus rotundus, assembly GCF_022682495.2. Classification (NCBI taxonomy): domain Eukaryota; kingdom Metazoa; phylum Chordata; class Mammalia; order Chiroptera; family Phyllostomidae; genus Desmodus; species Desmodus rotundus. Next base: position 3,567,640 of record NC_071389.1, on the reverse strand, counting down.
CAGGCATGTGCCTTGACTGGGAATCGAACCAGAGACCCTGTGGTTTGCAGGCCTGTGCTCAATCCACTGAGCCATACCAGCCAGAGCAGTTTAATGTTTCAAAAAGTAATGTGCAAAGGAGTATCTTCCTTTTGTACATGAAAAAAGAAGAAAAGAAAACATGCATGAGCCTGCTTATCTCAGCAGAAGTAACAGGACGAAGAGAAAATAGAGAGATGGGTCCCCTCCAGAGTGGGATGGACGAGGACAAGGACACTTCCCCGGGTCCAGCTTGTTTGCAGTGTAACTTTTGTAAACATGTTAACATTTTATATACTAAGAAAAAAATCAACAAGGACAGGGAGGGACCATGAAACCCAACACAAACAAACAAAAAACAACCAAGTTGCCTTTGATTTCCTGCAAAAATGGAACCCGAGTAAATGGGGTGGGGAGAGGGAGAGTAAGTTTAACAACTTCCGAGCACAGAATTTCAACTATGTGCCCTCAAGCTGATGACAAAAAGTGCTATAAACAAATTTTGAGCTCTGGTTAGCAGGTCTGTTTTCTTCCATGGTATGGGCTAACTCATATTTAACTACCTTATATGTATTTAAAGATTCAGAAAATAAATAAATACAGTCAGGAACATTTCTCCTTGTTGAAGAGGGAAGCTCCACACACAGAAAGGTGAAAGGCTAGAATGAGCCCAGTGGTGCTGGATTGGAAGGCGTATCATTATGAGTGTGTGGTTTTACACGCACACACATAGGAACATGTAGATGTATATGTGTTTCTGAGTATGTCCTTGCACACGTGGTCTTCAGCTCTTTGCATTAAGAAAGTGCCTAGAAGCAATGACACAGCACTGGCAACGGCACACATGGAGTCCAGAGACAGTTCTCCACGGGACGGAGCCAGGGAGGGTAAGAAGAAAGGACAGGCTGACCGTGGAACAATGCGTTGTGCCAGAACAGGAGGAGGTGCCCCACGAGTGATGGGACGACGGGACAACTGACACAGTCAGCAGCACGGTGAGCCCTGGGATCTTCGCGACGACACAGTCCTTACATGAGAGAATACAAACTGTGCCTGTTCCATTTAAATGGACTTCTGGAACTGGCCAAAGTCATCTATGGCAGGAACAGAATCAGCACAGTGGTTGCTTCTGAGGAAGATGGGGACAGGACCGAATGGAAAGAGACACAAAAGCACCTTCTTGGGGCGATGGCAGGGCTCTACATCTTGACAGGGGATTGAGTTTACACAGGCGAATGTGTTTGTCAAAACTCGTCACGCGGTGCACTTAATATTCGCATGCTGCGCTGCACGCACATCTGACCTAATAAAAGAACCACAAACAACACTGAACTCCGGACAACGCCGTGTCTGCAAAGTGGGCGAAGATGAAGTACACTGAGATCTACCTTGGAATGCCATTGAAAACTAAAACGGTTTGTCGGATGGACAGACGGACATACATGCAGTACAGCCAGCATGGGAAAACGTGCATCACGGAGTCTAGGTCACAGGTATATGGGCGTTCACTGAAAAAAAATCTGTTAACTTTCTGTATCTTGTAATAAATTTTTTATTATGAAAATTTATTACAAAAAATTTTTATAATAAAATGTTGTGAAAAAAAAGGACACAGCAGTCAAATTGAAAGGGTTCCCACTGGCCAAATCAGTGATAATCTAACCATCAAAATAACCAGTTTATAAACCACTGAATACTCGTATATAACCCAGTGAGAGTAACTTAATCAGTGTAATTTAGACAACATAACCCATGGACTAAAATAGGAATATATGACTCCATATGGGTATAAAAAAATAAATGAGTAAATTAAAAATGTAAGAAAGAAAAAGCTCTTCAAAACAGGAGAAAGTATTAAAGAATATATAAATTTAGAGGAAAAAACACCATCTGGCAAACATTATAATAATGGATTCAGACAAGAATTATCAATGGATGCTAAAGCAGGTTTAACGAAACAAGGTATTTACATAAACCTAAACTATCTCCCCACAAAGTACTAATTAATGACAAAGGGAAAACAATAACTTGACACTGGAACAACCTAGCAGATACCGAGTAACCAAAGATCAGAGTTAACAGCCCCAGGAACCGGAGAGCCACTTCCACGTGTCTCTTACTATGAAGTCCTGAAAAGGACCCAGCTTTGCTGCTGTGGTCGTCCTCCAGAAATGCACATCCTGAACCCAGTTGTGAGGGAGCTTAAAGACAGAGCCAGCTTAAAGAACAGTCTTCAAAATAACTGGCCTGTGTTCTTCAAAAAACGAAAGGCAAAGACAGACTAAGGAACTGTTCCAAATGAATGGGGACAAAAGAACCATGGACACTAAACACGATGTGAGATCTTTAGAGGGGACCTTACACGAAATGACGATGGTGGTGATAATTACATTTTGCTGTAAAGACCATTAGTGGGACATAACTGGTTAGAGAAATAAAGTCTGTAGATTGCATAATAATGTTGTATCGACGCTATTTTCCTGATTTTCGCTGTACTAAGTTATTCAAGGGAATGTCCTAGGCCTCAGGAATAGGCATCGACGTGTTTAGGAGCAGTGGGGCAGCAGGTCTGGAACACATCTGCAAGTGGTTCAGAAAAAAAAATGCACACACACAGAGAACGATTAAAGCAAAAACAATAAAACGTTACCAACTGGGGAATCTGGGTGAAGAGGTATGGAATTTCTTTGTACTATTCCTTTAACTTTGAAATTTTAAAATTATTTCAAAATTAAAAGTTTTTAAAATATAAAATAAAAATTAAATACTATAAACCGTAGGTTATTCTCTAATTCCAACTAGTCTCTCCTGGTCCAAAATGGCAAGATGTCGCAGACTCAGGGACCTCTGAAGACTGAGAGCTACCGTAGCCACTGGACACTCACTGTAGAGACACGACATTTGAGGTGCGGACCGGATGCTACGCACAGCGATGACCTGCGGAGCAAAGAGGCAGTGCTGCTCTCGGGTGGAAGAGCGAGGCTGTTTCAGACCTTACTCTGGCTAATTCCGACAGACTGCTGCTGACAGAGCCCTGAGTTCTCTCCAGGAGAGTGCCAAGAAACGGGCCTGGCAGCTGCCTCCCCCGCCTAGTCCTGGAACCAGTGCCCAAGTCACAATTAATATCCCAGGGCAGGACTCCTCTCTCTCCTGCAGCCTCGGATACAAATCAACCCCAAAGTGGTAATGGATCAACAGTTATCTCTCATATCAAATACGATTTGCATTTAAGATGACATCTGCAATATTTTAAAAGCCAAAGTCTAAAACAACAAACTTGGCAGTTCTTCTGAGTAGCAATTAACACAGTGGCTAATCCTACCAAGGAGACAGTGTTTGGCATGGAGATATCCCCCTCACACCAACGGCAGGCTGAAGACCTGAACCCTACCCTCTTTCAGCAGCACAGACTCTGAACATCTCTGCTCAGCGAGGAAATGAAGGCAATTACTGAGGACAGGGGTAATCACCCTACCATTGCAACACAAAGAAAAGTCCTCTGACAGCAGCCCCGCAGGAGAAGGTGGGAGGCTTGACTCAGGGTCAAAGGCTATTTCTGTGTCATGGCCACAGAGGGTCGAGGATAGGGCACCTCCACGGCCCAACCACAGCCCCGTGCCAGCCAATGCTGCCTAGCACTGGCCTGTCCAGAATATAGCTTCTTATACAATGCTCCTGAGTGCTAATCTAGTCAAGCAGGAGGTTCCAAGGATATGACAAATGACAGCTAACAGATTCCAGCCAGCTGGTCTCTATAATGTCTCCAAAACCCACAATGCCCCTCTGAGCACACTTAGGCAAGGGATCCTCCCCAAGTATCAACATGATGCCCCCACCCCCAGAATCTGTCTAATGTCTACCATCCCTCAGGGCTCAGCTCAAGTTTGGGGAAGCAACCCTAAACCACTCCAATCCTCAGTGAACACCGAGCAATTCATGCCTTTCTCATCCAGACCATGACAGCAAAACACAGAGGTGCCTGTGTTAGCGCATCGCTTTGTGGGGGCTGGCTTGATTGCAGCCGCAACAGAACCACGTGGTCTTCAAGAGTCCAGACCCTTCACCTGGGCCAAACGGGTGAGGCTGTGGCAGCAACTCCACAAGCTCTGAGATGCTCTGAGATGGCCAGTGCTCCATGGGCTGAAGGGGGAGAGGCTCTCTGCAAGTGTGTGCACTCTGTTCAGTGAAGCCAATGATATGTGTTTAACAAACGGACAAATACATGAGCAAGTGAGCAAACGAAAGAACGCGCCAACTAGTGTGAGCCTGGGCCCAGCTGGCTAGGTAGGCTAGCAAGTAGACCTAGTAAGGTCAAGGCTACAGACAAAATGTCTGGAAAAGCCAGCTGGCTTCTCCCCAGAGAACCGCTTGGCATCAACAGTGCACACCTGCAGGCCGCCAGCTGTCACACCAGTGTGCTGCTGGCCACAGAGGACCGGGCGATAGAGAGAGAGGCTTCCAACTCTGAAGAGGTATGTCGCCCTTCTGTAAAGTAAATGAGGTGACACTTTATTGAGTAGGGAAACTTCTTACCCATGTGCTGTAACCAAACCTGTCACATGCCCAGCAGCAGAAGGAACTGCTCACTGAGGAAACACCTGGACCTGGCATGTGTGGCGCTAGGCCTTGCAGAGACCAGAAGGGTCAGCAGGGCCCCAGACCCCAGGAGGAAGGGAAGCCTGCACTCGGAGAGGCAGGTGAGATGGTGGTGGGCAGGGCGCCAGCCCTGGCGGCACCAGGAGCTCAGTGACCGGCTCGTGAGAATCAAGGGTGAGGCACCTGGTACTGGGTCACAACTGGACCAGCCACCAGGTCCCATAACACGGGACCCTGAAGTTCACTCACTTAGGAATAAGGCTGATCCCACTAGACGTACCCACTAGGGGTACAAGTGAGCTCAAAGGTAAAACTGAAGCTGTCGGTGACTATACAGGTTGGAAAGAGAGGGGCTATCTTAGAGGATGTACACATTTTTATAGTAGGATAAAGTCAGTCCATTTAAAACAAGGAGGAAAATTCAATGGCCATTTTTCCTCCTGAATTTGTAATATAACCATTCATTTTATGTAGACCCTTCTGTCTACATCAGCAGCCTGGCACTTAGCATCCCCACAGAGAGTCACTGATGTTGTTCTCTATTGGTACCTTCTCTTCCAACTGGGCCATGAGCCCTCTGAGAGTGGGAACAAGGTCTCACTCCTCACTAACCCTGTGCAGAGCCTAGGAAAGTGCCAGGCACAACTGTTACTCAGTAAACGCTAATTGTTGATAAGTGTATAAGTTATAACTGTATATAACTTGGCAAAAAAATGCCACTTGGGGCCCTGAGCATCCCTCATCTGGTGAAGGGTATGTTTAACATTTGTATAGGTACCTTTCCCTCTTGGGCACTGGTGGAAGCAGCCTAGTAGCTCCCTATTCCTATCAGCAGCCAAATGCTGCTGAGTGAGGGGACAAGATGGAGGGAGGGGTGCAACCCAGAGTCCAGGCCTTGTGGGAGTGGACTGACTACTTAATGCAGCGAAACCATGAAACAACAGGGAGTGCCGCTCGAAGACGGGAGTGAGAACTGGTATCATGACTTTGGAAAACTGCTTGGCAATTTGGACAAACAGGAAGCAATCTAAATGTCCATTCACATATGAATAAACATTGTGGTATATTCACACAATGGAGTAGTATGTAGCAGTGAAAATAAATAAACTAGAGCTAGAGGTATCCACATAGATGAATTTCATGAACATATGCTGGAAAAAAACACATTTATAGCTAAATGAAAAAAAGGAATCAGTAAAGTAGCAGAATATGAAACTGACATTCAAAAATCAATACCAGAGAGAAAATACCACTTACAATAGCAACAAAAGATAAAATACATAGAAATAAACTCAGCGATAAATGTACAAAACCACTACAAGAAAACTTTTCTAAACTAACACAAAACACAAAAATATTCTTGAATAAATGAGAAGACATAAATTGTTCTCAGATGAGACAATTCAACATCATAAGGATATCAGTTCTCCCTGAGCTAATTTAGTTATAAGTTTAATGCAATTTTATGGAGATAGACAAATTGATACTAGAATTTACATGGAAAAAATTAACCTTCATGAATAGCTGGGAAAATATTGAGAAAGAAAAGCTTTGACAACATGGGTGGATCTTGAGAATATCGTGCTAAGTAAAATAAGTCAGATGGAAAAGTCAAGAACCAAAGATTTCACTTATACGAAGGATATAAAACTGAAAGCAATAAATGAACCAACAAGACAAACAAACAAGAACTGAGTAGACACAGAAAACAGTACTGTGTTACTGGGAGGGAAAGGGGAGGGGAGACGGGAAAGGGTGAAGCAGGTCGAATACACGGTGACAGAAGGAGACTTCACTTGGCGGCGGACACCCAGTGCAGTACACAGATGATGTGCCACAGAGCTGTACACCTGACACCAATGTAACCCTATTCACCAAGGTCACCCCAACAAATTTAATTTACACACTTAGAAAATAAAAATTAAATTATAAAAAGAAAACTTCAATGGGGGAGTAAGCCCTACCAGACCCTAAAATACTACAAATCCTCGAGAATTAAAACAGTATGGCAGAGAACCACGATGGCGGCGTAGGTGGATACACTGCGCCTCCTCGCACAACCAGAACTGACAGGAAATCGAACGGCAAGGAAGTCTAACACCAAGGAAATAAAAAAGAAACATTCATCCAGACCGGTAGGAGGGGTGGAGACGGGCACCGGGGCAGAGAGGACTCGCGTGGCCGTGGCGGGACCAAGACTGGTGGAGTGTGGGACCAACAGGGCAGGCAGTCTGACCACTGGCAGACCCTGCGACCCCACATTCGCACAGATAAACCGAGAGGGCTGGACTCAGGGTGGCGGAGAACGGGGCAGGCAGAGCGGCGGGTAGCACCCCGCGGCCCCACATTCGTGCACAGATAAACCGGACAAATGGCGGGGAGCAAAGCAGACCATGCAATCCAGGGCTCCAGCATGGGGGAAATAAAGCCTCAAACCTCTGATTGCAAACGCCCGTGGGGGTTGGGGCGGCAGCAGGAGAGACTCCTGGCCTCGCAGGAGAGGTCATTGGAGAGACTCACAGGGGCCTGGGGCGTGCACGGGCCCGCCCACTCAGGAGCCAGCACTGTGGGGGGGGGGGGGGGGCCGGTTTGATTGTGGGTGGCGGAGTGAAGGACTGAGGTCCCCTGGAGAGTGGAGCGGGCGCCATTGCTCCCTCTCAGCCCCCCCCCAATGTACAGCGTCACAGCGAAGCGACCAGCATTACCCCGCCCTGTGAACACCTAAGGCTCCACCCCTTTAAGTAACAGAAGCGCCAAGACACACACACAAAAAAATGGCCCAAATGACAGAACACTTCAAAGCTCCAGAAAAAATACAACTAAGCGAGGAAGAGATAGCCAACCTATCGGATGCACAGTTCAAAACACTGGTTATCAAGACGCTCACAGAATTGGTTGAATTTGTTCGAAAACCAGATGAAAAAATGAAGCCTATGCTAAGAGAAACAAAGGAAAATGTACAGGGAACCAATAGTGATGGGAAGGAAACTGGGACTCAAATCAACAGTGTGGACCAGAAGGAAGAAAGAAACATCCAGCCAGAAAAGAATGAAGAAACAAGAATTCGGAAAAATAAGGAGAGGCTTAGGAACCTCCGGGACATCTTGAAACGTTCCAACATCCGAATTATAGGGGTGCCAGAAGGAGAAGAGGAAGAGAAAGAAATTGAAAACTTATTTGAACAAATAATGAAGGAGAACTTCCCCAGTCTGGCAAAGGAAATAGACTTCCAAGAAGTCCAGGAAGCTCAGAGAGTCCCAAAGAAGCTGGACCCAAGGAGGAACATACCAAGGCACATCATAATTACATTACCTAAGATTAAAAGAAGGAGAGAATCTTAGAAGCAGCAAGAGAAAAGGACACAGTTACCTACAAAGGACTTCCCATAAGACTGTCAGCTGATTTCTCCAAAGAGACCTTACAGGCAAGAATGGGCTGGAAAGAAGTATTCCAAGTCATGAAAGCCAAGGACCTATATCCAAGATTACTGTATCCATCAAAGCTATCATTTAGAATGGAAGGGCAGATAAAGTGCTTCTCAGATAAGGTCAAGTTAAAGAAGTTCATCATCACCAAGCCCTCATTATATGAAATGTTAAAGGGACTTGCCTAAGAAAAAGAAGATCAAAAATAGGAACAGTAAAAATGACAGCAAACTCACAGTTATTAACGACCACACCTAAAACAAAAACAAGAGCAAACCAGGCAAACAACTAGAACAGGAACAGAACCATAGAGATGGAGATCACATGGAGGGTTGTCAACAGGGGAGTGTGGGGGGGGAAGGTACAGAGAATAAGTAGCATAGATGATAGGTGGAAAATAGACAGGGGGAGGGTAAGAATAGTGTAGGAAATGTAGAAGCTAAAGAACTTGTAAGTATGACTCTTGGACATGAACTATAGGGGGGGAATGTGGGAGGGAGGGGGTGGGCAGGATGGAGTGAAGGGGGGGAATGGGACAACTGTAATAGCATAATCAATAAATATATTTTTTTAAAAAACCAGTATGGCACTCATGTATGAAGAGACAGAGAAGTGGAGGAGACGGAGGAAGATCAGATCTAGATACGGCTAATTTGGAACTTTTGTATATGATAAAGGTGGCCTCTCAAATCACTGAGGAGAAGAAGGGTTTTTGAATGAATGCTGCTGGGACAACAGGCTAACAATTTGGAAAAAGATAAAATAATATCCATAGTTCATGCCAGACACAAGAATAAGTTCTAAACGGATCAAAGACATAAATGTAAAACAATAAAACCAATCAAGTACTAGAAGAAAATGTGGGTGAATTCCTTCACAATGTGAGTGTAAATAAGATTTTATTACTATGATTCAAAAGTAAAGATGCAGTAAAAAAAGTCATACGTATGACTACATAAAATAAAAACATTTCACAAATGAAACACATTTTAGGTTCAAAGATACAAATACTGAACAGACTGATGATAAAAGGACTGACAAAAAGACATCACGCAAACGGCAACCACCAGAAGGTCGCAGTGGCCACACTAACATCAGACAAAACAAACTGCAAACAAAGAATGTTACCAAAGGTAACGAGGAGCATTTAATAGTGATAAAAGGGTCAACGCATCAGGAAATATAACAATTATAGACACATATTCACCTAATAACAGAGCACCAAAATGCATGAAAAAAAAACAGACAGAAATGGGGGTAGAGATAAATAATTCTACAATAGTACTCGGAGACGTCAACACCCTGCTGTCAGTAACGGTGGAACAACTAGACAGATCATCCACGAGGAAGTGGAAGACCTGGACAACACTATAGCCCAACGAACCAGGCAGACGTCTTTAGACCACTTCACCCCACAGCAGAATATACGCTCTTATCAAGGCCACACGGTCCATCCTCTAGGACAGACCATATGCTGAGCTATAAAATAAGCCTCAGTAAATATAAATAGTTAGAAGTGATACAAAGTATGTTCTCCAACCACATGAAATGAAATTAGAAATCAATAGCAAACAAAAGTTTAATGCAATTTTATGAAGCTAGACAAATTGATACTAAAATTTATATGGAAAAATAAACCTTCACGATAGCCGGGGGAAACTCAGAAATATGTGTAACTTATATGAGACACCTAAATAACCAATGGGAAGTCAGAAAATACATTGAGATGAATAAAAATAAAAACGCAAGTACAAAAACTTATGGGAAACTGCAAAAGCAGTCCTTAAGGGGAAATATATAGAGGAAAATATATAAAACAAAAACATCTCTAATCAATAACCTAATCTTCCTCCTTAAAACTGGAAAAAGAACAAAGAAACCCTAAAGGAAAACAAAGGAAGGAAATAATGAACATCACAGTAGAAAATTAATGAAACAGAGAACAGAAAAACAAAGAGAAAATCAGTAAAACAAAAAGCTGGTTCTCTGAGAAGATCAACAAAATTCATAAATCTTTAGCTACACCAACACGTGTATATATTGTATGTATACATGTATGCGCATATACTGTGTGCATGTATGTGTTGTATGTGCATATGTACTGTGCATAAGGGTGTGTATATACTGTGCATGTGTGTATATATATGCATGTATATAAGAGAGAGAATGATTAAGTATATATAGTAAAATGCTAACAACTGTGGAATCTGATGAATGATATGTAAGTGGTATCTTCATTATTTTTAATATTTTGAAATTGAAATTAAAAATTTAATTTAAAAAGTGGTCACAGTGCATGCAGTAACTTATATATGAACTTTGAAAACATGGCAGAAAACTGTCACTGTTTAAAAGCACATGTGTCTGTAGCAGACAGAAGCACAGAAGCACCCCTGCGCGTGGTGAGCTCGGGGCGGGTGCACAGCCACAGTACACAGTGCTGTGCTGATTTCTCAAGCCAGTTCCTGGGGCTGTGCATTTTCCTGCTATTCACATTTTTGTATATCTACAATCCTGGACAACAATTTTTCATTAAAAAAACCACTCCCCTTCCTTTATGCACCCACTCCCTCCCCCACTGCCATCCACTATCCTCCCTTCCTCCGAAGATGCAGGTTTCATAGAGCAGCCGTTCCCTCTTGCCCTGAGCTGTGTCTTAGTAGTGAAGAAAAATTCTCACTGCACACAGGGGACAGATTCCCTGGAGAAAGGACCAAGGACAGAGAGCACCACACACAAGAGTGTGCACCTCAGTGGAAAGGAAGACATCGCACCAGACAGCGGCCAGATGCTCTTGCAAAGGATGGGAGGGGAAGGCTCTGCACCAGGGCTGGGTGTATGGGGCCCCAGGAAGAAGTCTGGTGAGGGATGCCTTGGTCTGGAGGCAGGATGGGGCTCCCACCGCTGCCTTTGGAAGTGGACATTCCTGGCAATACTGAGCCAGGACAGTGTGCTCCTTAAGCAGCGCTCCCACCACCACCATGCTTGGACTGTAACAAAAGTGGCATCTGCCTGAAACACAGCTGGCCCTCTGGGTCTGGACTGCCCTGCAGTGGCTTCCTGGCCATCAGGCTGAAGGAGGAAGCCCAACCTGCATGGAGGAGGGAGGGCTGGCTGGAACCCAAGCCCCACAGCAGGGCTGGGACAGGCCCCCACCTGCCCTCTGAGAAACACTGAGTGCAGAGCCAGCAAACAAGGGAAGGTCCGTCCTTCAACAAAGATGGACAGGGCACCTACTGCAAGCCAGGCCGTCCTTCAGGCTCTTGAGAGGAGTGGAAAAAACCGACAGGAGCCTCTGTCCTCCTGGGAGGGCATCTGAGCAAAGAGAAGAGAACGCGGAGCATGTGGGGAAGGGGAAAAAGATGGCTCCAGGTTGTGACAACAGTGGGCAGAAGGGCCCCAGGCGGCCTCCCGCCTCCCAGTGGATCAGGAAGCAGCCAACATGGCTGGTGGGGTGAGTGATGTAGAGACCACCGAGATGCTGGGGGTCCTGGTGGGCCATGAGTTTTGCTCATGGTAGTGTGGGGAGTGCTGAAAGCTTCAAAGCGAAGGAGTGATTGAAAGTGACAAGTTCCTGAAACCTTCTCAAATGTCCACAGCCACCACCATCTGAGGAGGACATTGGGGTGCATGCTGGGTCAGTGCCTCACTTTGCAAAGAGGCTCCTCACTTATGTCTTGCCACGTTGCTTCCCCTGAGACTCAGGGTCAAGATAGCGGGGGCAGGATGCCTGGGGTGCAAACTGTCAGGAGGTGCTCCTTGAGGGGGCCCCAAATGCAGACTCAGCACCTGAGAGTGCCACCCTGCAGAGTACTGGGTAGGAGCTTCCAGGGGAGGTCCGCACAGGTGAGCAGTTCCACCTCTCGTGCAAAAGAGGGACATGTGCAGAAACTGGATTCCTTTGAGGGGGTGGAGAGATCCCAATATCCCGGAACTCACTGAGAGGACAGGCCTTGGCCTGCTGGTCTTTGAAATGCTCTCGGTATCCTGAGAAAGGGTGTGGCCAGGATTGGAAGGCCCCCCTGCAGTCTTCTGGCTGGGTGCCTGGGGGCAAGAATTCCCTGAAGTCTCCATTCTCACAACAGAGTAAAAGATACCCGGCTGCTGGAAGGGCTTGATGAGGTAACAATAGTGTACACAGGACCCGCAGAGGGGCGACACTGCCAGGGTCCTTTGTCCCTCCTTTCCTACTGTGTCCCCACCTTTCCCAAGAGCATCCCACAGTCCAGTTACCACAAAGACCAGTCATCCGTCAGGTCCCTGGATTCCTCCTGAAATGAGGCTGGGCCTTGGCTATGAGAAAGGCCCATGTCTGGTGGAGTCAGACATCTCTAGAACCCCACTCGGGCCGCTGGGAGAACCTCGCTTTGTCTTGGGGAACTACAAAAACTCCTTCCTGCAAGCAGTTCTGGCCGCAGCGATTCCCCACCCTGGAGGGCAGACCCTCTCCCAGCACCAGCAAGACCAGCCAGTGCATGTGGACACCACACCTCAACTCCTTCAGAAGCCCTGGCAGCCCCTGGCAGCGCCGGTGATCCTTCTGGCCGCCCGTTTTGGCAAGTGTTCACGTGCTGCATCAGAGAGTCGGGTGGGTTCACAGCTCAATCTTCCCCTGAAATTTACTCTGCTGGAGTTCCAGAAGCGCACACGTACTCCACCTCTTCTGCCTTCCCAGGCTCATGGCACAGAGCCAGACTTCCAGTGTGTGTAGCATAGGTACTTGTGGGCTTGACGGTAATAAAATATATATTCATTTAAAATTTTTAATTAGAAAAAATGACTAAAATTAGATAATAAAAGTTCTCCCTTGTGTACCAAATTCGAACTTTTTCTGGAAACACTTTGTTTATGGACTTTGCAGGGAACACGGCAATTAATGCCTTTTCATTACAAGTTAAGACTGGGACTGGAATATTAGAATTGCCGTTCATTGGAATGTGCCTGAAATGCCGAAAGTCTCCTGGTGAATAATTCCTAGTGATAATGATATGCTGTGAACTTAAATCTTTCTCCTAGACACAAAAAAAGACAGTTAAATCAACTTTGTCCATTTAAATATCATTTTAAGATATCTAGAACCCATCTCTTTATTGCTCAACAACCCTTAGCAATTTCTTTTGCCCTCATTTATTTCCAGTTCCCAAGGGAATCCTGTCTGATTTATTGGAAATTAGTTCTTACAGCTAGTAAATGCTTTAAACTGTTTTCATATAAATCACTCCAAAATCTGCTAGTGCACTGAAGCCTGGTTAGAGCGATTTCCTCCAGCAATGCTGAGCGCCACCACCCCGTGCCCTGCTGCGGGGGACTTCCAGGCACCATCACAGGCAGGGAGCTCTGTGGAGCCAGCTGACAGGTCTCCAAAGAGACTTATGTTTTCTTCGCACACACATGCATACACACCTGTGAGCACACACCATACATATATGCACACACAGAGACATGCCCCACGCCCCGTATTCACATATGCACATGCCTCACACACCACACACACACAGACATCCACACAACACTCATGCACAAACATACGACACACACTCCCTTAATCGGACCGTCCTTTGCCTTCTAGTTTTAGTCGAGGACTGGCTATTTGTCAGCACGCTGGCAGGCCAACTTCCACATGAACGGGGCTGCACGTGGTGGGTGAACGTGCTGTGTACAAAGAAAGGACCCCGACCGGTACTGCGAGCTCTAACAGACCTGCGTCACTCGGGGGAGGGTACAGTCTCTGCAGCAGCAATGAAGGCTGGTTTCTTGCTCACAATACAGCCAGTGTAGCTCAGCTGGGGGCTGTGCGCCGGCCTCACCCGGGGAGTACCACCGATGGGAGCTCGTCTCTACAGGGGTTTCCATGACCACCACGACAAACAAACAAGTGTGGTGAGTGGCTCTGGGCCTCTTCAGATGTGTGTCTTCAGGTGACACATGTCATGTCCACTCACGCTTCACTGGCCAAAGCAAGTGACATGCTCACCCCGAACATCCAAAGCCCCAAGGAAAGGGAAACCCACCACATACGCCCAGAAGACGAACATACACCACCAACGCAGTCGACTTACCCACCCCGCCTCTGTGTGCTAGACAGGGTGACCCTCCGCCATTCTGGGTTCAGTCTGTCTGTCTGTTTCCAACAGGCATCTTTCTACTCTGAGAAGTCTGGCAGTTTGGCACATTCTAGCCCTTGAGCTGCCTAATGTACTCTTTATAGGAATCAATCTTAAAAACAAATGGTTGTTATCTAGATAACTACTAGGAATAGGAAGAGAGCTCTTCAAATTGACAAAGAAGGAGGGGGAAGAAGGGAGGCCTTGGAGGCATGAGTGGAAAATAAACACCACTGAAGTCTCAGGCTCTTAGGAGAAGAACCGGTCTCCCTCACAGCCCGGAGCCTGGCGCAGGGGCTCAGGAGAGCCAGGGGTCGGATGGGGGTGCTGCGTGGGCCTGCAGTCCCCCTTGCGGGGCACCAGGAAGATGAAACACAGCGGGCTCTCTTCCCTGCCCTCTCCCCTTTCAGTTTTCCACAAATAAAAAGCTATTTTTGGAAGAAATCCTCCAAGCGCTGCTGTAAAACAGCAGGATAGAATGCGCACCACAATAACAAATGCGTGTAAGCCGTCATCTGCAGAAATCATTTTCAAGTTCGCGTATCATTCAAAGGCAAAAATGATGTATACACAGAAAGACAGTGCACGTGTGTCATTCAGAGAAATGACAGGGCCTTATGCAATGATTTAAAGAACAGCACCGTAAAAAACCAATTCCCCATATAAATATTCAAATATAGTTTATTATATGCAATACCTGTCTGAATAATCCTCCATAGAGATCTCGCTCAACTGCACTCAAAGCTAGGGGAGTCTAAGAACGCCAGGAAGTACTGGTAAATATCGCAGGGGAGACCTTGCCGTGCTTTTGGAAGATAGGGCTGTTTTTAAAAACCAACTTAACCAAACAACGTTGCTGTATTTTGACCAGATATTGAGGACAGAAGGCAACTGCAAAGGGAAAGAATTCAGTAAAAGTGTTTTTATTTGTTTTCAACTTCTAAAGACCACGTTTCATGAGCTAAAGACGCTTCATATTATTAGGTACAATTCTGAACTTGAAATGTATGCTTTCAATTTCGGCCACACACAGCACGTGTGTATCTGCTCACATGTGGATGAGCCAGGGCATGAAGGGCAGTGAAGGCTGAATAAAATGCAGGTTTCCACATGTTCTCTTCCATCTTCAAGGGCCCCGTCATGTCAGCATCAGAGATTGTGGCAATCACGAATGGAAGTCTGACAGCTGGTGACAACTTCAAGGCACGAGCCTCTTTCTGCAAAGCCTACCAGAGCACCTGAAGGGGCGCCCGGAGAAATCACTCGCAGACCTCCTCTCCTCGCCCACGGCTGCGATGGCATCCCGGGTGTCTGAAAATGCTCGCATCTGCATCAAGCTCAGGAGAGCTGCCAGCCGGGCTCTGCACAGGGCCCCAGCTT
This sequence comes from Desmodus rotundus, assembly GCF_022682495.2. Classification (NCBI taxonomy): domain Eukaryota; kingdom Metazoa; phylum Chordata; class Mammalia; order Chiroptera; family Phyllostomidae; genus Desmodus; species Desmodus rotundus. The sequence continues at coordinate 3,552,117 of NC_071389.1, read as the reverse complement.
CTAACCACCTCTCCCTCCAGTGTAATTCTGTGTCTAGGGGACAGTGTCCTTCACCCCCCGACTGATGTCCCTTCTACAAAACCATCCCCAACACCAGCAAGGAAGTTCACTGGAACTTATCTTCAGTTATCAGAAACATTAACAGCTTTTGAGAAACAGATGCAGTTGGGCAGCACTAACCTACTTAAGTACCATAAATTCCAGAAGAAGCCTGGCTTTCATGGGAGATGGGGACTTGAAAAATGATACACTCTCGGGAGAGCAGACGACTATGTTGAAAGGACCAGCAGAAGACACAAAGTTCCGGCACCTGTGAGGGTCTGGTGCTTGGTACAGAGCCCCTCCCCAGGGCCGCCTGGACCCGAGCACTCAGAATGAGGACAGGCGAGTGACTCAGCAGGGGGCCCTCAGACCAGGATTCGGGGCCTCAATCTAAGGTCTGTCCAACAGACCTCCTCACATTCTCAGCTCCTGCTCCCTCTGGAGATTCTGTACTCACCACCCGCCCCTGGGGGCAGATCCTAACCCTGCCATCCACTCATGCTCATGGTGTGGCTTTCAGCAAGTCACAGAACCCCCTATGTCTCACTTCTGCATCTGCAAAATGGGAGTTGTGTGCCTTACCTGGAAGGGTTGCCTAGAGAGCCCTGGCACCAGGCTTTGGAGGGGGCGGGCATTTGGGACCTGGTCTTCACCACGGCTGTCACTGCTCTGGCACACGGTGCTAGCCTCAATGCTCAGCCATAGAGCTGCCTTTGGCCTTGGCTCCAGACCTCACTCAGGAATTCCCACATATGAGATCCCAGGGGTTCTTCCAGTGACTGGATTTCCACAGCCGGGCTCACTGGCTTTAGCCCCTTCTCACACCGGGGTCTGCCCACAAAGTACTACCATGTTCCTTGATGAAATAATATAAAAGCTCCTGGAGTTTGCAGCCATTTGTGGTGAAGAAAGTGGTGCTGTCCCAGCTGAAGGCCAAGTGCCAGGGCCTTAGGCCAGGTTAGACACCCACACAGCACTGAGTGAGCTTCCGGGGCTTGTGAAACCTTAGCCTCAAAGCAGAGGAAGATGCAGACAGAGGGCCTGGCTGCTCACCCAGGCCCAACATCAGCATCAGTGTTTGACTGATCTCATCCTGCAACCCGACCACAAGAGCGAAAGACTCAGGAGGCTGGCAGCAAAGAAGGCATCCAATGCCACCAACCTGTGGTTATCCAAGCCACGCCCCCCGGACCTGTCCAGTAATTCCCAATGAAAGGTGGTGCCGTTCCCCCGCCAGCCCCTGAGACACGCTGAAGGGAACAGGATCATGGCAACAGCCCATTTCACAGATGGGGATGTCAAGGCACAGACAAAGAGGAACATGTACTCAGGGTGCCACAGCGAGTCCCCAGGGTTCTCAGGAAGCGAGCCCAGCTGCCTTGAGGCCCAGCTGTTCTGTAGCGTCCCGCCCATCACAGGGAAAGAATGCTCTTAGAGAAATATGCAGGGCCTAATGCTTCGCCAGAAGCTCATTCCTGGGGGCTGCAAACCAGTGGTGCAGAAACCGTCAATGACAAAGTATTTCCTCGCCATCCTCTGCATTTGTTATTGCCACTCTGTCCTCATCCCTCATGCCTTGCAGCTGTACCAGATGTGGAGAAAATTGCATGTTCCCTGAAACTTAATGACCAAATTTAAAGCAATTTCGAGCTAATCAGGGTTCTGTTAAGCTGATTTTATTAATTTAACAGTTTTAAGAGTTTAACAAAATGATGCACTTGGCAATCTTTGTTGTGGAAGCTGCTCATTTAGGTGCAGAAGGCATGGTGCCACCCAAGAAATTCTCCTTCAAAGAAAAGGATGATTTATAAAGTAACGAAATGATGCTTCTCAAGAATGCTCAACTATTGAGAACACAGTGCGTGGTGGGATACCATAGCCGCCTCTTAGACTATTGGGAAAAATGTATGCATGGTGCTTATGCAGAGGTAAATTAGTAAGAGGCTTCTATCCAGAATTAGAGACTTTGACAGTAACCTTAAAACAATCTGTCAAGTCTCCTTCCACAGTTATGGCTCAGAAGAAAGCTGTGTGGTTTCCCACCTAGTAACTATTTTATTTCAAATAGAACACAGACCCCTTCCTTTCTGATGAACACTGCTGGCAAGTTCCTGGCACCCCTCCCATGCCCCGGGGTCTGATAAACAGACCTGCATTCAAATGAAGTCAAACAAGAACAGAAACAAACAAAAACAGACCCTAATGGTCCTTGACTCTTGCAAACACAGTCTGCAGCATCTCATTATTTTTAAAGACAAAATAGACGTTAAAATTCTCATTTAAAAAAATTACCTGTGCACCTTGTCTAGAAGAAAGTAATCTTGTTATTAAAGAACTAGATATGCACTGCTCACTGGCTGAGTGACTTTCGATGAGGGACTTGCCCCCTCTGAGCGTATTTCTGCGTCCGTGAAGCAAGGAAAACCTCCCTCCCTCCCCGAGTGGACTGCTGGGGTGAGGGGGTTAGCGCACGAATGGAGCCTGATGGCGGTAAGCGTTTGAGTAACATTACCAACCAGCAGTATGTGCATCTAAACTATGTTGGTACCGTGATGGGAGGTTTGTGCTTTGTGACTTGCACATCAGAATTACTGAATTGGGGTTTTTTCTTTAATAGTTTCTTTTTTCTTTTTTTTTTTTACCCTCACCTGAGGACATTTTTTTCTTTGCTGTTAGAGAGGGAAGGGGGAGGGAGAGGAGGGAAGAAAGGAAGAGAGAAAGAGAGAGAGAGAGAGAAAGAGAAACATCTTTTTAAGAGAGAAACATTGGTTGATTGCCTTCTGTACGTGCCCTGACCAGGGATTGAACCTGCAACTTTTTGGTGTGTGGGACAACACTCCAACCAACCAAGCCACATCGGCTAGGGCTCTTTATAATTTTAAGTTATAGAACTAATACATTCTTACAAAAAAACACTCAAATGATTGGAACATAGAGTAAAAATTAAAATTTCCTTCCCCACTAACCTCAATCTCTTTCTCAGAAGTAATCATAGCCACCAACCTCATGCACCCTATTCCAGACTTTTCTGTGTGTGTTTATAAAGGGTAATTAAAAATGACATAATATTACATGTCATTTATATGTCCATAAATGAGAGTAATTTGCAATGCATATAATGTTCCTTTATGCATTGTTATTATATGCATTACATATAATACATAAAACTTCTACGTGTATCCATTCACACATGTGGTTTTTAATCTGTTATTTTCTGGCTTTTCTTGCTGAGCAATATATCGTGGACCTCATTCTATGTCAGTACTTGCAGATATAACTCATTCTTTTTAATGGTTGCGTGGCCATTCATGTTCTGCATGTGGCACGCGTTATTTAACCTTTCCTGTCCTGATTATTTCCAGATAGGCATTTCCGTTTTCTCCAGAATTTCCCTGTTAAAAACCACGCAGCAAGGGCTAGTCTTCCATGTACAATTTCATGCACGTGGCAAGTAAGATGAGAATAGATGAGGCCAAAGAGAGGACGGGAGTCCATTAACATTAAATGTAAAATTTCCACATGATCCAGGAATCCCACTGCTGGGTATATACATTGCAAAGAACTGAAAGCAGGCACCTAAGCAAATGCTGGCACACCCCGTCCACAGCAGCATTACTCACGTTCACCGAAAGGCAGGAACAGCGAGGTGTCTGTGGACAGGGGAGCGGATAAACAAAATGTGGTGTTTACAGATAATGGACTATTACTCAGCCCTAAACAGGAAGGACATTCTGACACATGCCACAGCACAGATGAGTCTCGATGACATCACAGTAAGTGAAATAAATCAGACACAAAAGGACAAGTGCTGCCATGACCCCACTCATATGAGGTTCCTAGAGAAGTCCAGTTCATGGAGACAGAAAGTGGAAGCAGGTGCCAGGGGCTGAGGGTGGGGCAGTGGCCCATTAGTATTTAATGGGGACAGATGGGGAGATAAAGAAAGTTCTGGAGACGACAGTGGTAATGGTTGCACAATAATATGAATGTACTAGTGCCATTAACCATAATGGTTAAGGTGGCAAATGTGACATTATCTATATTTTATCATAGTTTTTAAAAGGTATAATGGTTTGTTTTAGGTCCAGTCCAACGTCCCTGCATCAAAACAGTTGTGCCGCCCTGGCTGGTGTAGCTCAGTGGACTGAGCACAGGCCTGTGAACCAAAGGGTCACCGGTTCAATTCCCAGCAGGGCACATGCCTGGGTTGCAGGCCAGGTCCCCAGTAGGGGGCGCATGAGAGGCAACCACACAGTGATGTTTCTCTCCCTCTCTTTCTCCTTCCCTCCCCCCCTCTAAAAATAAATTAATAAAATCTTAAAAAAAAAAAAAGAAAGTGAAAAGACAACCTACAGAATGGGAGAAAATATTAAAAACAAAACAAAACAAAACAAAAAAACAGTTGTGCCAAAGCAGCAGCTCACAAAGCCCTCTGCAGAGAACTGTCACGCTCTGGAACAGGGTCTGGAACAGGGCCTGGAACAGGGCCTGGCCCCTGCCTTCCACTGTGTCGGGCAAATGGGCCGGAGGAGGGCTGAGCTGGTGAAGAAATCGCCACCAGCAACAAAACTAACAGTACCAGCGGCTATGAAGGTCTTTGCTGAAATCCAGAGGGCAGGTAAAACAGTGTTCCTCTTAGGTCTCTATAACTTTTTTGTATGATTAAAATATTTTATAACAATGATAATAAATGCACTTTTGAAAACTGGAAAGTGCCATGAAACCCTGCTCAGGAAACCCAGAATGCCTAGGTTCCCAGATGTTTCAGTTCTATGATCCAGTTTTTAAAAATACAGCAGAGAGACAAATACAGGATTGACAACTTTTTATTTTGCTAAGTAAGGACGTTTGTAAGAAATGCCCATCTGCTTTCAAAATTGTTTGCAAACAAAGGGTTTTTTATGTTTAAAACTATGAGCTTGGACATAATGGATTGTCCTTCCCGAGAAAGGGAAGTTGGCAACCCTTCCTGACAGGAGATTTCAGACACCTTATCGCCCCACATTCCTGCATTTCGCCAGACCAGTGCGAACTTCTGCAGAGGCTCAGCTAGCCAGGGTTCCTGGATTTGGGGCATGACCACATCCTCACCTACAGCCCAGGGTCCTCTCCAGTCTCAGCTCAAAAGCCCCACGAGCCCCTCCTGCCCTGAGATTCTACTGCCCCGTGGGACTCCTGACCAACCTCTTCCTTTGCTGTGCTCCTCCCCCGCCCCACCCACCGTGCTCCAGCCATTCTCTCAACTGTCACAGCCAGAGGTTCAGCCCAGTCCCACATTCCTCTCCAACAGGAGGGCACCTCTATCTTTCCTCCCAGACTCACTAACATTAACTCCCTAGGGAGGCTCTGAATACACCCCCCAGGAAATATGGGCGAGTCGTGTGTTTCTCTGCACTGTATCATTTGCATATTTCCCTTCAACTGCAGTGTTCAATCCCTCAGGTGCTGGCTCAAGCGAGAAATAACGCCTGCTACCTCATGTCCGTAAGCGAGGTCTGCTCAGTGAAGAAATGAGACGACGCGTGACTGAGCCTCACTCTAACGTACCTCTATCAGAAAGACTGCCTCCAAAAATGGACGGCTTGATGGGGGCTGCCCACCTGCAGGCACATAGTGGGTGGGGATCGGAGCTGAGCCATAAATGAGGCTCTTCTATCACCTCCCAGCAACAAACACTGTCCAGCAGAGCCACCTCTGAGCAGTGTGGTCAAGCTGCAAGGGGGGGCGGACGCTGCCCAGGGACATCTCTGTCGGAGACCCAGCACTAAGCCTGTCAGTGTGTCATCTCCCTTAATCCTCCACACTCCTGGGAGCATGTTACTAACGCCTGTTTATATGTATTGAAACACTTTGCAAAAATAGTATATTCTTGCATATGCTTCAGCCAAATTCACCAAAGGTTAACAGGTAACTCATGTGCTTGCTCGCTCTCGCTCTCGCTCTCTCTCTCTCTCACACACACACACACACACACACACACACACCCCCAAATGCACGTGCCGTTTCTGAACTGTGTGGGAGAAAGATGAAGCCACAATGCCCTTTACCTCAAATATCTTGTTTTTCCTAAAAATCAGAACATTAGCACTGACATAAAACTGTTCTCCAATCTACAGACTTTGAAATTTCACTAATTGTCCTATAATGCCCTTTAGAGCAAAAGAAAAGCACAAAAACTTGTCTGGTGCAAGATGCAACCCAGCATCACTACCATCTAGTTTTTCTGTCTCTTAGCCCCTCCAGGGCCCTAACATTCCCCAGAGGGGACAGGCCAGTTATCTTGTAGAGGTCGCTCAGTTTGGGTTTGCCTGGTATCTCCTCACAACTAGGTATATTTTTGGCAGGAAGACCACAGAAATGATGCTGTCCCCTCTCGGCGTGTCGTATGTAGAGGCACAGGATGGCTATCGTGCCATGATTAGCGATATTGACTTTGGTCACCTGATTAGGGTAGGGTCTGCCATACACCTCCACTGTAAAATTATAATTTCCCCTCTGAAATGAATGAGAAACTGGGGGCAGGTATGTTGGGACTTTACAAATTCCTTCTCCATTGGCCATCTGCTATAAGGAAACACCTTCCTGTCTTCTCCACTTACGATCTATACTAATCTGATGCTCAGTGACCAAGATCCTGGCTCTCGGGTCCTCTGACCGTGTCCCCATCATCCTTTGAGCACTTCCTGATGTTCTGGTCCAAACTGTCCCCACTGCGGAGTCACTACTTTCAGGCTCTCTCAGCCAACAGAGCTACCCCGGTTCCCTCATCCATATTTCTACACCCACATATTTCTATGTGTGTGTTCATACTGCCACCCCGAATTCCTATGCAACGCCAGCCTTCCCTCTTCCTATACGAGTAATTTTTCTTCACTGATTTGGAGAAAACTGCCTCCCATTACTCACACACATTTCCATATTTCCTTAATCCTGAATATAAACAAAGTAAATTCAGAATTGCTAATCCACGTCACTTTAAGAAACAAGCCTACCGACCAGGGTAACAATGTATTTACTTACAGCTATTTTGGGTAATTAGCCTGGGACTGTATGGTCACAGTACTGAGTCCAAAAGTCACCTGGGAGTTGTCCTCACCTTCGGAGTGGTTTACTGGCTATTTGAAACACAGCTGGATCCACTGTGATTCAGCTTCCATTCTTCATTGGGCTTTCTCTCTTACCCTTGATGCTTTATTTTTGGGGGAGTTGTGAAATATTGACATGATCATGTCAGAAATGTACAAAAAGGTATCCCAGAGAAATTTCACTCCTCATCCCTTCCTTCATCCTCACAACCCTAGCCTTAACCCCCCTCCCCCACAGGTAACCAATCTCATTAGATTCTAGTTCCCCCTTCCTATGTGCCTTTTTTGTTAAATACTCAGATATATGTATAGGCATTATTTTCACTTTCTTTATTATACATCAGTAGCATACTAAATATTTTTTGTTTAGGTATACTCTATGTGATAAAATTCATACAAATGCAGCCTGATAAATTTTAACAGAAGTACAGTGTGTCACCCTCACCACCACCCAATGCTAGAGCACGCCCAAAAGTGCCCTCATGTTCATCTTCACTCTGCCCCTGCTCCCTCCCCTTGGAAAGGTGCCCTTCTGCACTCTGCTCTGTCACTCCCCAGCACACCCTGGACGTCTCCCTGGTCAGTTCATGGTGAGCTACCTCTGTCTTTTTCACAGCCGCCTAGTACTCCATCGTGTGGGTGTACCACCGGTATTCAACCACTCCACCATGTCTGGACATTAGGTAGCTTCCAATACTTTGCCATTACAAATAATTCTGGAATGAATTTTTTCAACCTTTTTAAGTATGTCTTCAGGATTAACTCTTAGCAACAGGATCTCTGGGTCAAATGTACATGCACAGGTGGCTGTGATGTCACCAAGCTCCCCTCCACAGGGCTGCAGCCTGGGCTCTCCTGCCAGCCGTGCAGGTGAGCACTTGTGTTCCCACACCGGGCCAGCAGACGCGTTGTCGACGTGTTCAATGTCTGCCAACCCGACAGGTGAAAATGATTTCCCAGAGTCATTTTAATCTGTATTCCTCCAATTATGAGTTTAGTTGAACGTATTTTCAATGTTTAAAGGCCATTTGTATATCTTTTATGCAAATTATCTTGTTTTCTGCCCATTTTTCTATCAGCTTCCCGCTCCCCCAGTTTTAACAGTTCTTTATATATTAAGAATATTAAGCCTTTACAACTGATGTATGTTGCAAATGTTTTCTCTCGCTTTGTCATTTGCATTTTGACTGTGCTTATGGTGAGGTTTGGGGGTTGCTTGTTTTGCTGTTTTATGAACCCAAATTTGTCAGTCTTCTACCACATCAGGATTTTGAATCATAGTTACAAAACCTTTCCCTGTTTCCACTGTATAGGAAAATTCACTCATGTTTTCCTATAGGAATTTAATGACATCTTCTTTTCATATTTAGGTCTCAGACCCATATGGAGTTTATTCTTGCATACAGTGTGATGTATATCAATACATCTAATTTTATCTTTCCAGAGGGCCACCCAGTTTTCACAGCACAATATACTGGAAAGTTAATCTCTGCTCCTGCGATCTGAGATGCCACCCTCACCATATTTGAAATTTCCGTACATAGTTAGGTCTACGTCTGGACTTTGTATTCGATTCCACCACTTCGTCTATTCCTGCCCCAGTGCCACACTGTTTTAATTTTAGAGGCTTTACGACTCATGTTAACGTCTGGTAGAGCTATTCCCCCAAGCAGCTTTTATTTTTTCAGGATTTTCATGGTGGTTATTACATGTTTGCTTTTTCATATGAACTGAAGTATTAATTGTCTAACTCCATATAAAAGCTTATTGGTATTTTCACTGGGATTGTGTTAAAGTCATAAATTAACTGGAAAAAAAAAGCAAACGTGGTGTTTTTATGTTAAGCCATCCCATCCAGGACCAGGGATGTCTTCTTATTTGTTCAAGACTACTTTTGTGCCTTTCGAAGGGATCTGAAGTTTCATCATTCAGGCTTTGCCTGTTTCTTGCTAAGTTTATTCCTAAGTATTTTATCTTCTTTGTTGCTGCTGTGTCCTCTAACTGGTTCTTATTTATGTACAACAGAGCTATTGATTCTGTATGTTAATTTTTTGTCCTACTAACTTAATGATTTCTTTTATTATTTGATTTACTTTTAATACTGAGTTTCTAGGCCTTTCCCAGTACATTATCATATCTACAAATTGAGACAGTTTTGACTCTTCTACTTAGTTTCAAGCCTCTACTTGGTTTCTTTTATCTAATTGCTAATAGCTCCAGGACAATTACAGGATTAGAGTGGAGACAATGGTCACCTTTGCCTTGGTCCTGATCTTCCTGAAAATGCCTCTGGTGTTTTTCCATCAAACAGGATGCTGGCCTCAGAGTTCAGACATATAAAATATTTTATTACATCCCAGCCATTCCTGTTTTCTTAACTGATGTATCAAGCGTAACTGTCAAATTCTATAAAAGGCTTCTCAGCATCTGTAGCGATAATTTCATGATTTTTTTCCTACAAGCATACTATTATATCAGTAGATTTCCTCATGTTGAACCAACCTTGCATTCCTGGAAAAAAATATCATTTGGTCATAGTGCATTGACTTCTTAATGTTGTGTTAAATTTGGTTTACAAATAATTTGTTTAGTACTTTTGTTTCCATATTAACTAGTGATATTGTTCTGTAATTTTTCTACTTGTTTTTTCAGATTTAGTTATCAGTGTTATACCTCCTTTCAAAAAGAATTAAAATCTATTTATTTTCAATACTCTGAGACAACTCATAAAGAATGAAGGCTACATGTTCTTTGAATACTTGGTAGAATTCACCTGTGAAATCGTTTAGCCCTGGCACTCTTTTGTGGCTTCATTCCTCAGTGATTTTTGTGGAAATTGATTGAAGCTTCCTATATCCAATGGAGCTAATTTTGGTATCATATTTTACCTAGGCTTTCATATTTATTTTTATAGGCGTCTGCAAAATAGTCTCATAATGTATTCAATCTCTTCTATTTCAATGGTTATATCCCCCTTGTCATTTCTTATTTTATATATTGTGTTTTCTCTACATTTTTATTGTTAGCAAGTATTTTGTCCATTTTGTTAATGTTTTTAAAATTTGATTTTTGAGTTATTAATTTGATCAATTATTCCTTTATTCTCTACCCTATTATTTCCTGCTTTCTCCTATTATTTTTTCTTGTGCTTTCTTTAGTTTACTTTAGAGTTCTTCTCCTAGCTTTTTGAACTGGAAATTTAGTTCATTTCTTTTCATTTTTTTTATTGATAAAAGTATTTAGGGCTGTGAATTTCCCTCTGATCAAGACTTTAAGTGTATTCCATAAATTCTGATACTGTTTTCACTACTTCTTTTTTCACTTTTAATTTTGTTCATTTTCCCCTTTTATCCATTGTGTTGTTTAATGGAGAGTTTTTTATATTTCCAGATTCAATTTACTTTTTGTTTTTGTTAACAAATGTCCAGTTAATTGAATTTTGATCAGAATATTGTTTGTAATATTTCTACTTTATAGAATTTGCCAAACTTTTTTGTGACCTAATATATGATAAATGTTTATAAATGTTCCAGACATACTTGAGAAGAAGTTATATTCTATATTATGGTGGCATAAATTCATACATATAAGGTCTGTCCAGAAAAGGTCTAACCACTGTTAATATAACGAGAACGGTTGCATGACATCAGTATAACCTGGCAGCCGAGGAGAGAGGACTGGAATGCACGTGCATGAACAATGATGACTTCACTGTACTGGTCAGTGGGGGTGGTAGATGCCATTGAGCGAGCGTGTGTACTGTGTGGCCCTTGCATTCAAAATGACTGAGTAGAGCAATGAACTGCATCAAATTTTGCACTTAGCTTGAACACTCCTCTGTGGAAACTATTCCCATGATTCAGAAGGCCACAGCTATGGGCAACTGGTGATTGGCAGCTTCATCATGACAATGTACCTGCTCAGGCATTGTGTCTCATGCAAAGATTTTTGGTGAAACATCAAATCACCCAGGTGACTCAGTCCCCCTACAGCCCAGATCTGGTGCCCTGTGACTTCTGGCTTTCCCCAAAACTAAAAACAGCTTTGAAAGGGAAGAGATTTCTGACTGTTGATGAGATTCAGGAAAATATGACAGGGCAGCTAATGGTGCCAGGAGAACTGTGTGAGATCCCAAGGTGCCTACTTTGAAGGGAACTGAGGCATCACTGTCCTATGTACAATGTTTCTTGTATCTTGTATCTTCTTCACTAAAAGTCTCTAGTTTTCATATTACACGGCTGGATACTTTCTAGACAGACCTCATATATATATATATATATATATAAATACATATATATCCATAATATTTGTCTTGTCTAATTGTGTTGTTACAGTTTTGCCCACTCGATCTGTCTTGCGCCGAATGTAGATTGTCAAAATCTCCCACTATCAGTGTGTCTCTATCCAATCTCCTTGTTTTTGTAGTTTCTGCTTTAGAAAGATGGTTCCTGTATAATTTAGAGCAGTGACCTCAGAGGGACACAAAGATTGCTTGCCTCGGTCATGAAGACACTCTAGGGCCCCAGTATAGACATCCCCCCAGCCCCCTTAGGGCACCAATTGTCCTAGAAAGAACTCATGATTCCTGGGCTATTCCCACCCACCCACTCAGTCAGCACCCTGGAAAGCACCTCCAGAGCCAAGGCAAACTCCCTCCTGCAGCTGACAATGGATGGTTCTAGTCCCATCGTGTTTTTAGATCACCAAAACATAAACCAAGAAAAACCTGGAGTTGTGAATTCTTGACATGACACCACATTCTGTTTAGCTGAATCATGGCAGATGTCCTATGGGGAGACCAAGGTCAGCTTCACTCCGCTCATTCAGAACTGCTGGCAGTTCCATACACCCTTTGGCCCCTGTCTACAGCACCCTTTCCTGCCCACTGAGGGGGGTCACTGTCCTCCACAGAAGTGACAAGCAGAGGCACCCTTTCTGAGCACAGAGAGCATTTTGGAACCAAGCTGGTAGCCTGTGGCTGAGTCAAACCAGGATATAAATGCAGAGAGCCAGCTAGATCCCATGGTTAGCGAAGTACCAGACAGGCCTCAAGTGAACCTGGGGTAATTATAGGCAGGGAGGGGTGTGGCTCAGTTCACCCCATGCACATGGGCTCCCTCTTTGCCCTGACACGCAGTCAAAAATGCCACACAGAGCTTTCCAACCTAATTAGAAGTGCCGAGCTTTCACTGGTGGGCAATTAATAGTCACTAGAAATATAAAGCGGGCAGAGACACAAACAGGATAGATATGCACAAGCCTTTTAAAAGTGCCTTTTAAAAACATCAGCAGAGCTACATGGTGGCCTGGGGCAGGGATGAAGAGGGGCATCTCTTGTACCAATCAAACACTGCACCAGCTCTGCAGCCCTGAGCACCCAGAGGGAGAAGCAACAGCTGTGGGAATCCTCGTGCTTTTGAAGTGCTCCAGCTTTTTCCTCAGACAGGACTTTGCAGGAAGAAAGGCCTATCAATCTGTGAGAGGAACCTCAGTGTGTGGGAGGAGCCTCAGTATGGGAGGAGCCCCGGTGTGGGGGAGGAGCCTAGCCTATTGGCTGACTTATCCGAGATACACCATTGTGCAGGTAGGTGCTCAGCAATGTGTTTTCCTCCTCCTCTTTCTGAGCACACTACAAGATTGTACCTCCCAGCCTTTTGTCCTCTAGGGTCATGGGACTGACTTCTGGCCAATGGAATGTGGCATGGATGATGTATGCCACTTGCAGGCCATAATAATTTCTCTCATGTGGTGGTCCATCTTCATTTCCTTTCTGCAGTGAGGTAGAGTCCAGCCTTTAACATAGTGGCACCAAAAGGTAGAAGGCTCCTGGGACCCTGAATGACTGTGTGGAGGACCACCCTCTCCCCCCACCCCCAACAACTGCACTGGACTATGACAGAGGGCAGCACACTATGGCCCATAGTTTTTGTAAATAACATTTCACTGGAACACAGACACCCATTCAATGAGGACTGTCCATGGCTGCTTCCACACTACAAAGGCAGAGGACTTTTGGACACAAAGCCCAACATATTTACTATCTGGCCCTTTACAGAAACATCTGTGAACCTCTGGACTAAAGAGCAAACAACGTATTTTTATGAAGCTCCTGCGATCTGGGGGTGACTACCACTCGCAATGTAAGTTTCCTTTGTAAAAAGTTTTGAAGAGAGTGCAGCCCCTGGAATGGGTGACCCGTGCACTAGCACGCCCAGGAGGGGTTCTGGGGAGGGGGAAGCTGACTCAGGGCTCCAGACCTGGGTTTCTAACCCTTTTCCAATAACAGGAACCAGGGCTCCACCGGGAAATGACTGACCATAGGGCTGGTGCAGGAAGTGTACAAGAGAAGCTGGAACCTGCGGGAAAAAAGGAAGTTCTAAAAAACCCCACAATGATGTAGATACGTCAACATGGAGACAGGAGATGACTGAAGGTGGCCCACGGAGCGGCAAGCTGAGCAATAAAATATCCAAAGCGTAAGTCCGTATCGATGCAAATAAGTGATTAAATAAATACGGAGGGGAGAAGAGACGACTCTCTCATGCAAAGAGTCCCAAATAATTTATGTAGATACTCTGCCCTGAAGGGGGTGGGGCTTACAGTCCTCCACAACTAGAAGCCAGGACTGTGAGTGGGAGCAGCATAGAGACCTCCTCCCAAGAGGACAGTGTGGAAGGGGGTGGGTGAGGAAGAGAAACTTTACACTGGAGAGCCCTGGCAAACACCACCTGAGCCAGGGGATCAAGAGGATCAAGGGCAAGAGCAACAGTGATAAGTCATGTTGACAGCAGGCCCCCTTGATAAGACATGATGAGAAGGGCACTTGACCTCTGTGGTCTTCCTTCCAAAGACCCGTAAGCCCCATCTAATCATGAGAAAAACAGCAGACAGATCCCAGCTGAGGGATATTCAAAAAAATACCTGACCAGGACTCCCCAAAACTGTCAAGGCCATCAAAAACAAGGAAAATCTGAGAAACTGTCACAGATAAGAGCCTAAGGAGACATGACAACTAAATGTTATGTGATGCCCTGGATGGAATCTTGGACAGAAAAAGGACATTCTTCTAGTTTTTACTAAGGAAATCTGAATAAAGTAGAGACCTCAGTTAATGGTCATGTATCAGTATCGGTTCATTAGCTGTAACAAATGCACCCTTCTAATGTAAGATGTTAACAACAGGAGAGGTGGAGTTGCGTATATGGGGACTCTGTATGACCTTTACAACTTCTCTGTAAATTTGAAACTGGTCTAAAGAATGAAGCTTATTAAAACTTGTTTCACTAAGTGCTCCATAACCATCAGGCTCATGCTAAATATCTGACACACGCTCAATCCCTCATCAACCCTACAAGGTGAATATTTTTACAGCATAAGTTGGGAAGAGGTCTCTCTGTTTCTGTCCTTTGATAGGGACCATAGGAAATTGATATATCAAAAATGCCTTCCTTAACTGTTTGGTAGAATTCACTAGCAAACCCAGCTGTGCCTGTCTCTCTGTTTTGGAAGGTTATTATTTATCCAGCTTCTTCAATATCTACAGGTCTATTCAGCGCACTCCTTCTCCCTGTGTGAATTCAGGCAGCCTGTGGCTTTCAAGAAACGGGCCTATGCCGTCTAGGTGACCAAAGTTTTGGTCACAGTGCTGTTCATAATGCTCCTCTATTATTCTTTGAATGTCCACAAAATTAGTGACCATGGCCCCTCTTTCTTTTCTGATAATTAGTTATTTGAGCCTTCTTTTTTTCCTAGCCTAGCCAGAGGTATATCAGTTTTATAGATCTTTTTTTAAAAAAAAAAACAGTTTTTGATTTCTTTGTTTCCATTGACTTCCTATTGTTAACTTCTGGTGGGTATTTTTATCGTCCTCACCTTAAAGGTGAGGAAACTTAATTTGAGGGACTCAAGGCGGCCCAACCATTGGTGCAATTCACACTTTGTCTCTATGCTGTGCTGCCTCTCAGTTCATCTCTTCTTCCAAAACATTCTCAACTGAATATCCTATGCCAGGATCTGGTCTAGAAATCACAACTACTCCCAATGCCCCAGAGCAGACACCCAGACAGGGGGTCCCGGACAGTCAGTCTGGGGACCTGTCTGTCCCCATCCCTGACCCAGGCCAGTGAGGACAGTGAGCAAGCAGGGCAGAAGCAGCGGGAGTGTTGTCCAGAGGGGCTGTGCTCCGAGGGCGTATGGACACCAGCACATGTGCACCCTGGCCCTGAGGCCCAAGGACAGCCTCTATGTGACTGTGCCAGAGTTTCGGAGAAACTTGAGAACAACATGTCATCTCCTGAAGCCACCTTGGTGCTTCCAGAACACAAGAGCCCCACTCCCTTGGAAGTAGTCCCTCTCACAGGCTCCAAGCAGGTAGCAGGAGTAGCAGGCCCATCTGGATCCCCAAGACCCCATTGGTGACCCCAGGAACACATATTCTTGGTCATCACAGAGCTCCAGGTACACTCCATGTGGGATCTTCTTCCCTTTGCTTTGCCTCCACACCTATCCCCCAAGCTGGTCAGACACTCAGCCGCAATGCCTACTTTAGTAGAATCCTTGCAGCAAAATCTTCAGCTTACAAAACACTGCAGCAGTGGCTAACCACATTACAAAAGGATTCCGTAAGTTTAATCGGAGTCAAGCTGTCCCCATCCCACCCTGGTGTCCAAGAGAGAAGGGATCTGGGTCAGAATAGGCAACGGGGAGAGTGTGCCCAAGGCAGCCGGAGGCAGGAGCCAGGGCCCAGGAGGAAGTGTGGACGTCCCCTCGGGCCAAAGGCAGCACGCTCTCCCCACAAGTGCTCGTTCTGATGTCTCAGGGTTTTGCCCATGGAACATTAATTCTAGAAGCTTCTATAAGCATGAGAGCAGAAAAACTGGAGATCAGTAATAACGAAAACAACATATATGTGAAATCACAGAGTTTGTGGGTCAGAGAGAGCTTTCCCTGATACCCCCTTTTCAGAAGCCAGGACAGCATTTAAGGAGAGCCTGTCAGCCCAGGACCTGCAAATGGCCAGAGAGACTGCAGCCCCTCTTGGCTGGCTACTGCAGAAAGACTGGGGTGAAAGACCCCAGCCTGGGACAGGGCTGTGCCAGGGGCCACATTCCACTGACTCCAAGACACACCCCACTTTCAGCTGCACAGCAGGAGGTGGCTGCAGGGGGCACTGCAGAGGGTTTCAAATGTCCTCAGAACAAATGCCATCTCACCTGCACAGAACAGGAGCTCTGTGGGTAGCACAAGGGTGGGTCCAGTGTCACCCCCACCCCTCCCTTGCTCAGGCTCAGCACCAGCCGCACTTGGGTGTTGCCATGGAGCACCAGGGCTCCTCAGACCCCGCAACAGCCACTGCTCTAGTATGGAAGGACCTCTGATCAGAGAAGGCAGGGCTAGGCCCAGCCTTTCCCCATGGCAGCATGAGCTCGAGACACTGACTTCACCGGGGCAGGCCTCAGTCTTTGCTTCTAAAATGGGCCTGCCCCCGTCACGGTGCCTCACACGTACATGTCCCTCCGCAAGCATTTATTAAGCACCTACTAGGTGATGAGCCCCTGAAATATCGAGATGAATACAACTCAGGGAAGCAGATGTCACTACATGTACGAGGAGAGACCAATAAGCACAGGCTGCTTGAAAGCCAGAAAGTCAGGGGACACCAAGAACCAAGGAGCAGCAGGGACCAGTGAGGTAAGATTTAGGGTGAGGGAGGACATTCTGAGGCACATGCGTACACTCATGAGCAACCACACATGGAGATGCACACGCAGACACAGAGACACACACAGGGGCACACTCAGCCCAGAACTGGATCCCAGCCCCCACCTGGAGCAGACTGGGGGCAGGAGGGGGGCCTCCTCAGACATTTGTGCTGAGGATAAAGAGAAACTGCAGCCGGGAAGGGTTGCCCCTCCAGGTGGGGGTCCCGTGGCTGGGCAGCAGGACTCTGCCACAGCAGTGGGGTCCCTGAGAGAAGAGCAGGTAGCCTGCAGGGCACCCCTTTCACATCCAGACAAAATGCAGGCACCTATACAGGCAAGCCCAGCAGCCCCACCCCACCACCCTGAGGCCCTGCATGCCACCTCTCCCCCAGCCACTGCCTCCGTGTGCCCACTCACTCAGCCTTATAAAGAAAAGCACATTTTGGAAAGGTTGGGATTCCACATTTTAATTCTGATTATGGCTTAATGCAACACACAGACCATTTGGCATCGTGCCTCTGTGCTGAATGTACGAACATTCTAATGGAATTGGGTTATCGAGCGCATGTGTGGCCAACTGTTCAAACAAGACACTCTATCTGCTTTCTTGAAGAACGAAGCAGGTGGCGGGAGCACAGAAGACAGAGGAATAGTAACTCTGGCATGGGCACCGACACAGTGGAAAAATCTCCATTATCTCACTGACATGCATCGAATGTCCTGTCACACATTCCAGGGCACCAGAACTGCTACTAGCACCACAGCCAGATGCCAATGACCCTGTCTATTGTCCTTCCCAGTATCCATGGGGACAAAAGGCAGCACCTGGACATATGAAAGGTGCCAACATCGAGGCATGTGTTTTGTCACCAGGCCAGTGTCTGTCTCTCTTTTACTTCTCTCTTACACACACAGACACCAGTTTTTCCAAATTTCTAATTGCCTAAATTATTTCTAAAAAAGAACAACGCGATAATCCTGGGAAAGGCAAACCAGTGCCTGAAGTCTGTCAACAGGAGACCCACAGGCTGATGCAGCCTGAGCACCTGAGAGGACCTGTGGTCTGGCCCGATGGTTCCTGCGTACCGCTCCTCCCAACTGCCATCGGCTGAAACACTCGCTGAAACACAGAGCCACAGAGAACAGGCTTCCTCCTGCTTGTTCCGGGAAGCTGCAGGCATCACAGCTGAGGTCCAGGGTCTGGTCCCCATTGGTGTCCCCGCCCAGTAGCCACTCGAGCCCCTGGCTGTACGGCGTGAGCAGGCTCCTAGGTGGGCAGGACATGCCCCTCTGGCTCCAGGTCTGTGCTCACAGCCCCAGCACTCAGCTTCTCCCCTTCTGGAACCTTCCAGTCACACAAGGGCTGTTTGGGTTGCCTCTTCCCTCATCCACGGCCCTTGTAAACACTGACTTTTTGAAAAAGGGCCTCTGTGTTTTTATGTACCCAAGATTTATGGAAATAATTAAGAAATTTGATTACAATTCCATTGTGGCTGTTTACTTGGAGAACAAACCTTTCTCGTGAACACTTCCTCACACTGACTAATGCACTTGAGTTTCTTTTTATTTTTACAGCATAAATTTTCCTTGTTGATATTGACTTTGTATAGCAGTTGCAGCTGGAGCTGTTTTTACTAAGTTTGTAATCTAATAAGTCCTGCAGAAGAATAATACCACCGTTTTCACTGCCTGACAGAGCCGTCCTTCGGGGATACAGGCCTGGAGAGCTTTCTTCCCACTCTCCGTGATGGGCCATTTTTCCTCAGGAGAGGGAGGCAGGAGGAGAGGAGAGGTGTGGAGTGGCTCCTGTGTCAACTGACTAGAGGGTTTGACAATCACGATAACAAGGAAAGGGACCAAGGGACCAGACAGAGTTCCCGAAAACACCTTAGAGTGTGGGGATGGAGGAACCTTAGTGACCAAGGTGACCCACAGTGAAGGCTGGGTGCCAAAGGGCTCCCCTGGGCCCCACTGGGTACCATAAGTTCCACTGGGGTCTATGGGGTTTTATGGGAAGAAAAGTCTCCTGTTATCTCCCTCCCTAGGTCTCTGCCCTACGAAGGATTACATAAAGAAGTCTAGAGACAAGCATGTTTCTAAAACATTATTCTGTTTCTCTGCCCTGCACAACAATTTAAAAAGGGAGCCAACATCTGCTGAGCACCCGCTAGTAGTGCTCTGCCAGGCACTAAGGTGCTGCCCCTTCTACCTCATCCTACCTTTGCAACTCCATGATGTAGGGGTACGACGCCCAGTTTGGGTACCTGTGCCCAAGGTCAGGGCTGGGAAGTGGTAGAACTGAGACTCAAGTGCAGATACATCGGTCCTCCAGGGGATGGGGGCAGGGCAACACTGTTTCCGTGGCCTCTGAGGACAGGGGGACCTAAGAGAACAGTGTCCAGCCACTGGTGGTCCGGAGGCTGGCCTAGGCCTCTCCTATGCAGGCTGTCACTGGCCACACCTTGGCACAGGATGGGTAGACAGAGCTGGCCCAACCCCACAGGCACTGGGGACAGAATCTAATTTTAGCCAGAGAGTCTGAAACTGCCAGTGCAGAAGACGGTCACTGAACACGTGGCAGGGCCCAACCGAGGGCACCGCAGACAGAGTTTGCAAAGCTCCACGAAGCAAGGCGCTGCTGTGCTGTGTCTCTGCCCCTCACACCTCACTGCCCAGGGCCCCGGGGATGCCGGCTGTCCCAGGAACCCAATGTCCTTCCTGCTGCCAAGCACAAGTGCCCTCCTGCTTCCTCAGGGGAGGCCTGGGAAGAATGAAGACAGGGGTCTGTTGGAGATGCAGCAGCCTGCTGAGACATTGTTTAAAGATCAGGGAGAGGCCCTGAGGCCAGGCCCCCCACCAGAAATTCGGGCTCTTGTGCACTTATTAATGCCCTCAGTGCCCTCGCCTCCTTTGCTGACACCCTAGTAATTCAAGGCCCGGTGGCTCCTGCCTTTCCCCAGGCCCCTCATGCTGCTCCCACACTTTCCTCCCCTCCCGACCTCTTTGGGACTGAGAAGCAGTGGGGGAAGATTTCCATGTCCCTCGGCCTCAACTCGCCCCTCCCCCCATGCTGGCAGAAAACAAGTACTGAGCGAGAGGGCAGAGTGACAGGAAAGGAAGATCGGGATGGGACACCAGCCCCATGGCCATCAGAGGGTGCTGGGGGGAAAAGGCAGTCTGCCACCCAGTGGGGCAGCAAGCGGACACAAAAAGGAGTGAAGCGCTGACCTGTGCGAGATCACGGAGACTGGAAAATGTCCCGTTCAGGGAGAGGAGCCAAGGTCACCTGTTGTATGACTCCACTGATATGAAGTGTCCAGAGTAGGACAGTCCATGCAGATGGGAAGCAAGAGCAGGTGGGGAGTGACTGCTTCCTAGGTTCAGGGTTTGACCCTGGAGTGGTAGAAATGGTGGTTGCACAGCATTGTAAATGCACTAAATGCCACTTAATGAAATACTTTAAAATAGTTTATTTTATGTCATGTGAATTTCACCTTTATAAACAAACAAAAAAACTCTAAGGGATGGATTTGATTTGGGGGGAAATAATTCACAGGAAAGGGTTCCTTGAGACAGAAACTCTTTCAGTCCAATCAGTGCTCATTGACCACCGAGTCCACATGGGCCCTGTGCCTGGGGCTGAGGGGGACCGAAGGGAATGTGACAGCAGAGGACACAGAGTGGAAACAGATCACGTAATTGGAGGCAGGCGTTGAGCAGAGGGTGGAAGATAAGATCACGGGCGACCAGGATAGAGAAAAGGGGCGCTAGGGCATTCTGGGCGGAGGGAGCATGGGAGCAAAGACAGAGTCGTGGCTGCACGGCCACGTTCCTACATGGACACGCCGAACATATTCCGCACAGCTCACTGCTGTGGGCAGTGACAGATGTGACGCGAGCCTCCCGTGAACTGGCCACCAGACAAATGGAACAAGGAACGAGTTGTATTTTCCTCCAACTCCAGGACAACAGGTTGAAAACAAATTTATCAAGAAGTAAAGTGGTCGATAAAGGAAAGCTCTGACAGGAAGACAGGGAGACCCTGGCAAATCCACTGTTGCAAATGGGGGGTTTTAGCACAACTTTCTCAGTAATTTGTAGACCAAATAAGCATGTCAGCAGGGGTAAATACACTTTAAATGGCACAATAAACAAGCCTGACCCAAGGGCCGTGGCTAGAACACGGCACCCTCCCCAAAGGGAGAACGCACGTTCCATGGTCCAACCCTGGGGCTCAAAAAGTTCAAACGGACTAGCATCATATATCATGTTCTCCAAAGGACAATTAACTAACCTATAAATCAAAAATTAAATTTAACATCAGTAGTGAGATTTCTAGAAAAATCTCTTTATGTGAAATAAAATATAATGGAAGTCATAAAATATTTAGAACTAAAAGATAAACAGGATACTACATGCTAGATGTGTGGGATATGGTTAAAACATATAGAGAAATTTAAAACTGTACTTATATATAAAAGCTAGAGGTTTAAAAATTAATGAGCCAAGTTTGCAACTTCATATATTAGAAAAGGGAAATTAGAATAAACTCAAAGAGTGTAGAAAGCAGGAAATAAATAAAAACTAATGAAACAGAAAACAAATGTGAAATGGGCATGAAGAGCAGAGCCCAAAGTTGTTCCTTGAAAAGAACAATACAGTTCCCAAAATTCTGATGATAAAAGGCAACGATATTGGGAGTGAGGACGGCACTGGGAGAGAAGCTTCAGAGACTGAAAAGTTATTGAGAGGCCAGACGACAATCTCATGATAATAAATTGGAAACTTAACCGAAGTAGACAAATTCCAAGGAAACAATTATGAAAACTGCCTCAAGGAGATACAGAGACCTGAATATTCTTGTGAACACACACAAAAAACGGAAGCAGTAGGTCAATAGTTCTGTGAAATATTCAAGTAACAATTTTAATCTTACACAAATTATTTCATAGCTTCACACTAACACGGTTTAGACACCAACTCTGACAGGCACATCGGAAGAAAAGAGATGTGGAGGTTGGTATCACTCATGAACACACGTGCAAAACTCAACCAAGTCGTAGAAAACCTAATGTAGCAATGTATAAAAAAATGACACCACCAATTTATTCTAGGATTATAGAGTCATCTTAATTTATAAAATAAATGAATACAATTCACTATATCAACAGATTTTGGGAGAAAAATTATGTGATCATTCTTAATAGCTGCATTAAAAGCATTCAATAATATTCAACATCCATTTGTGATCAAAACTCTTAGAAAACTAGAAACAGAAGAAAAATTTCTTTTATGTTTTTGAAAAGCATTTATATTATACCAACAACAAAAGCCTTCAGCAAACATCACACTTAACCATGAACATTAAGAGTCTCCTCTAACATCAGGCATGAAACAAGAGCACCTCCTACGACCACATCTGCCCAGCACTGTGCGGGCAGCCTAATCTTCCCAGTAAGGCAAGGACAAGAAACAAAACCTACATGTTTTGGGAAGTAAGAAGTAACACTCTCAATATTCACAGATGGTGCGTTTGTCCACATTGAATCCAAAAGAATCTACAGACAAGTATTAAATTAATAAAAAATGTTATCAAAGTGGCTGGGTACAAGATTAATATAAAATCAATTATATTTCTATACAACAGTAACAAAAAGAAAATATAATTTAAAAGATACTACTTACAATTTCAATTAAAAGTATGAAGTTTCTAAGTTTATTTATAACTATAAAACTGTATGGAAATATATTAAGGACGGCCTAGATATGTGGAAAGGTATACTGTGTTCAAACACAGAAGACTCAACATCGTAAAAAAGTCAATTCTCAACAAACTGATAGATTCGATGTAATTCCAATCAAAATTTCCACAGAAATTTGGTCATCTTGACAAGATGATCAAATTTGATTACCTTCCAGAATGTTTATAAAACAGCAAAGGCCAAGAACAGTCAAGACACATCTGAGGAACACCAACAACATAAGAGATGGGAAGGGCTTGATTTACCCTGATCGACACCTGTCGCAGCCATAGTACACCTTAGCAGTCAGGACAGTGAGCACTGCGGCAGCGATAAACAGACTGACCACTCGAATAAAACAAGGAGTCTCGAAGCAGACCTGCCCACCTATGGCTACCAAATATAAAACGGATGTCATATATGGAAACAACATATGGAGCCCTTCAATACCTGGTATGGGGACAACTGGTTTCCACATGGAAAAAATAAGAATTTTCCTACACAAAATGAATCCTGGATGGATAAAACTTAAATGTGAGCCCTGGCTGGTGTTGCTCAGTGCATTGAGCGCCAGCCTGCGAACTAAAAGGTCGCTGCAAGTTCTATTCCCAGTCAGGGCACATGCCTGGGTTGCGGGCCAGGTCCCCGGTTGGGCGCATGCGAGAGGCAATCAATTGATGTATCTCTCGCACATCAATATTTCTCTCCCTCTCTTTCTCCCTCCCTTGCTCTCTCTCTAAAAATAAAAATAAAATCTTTAAAACTTAAATGTGAAAGTCAAAACCATAACTCCTTTAGAAGAGAGTATTCATGGTTTGGGATAGGAAAAGATTTATTAAACAAGAACAAATAGCACTAACCATAAAAAATAGGACAAAATTAAACTACATCAAAATTAAGAATTCCTATCCATCAAAAGACAACATGAAGAATACTTTAAAAGTCTCAAAATGGAGAAGACATTTGTAATACATTTGGAATACAATAGCTTAGGATCAGTATGTAGAAAATACAAAGCATCCCTATAAGTTAATCAATAACTAAATAAAAGAAAAACAGTTCAATAGAAAACAACAAAAAAAAATTGGACAAAGGAAATGAATGAGCAATTCACAGAAGAAACCAAGCTGGCCCATAATACATGTGAAGAGGCTCAGCCTCACTGGCAGCAAGGGAAATGGCCACTGAGACCCACTGAGGTGGCTCACGTCTTCCGGTTGGTGACAATTTAAAGTGTGAAGTGGGAAACGTCCGGCCAAGATGGAGGCGAGGTAGACACACTGTGCCTCCTCGCACAACCAAAAGAAGGACAACAATTTAAAAACAAAAAACAACCAGAACTGAGAGAAAATCGAACTGTATGGAAGTCCGACAACCAAGGAGATAAAGAAGACACATTCATCCAGACCGGTAGGAGGGGCGGAGACGGGCAGCCGGGGTGCACAGGACTCATGGCAAGGCGGTGGCTGGAGGACCCAGAGAGGTGGCGGATTGTGCAGTGGGGCGGGCCAGGCTGCAGCTAGCAGACCCCACAAGGTGGTGACTGCCAGACTCTGCTGCCCCACATTTGTGCATATATAAACCGGGACGAACGGCGGGGAGCGAAGCAGACCTGAAACCCAGGGCTCAGGGAAATAAAGCCTCAAACCTCTGATTGAAAACACCCACAGGAGTTGAGGCAGCAGCAGGAGAAACTCCCAGCCTCACAGGAGAGGTTGTTGGAGAGACCCACAGGGGCCTAGAGCGTGCACAAGCCC
Source organism: Desmodus rotundus (assembly GCF_022682495.2). Taxonomy (NCBI): domain Eukaryota; kingdom Metazoa; phylum Chordata; class Mammalia; order Chiroptera; family Phyllostomidae; genus Desmodus; species Desmodus rotundus. The sequence continues at coordinate 3,527,791 of NC_071389.1, read as the reverse complement.
ACCCACTCGGGAATCAGCACCAGAGGGGCCCAATTTGATTGTGGGTAGCGGAGGGAGTGACTGAAATCCCGTGGAGAGTGGAGCGGGCGCCATTGCTCCCTCTCGGCCCCTCCCCCACGTACAGCGTCACAGCACAGCGACCAGCGTTATCCCACCCCAGTGAACACCTAAGGCTCCACCCCTTTAAGTAACAGACTTGTCAAGACCAAAAAAAAAAAGGCCCAAATGACAGAACACTTCAAAGCTCCAGAAAAAATACAACTAAGTGAGGAAGTTTAGTTGTATTTCTACCAACCTATCAGATGCACAATTCAAAACACTGGTAATCAGGAAGCTCACAGAACTGATTGAATTTGGTCGCAAATTAGATGAAAAAATGAAGGCTATGCTAAGAGAAACAAAGGAAAATGTACAGGGAACCAATAGTGATGGGAAGGAAACTGGGACTCAAATCAACAGTGTGGACCAGAAGGAAGAAAGAAACATCCAACCAGAAAAGAATGAAGAAACAAGAATTCAAAAAAATGAGGAGAGGCTTAGGAACCTCCAGGACATCTTTAAACGTTCCAACATCTGAATTATAGGGATTCCAGAAGGAAAAGAGGAAGAACAAAAAATTGAAAACTTATTTGAACAAATAATGAAGGAGAACTTCCCTAATCTGGCAAAGGAAATAGACTTCCAAGAAGTCCAGGAAGCTCATAGAGTCCCAAAGAAGCTGGACCCAAGGAGGAACACACCAAGGCACATTGTAATTACATTGCCCAAGATGAAAGAGAAGGAGAGAATCTTAGAAGCAGCAAGAGAAAAGGAGACAGTTACCTACAAAGGACTTCCCATAAGACTGTCAGCTGATTTCTCCAAAGAGACCTTACAGGCAAGAAGAGGCTGGCAAGAAGTATTCCAAGTCATGAAAGGCAAAGACCTACATCCAAGATTACTGTATCCATCAAAGCTATCATTTAGAATGGAAGGGCAGATAAAGTGCTTCTCAGATAAGGTCAAGTTAAAGGAGTTCATCATCACCAAGCCTTTATTATATGAAATGTTAAAGGGATTTATCTAAGAAAAAGAAGATAACAAATATGAACAGTAAAATGACAGCAAACTCACAGTTATTAACAACCACACTTAAAACAAAAACAAAAGCAAACTAAGCAAACAACTAGAACAGGAACAGAACCACAGAAATGGAGATCACATGGAGGGTTATCAATAGGGGAGCAGGAGGGGGAAAGGAGGGGAAAGGTACAGAGAATAAGTAGCATAAATGGTAGTTAGAAAATAGACAGGGGGAGGGTAAGAATAGTGTAGGAAATGTAGAAGCCAAAGAACTTATATGCATGACCCATGGACATGAACTATAGGGGGGGGAATGTGGGAGGGAGAGGGTAAGGCAGGATGGAGTGGAGTGTAGGGGGGGAAATGGGACAACTGTAATAGCATAATCAATAAATATATTAAAAAAATAAAAAATAAAAAAATGTAGTGTGAAGTGGGATGCAGGGGGTGGGGGCTGGCATACTCCGGGAGGTGGGAGCACAAATCAGCACAATGACTGTGGAGAGAAGCTGAAGATGTTCGCACTCTACTGCCAGGCCCACGTTTAGGAATGTGGGAACATGTAAACACACATGCACCCCCCCAACCCCCAGAGACACTGGCGCGTAGATGTCGGTGCGGTGGCATTCTACCAGCAGGCACATTAAGTGAACTCGAATCGTGTGTGTGCATCAGTAAGGATCAAACTTCCAAACAGTCTTGGAAGAGGACATCAGATGGTCTTGTGTATCTGAAGTTTTAAAACATGCAAAACGGTGCTATGTATTGTGAATGAATTAATAAATGCGTGATAAAAGTATAAACGCACATGAGAATGAAAGCCAGCATGAGAATGAGAACACCGTCCCTGGGGCAGGAGAGGGAATAGGGTCAAGACATGCGTGTTGTTTTAGTTCTTTTCAAAAACAGCAAACAAAATGGGCAAAGTATAACATTGATAAAGCTGGGTGGTACCTAAACAGGTTTAATTATATTATTCTCCATATTTATCCGCAGTTATCAAATTCTGAGGTAGTTATAGCACATTTTAAATGAAGCTCTCCAACCACTAGTTGATAATAGTTACAAATTGCTGCCCACCCTAGGGTGGTTTGGTCATCTTCACCAATTTTAAGTGTTGTGACCCACTCTGATTTAGTTTTCTAGTTTAAAAATAGATCTTTTTTTTTAAGCCAGTGATGTCAATTTTATTATTGTCATACTTTCAACACTTTCAATTATATTGTTTTGAAGCTGGTTTCCAAACACTCTTTCATAAAGAAAAGTGACAGTTCCAAAAAGGGACAAAGGGACCACCATCTGAACGCAGGGTGCGCCTGACACAGATGTGTTTGCTGCCCAGACCTCAGACAGGGAGGCAGGAGTACCCGTCTGAATCATTTCTCTTGGCATTCCTGGGCCCCTGCCCTAAATATGCTCTCACACAATCTCTCCTCTCAGCTCCATCAATCATGCTTTACAAAGGTGGAAAAACCTCACTCCTGCTGAAAGACTGCAAAACCAAGGAACAATTTTAATTTTCCCTGACTTCCAAAGGAACAATCGTGAATTCAGCTCCTCCTGTGGGGTCTGCCCTCAAGCCTAGCTCAGCACACAACAGCAGGGGCCAGTCCTGGGCATGGGACCCAAACTGGCCGCGACGCACTGCAGGCTCCCCAGCTTCAGGTTAATAAAGCGCCAGCAGAGCGAGGGCTGCCAGCGCAAACAGGCCACGCTGGCAGCCAGCCGCCGGCCCATCAAACCCCCAGCACTTCTCTAGCATCCTCAGATTAAATTAATATTTGGCAAAGTACTGCTGGCAAAAATGATAATAAATTCAACTCAATTCCCACCACAAACTGGAAAACTCCTTCAACAACCCAATTCAATCTGTCTGCCTCAACTTCCAAATCGCTAGTCGTGGGGCCAGCTGGGTCCAGTGGGATGCTCGGAGCTCTAAGTCAATATCTGATGCCTTGTTATCTGCCAACAAATGCTGCGATGAAGTGCAGGGCAGACTGGACTTCTACACCAGGATCAGAATGGGGAGGAGCTCGGGAGTGGGGAAGGGGAAACCTGTAACTTTAGACACCTTCTCCCGGGACCCCGCTATACTTGCATCACTATACTTTCACTGGGACCCCATCGTGAGACATGTCTCAACCAAACCCCCCTTCACTCATTCAGCAAATATCATGGAGCACCTGCTATGTGCTAAGCCCTGTGCTAGCAATGGGGACACAGCAGGGAATGAGGAAGACCCTATAAAACTGAAATCACAGGCTACAGGGAGGACGATTATACCAGCATCACCCTGGACGCCAACTGCTGTGCCCCGAGGACCTTGTCTCCCTGTGGCCTTCCCAGGTGCTACACTCTCTGATGCCCCAAGTATTGCAAAGCTCAAACCAGAAGCTGGTGCCCTCCTTGCTCCCTATTACCAGCTCCTAACCATTTGTCCTGCTTCCTCCTCCAACATCCCAGCTCCTTTAAAGCTGGTGCCACTGCATGCTACCGCAAGACCATCCCTTTTTATCACAGCCATTATCGACCTCCTGGCCATCTGCTCACTCTGGTCTGTGACACTTGGGTCACTGTTCCTCTCCAAGCCCATGTCTGCCACCATTCTGAGTGACCTCAACACCCATCCACCCAGCCCTGGCCACCCACTCCTGCAGACACCCGTAGGCACCCTCTGGAGTTGCCCCTTCAAACTTTCTCTGACCAGCAGCTCCTGTGCTGGATGGATACATCTCGGGTTGAGGGAGACTTCCACCCATACCACTTCCTCACTCTTCATTGTGCCCCTCACAGCCTCGCCTTTCTCTTCACCTGGATTTTAGGGGCTGTTGTTATGTTCCCTCCTGGACATGCTGACCCCCTTGGCCCTCTCCCTACACTGGGCTGGAAGGCAGAGGAGGGGAAGTGATGGGAGGAGTGAGGGAGGAAGGAACAAACTACTGGATCTCATCCATTCTTGCATCCGGACAGAGGATCATTGCTGGGAATGGTCCATGCCACTCTGGGGACCAGTCTCAGGTAAAATGATCACACACCCTCCTTCCCTTCCCCGTAGGGGAGCTCGGCCACACTCATATGACAGCATCGCACGTCCTCAGCCCTCAAACACCCCACAGCACCCTGTCCCCCACTGCCTAGGCGATGACTCGATTTTACGTTTCCCTCGAGAAACAGCAGTGCTCAGTCAGGAACAAACTCTCAGTGCTCCCACCCAGCCCCCACAGCCTTCCTCCCTGCCTACAGCCCCACCTGCCTCCCCATCTTCCTTCCTGCCCCAGGAGAAAAATCACCCCGCTCCCACAAGGGACCATCACGCACCTGGGCTCTGGGTCTGGCCCCTCTCACCTCCTCAAGGGCTTTTCTCCTCCAATTACCCTCCCTCCTCTGAATGATCAAGTGCTCCCTCTAATGGGTTGCTTCCACCTGTATTTAAACACACTCTGGTGCCTCCACATTACAAAAAGCTTCCGTGACTTCATATCCCCCTCCTCATACCAGCCCCCTTCTCTGTCCACCTCAGCAGGAAGGCTGCCTGGAGAAGCCCACGGTTACCACTCACTCACTCCCTTTCTCCCCTTCACTCTCATTTCAATGGGCTCTCCACGCCACTGAAACTGATGTGCACATGGCCACACAGAACAGTCACATCTCAGTTATGAAACGACTGTGACTTTCAGTGACACAGACACTCTGCTTCCATAACACCTACTGTCTCCTAAGGCTCCTCCTCCCTCACTAGAGGTCACTTCCCTGCCCCTTTAAGGTTCTTCTCTGCCTGACCCTGGAGTTCAGAATACCCCAAGGCTCAATCATAGACCCACTTCTCTGCCTCCGCCCCCTCCGCAGGTGAGCTGCCCCCAACTTTAAGTATGCCTGTGCTGACGATCCCAGGTGGGCTTCTCCAGTCCTCACAGGTCCACTCACGTGTCAACTGCCTCCTTCCAGTCTCTTCTTCCACAACTTCAGTTGCCCTGAAGCGAGCCTTTGGTTTACACCCCTGCCCTCCCTGCCTCACTCAGGGCTGCAAACACCCTCTCCATTCCGGAGTCCGGTCATCCTGACTCTTCTTTCTCTCACATGACGTCCAGCCCCCAGGACCCTCCGCCAGCTCTGCCTCCGAGGCATCTCCCCAACCACCCACTTCCCTCAGTCTTCAAGGCAGAGCCCCTTGCGGACACCACCTCTTCTCCCTGACACTTCTTCTCCCTGGGGCCCTGCACCGCCTTCCAACACACTAACTCTCCCCACCCCCACCCTACCCCTGGCTCGGAAACCAGGAAATTTTAGACACAAAGTCACTGTGGGCATTCCTTCGAGCCCCAACCAGAAAGTGGAACCAAAGGCACAACAACTATCCAGATCTTTGTGTTTATAATGCCCTTAATTTTTTAAAAATCGTTTCGCCAGATATGTGTGAATCCACAAAAGAGTTGTTGTTTAGTTTCCCTCCAACAATGTATTATGAAAACTATCGAACATGCAGAAGAGCTGAAGAACTGCACAGAGAAAACCCTCGCTCCCAGTGCCGAGTCCTAGACTTAACAGTTGGCTGTGTTTGCTCCGTTTCCGGACCATCGTCCTTCTGGGCGGACCTCAACCCTCTTCATTCCTGATGCATTTCAGTGTCAACTGCAGATGTCGCCACACTTCGGAAGCATACCACTAGCTAGAGTTCACCACCTGTTGGCAGGTCTTAGGTAAAGTTTACAGAGGGTAAAGTAAATGTACCGATCTCAAACGCATCACAAGATGGGTTTCCGCAAATGCGCCTGTCTGTGTAACCCGAACACCTGTCAAGGTACAGGACACAGCTGTAGCCCAGGGAAATTCTCTCGTGTCCCTGCAGACAAAAGCAGACTCCATCACCCACAGCAGAGGCAGCCGCTGCTCTGATTTCTTCACCGTAGGTTGCTTTTGCCTAGTCCAGAGGTTTATGTAAATGGCACATGAAATGTGTGCTCTTATGGCTGGCTTCTCTCACTGCGCCCGACGTTTCAAGACCCACCCTCACTGTGGCACGTGTCAGAACCCTGTCCCTTTCCATCACCAAGCAGCAGCCCGCCGTATGAATTCCCCTTTGTTTATCCATTCACCCGCTGGTAAATGCTGGGGTTACTTCCCGTTTTTGCTATGAATAAAACTACCAAGAACAGTTTTTTTAAAATATACATGGAGCAGCAAAAGTAGATTTACAGTTATGAGTGCACGAAACACAGTCTGTTCTTGTATTATTTATTAATTATTATATTATTTTTCATATGAACAACTGTAAACCTGGTTTTGTCCCACCTCGTAGAGTTCATTTCTCTTGGTAAGAACTGCTGAGTCACAAAGTAGATGTATATTTAGGTTTGTTAATAAGAACCTTTCTGATATTTTTCCAAAGTGGACATACAATTTTTTTATTCCCATCAGTACTGTGTGGCACCTCCGTTCGTCCGCAAGCTTGCCGGCTTTGGTGCCCGCAGTCTCCGTACATTGTAACCAGTCGGTTGAGTGTGTCGCGTATCTCACTGAGGTTTAAGTTTTGCATTTCCCTGTGCTATAGGTGCTAGAGTTATACTCACTTTTCATTACAGTAAGGAAGGGCTCTTCTACAGCTAAATTACTCAGGTTGTAACACTAATTGTGTAAATTTTTCTCAAATACTTTTTTCTGCATATGAATTCTTTCTGGCTCATGATTTCTCAGGGACAAAGGAGGTAACTAAGAATTTCTGTTTCAAAGTGGCTCCCTTAGAGTCCCCCTGGCTCTTAAGCCACGGATGATGGTAAGAGAACTGTGTAAGTGGTGATAGTGGTCTTGTGAAGGAACGGCATGAGCAATTGAGCAAGACTGTCTGCAAAGCAATGGAAGTGTGATGGGGTCCAGACACCTGAAATTATGAATCACAGGTCTGCTGCAGGCTTGTCCCAAGGACCAGAGTCAGGCTTGGCACCTGTGCTTCTGAAATCATCTCAGTCTTGGAAAGAGAAAGCCAACCAGGCTCAGCCAAGCTGCAAGCAACTTGAGGAAACACTTGACACTACTGCGGGGTCTCTGTGGGGCCGAGGGCATCCTCTTGCAAGCACGGCGGACCCTATGATGCCCGTGGCACGACTGACTAGTCCGTGTAAGTCCAGGGAGCCGTTCAGCTCTGAAGTCACCTCCCGGATGCAGAGCCCTCTATGGCCCACGCAGGCCAGCCGGTTGCCTCTGTCTCTGTCTCTGCTCCCACGTGTGCGTTTCCATCAGGGTCCTTCCTACATCACAGCCAGCCTTATAGACCATGTCCTCCACTAGACGGGGGGCTCCTTAAAGACAGAGACGATCTCTTCGGAACCTGTATGTCTCCTTTTTGGCACAGAGCTTGACCTAGAAGAGGTGCCCAGCACACAAAGAACTGAATGAAGAAATGAGGGGGACACGTGTGTCACTCCCTCCCAGGCACACGTAGGGAGACAGGACCTGGGAGATGTAAGGTCTGGAGCTAGGGTGGTACACCCCAACACCTACAAACAAGAGTCTTGGATGAGGGTTACTGCCCAGGTTCAATCCATTTGTCTTCTGACTCCAGGAAAGGGCCCCCCTGAACTACACAAGTAGGTGAACCCCACATCTCCCTACATCTTTCCCAGCTCTCTCCTACGAGGACCTCCCAAAGTACCTCCCACAACTGTGCAGAGGCGCCGGGGAGGAAATAAGGGCTTACCTGTGGGTGGCCTTCTGGCCCAGTACCCCCAGGTACACCTGAGACACCCCAGGCAGGATCTGCTGTGCCCAGGACCATATAGGAGGCCAGTGGCTCCTGGCTTCATGTCACCACATTACCTTCTTAAGGGCTCTGTCTCAACTACAACCTTCTAATGGCATCTGCGCTGTCACTCACAGAACACACCCAACACCCAGAACGCCTCCCTCGCTCACTCAGGACCCCAGGCAAAGGGGACAGGAAGAGGGTCACAGAGCCCAGGACCAAGAACCTGCCTCATGCAGGAAGCTCACACAGGGCAGAAGGGGGGCTCCAATCCCTCCCACTCACCAAACGCCTCACCGGGATTGCCACTGGGAGGAAGAGAAGACAGAAGCGCTGGTGACTCGTCATCTCCCACCCCACCCAAGACCTTTCCCCTCACACACTTTGCTGCTTTCTTTGGTTTATGTCATTTCCTCTGAGACGGCCTCACTCACTGATGCAGAAGAGCTGGTGTGGGGGTGGGGCCAACCTTCCCCCCTCCCTCCGACTAAAACACGGCTTTGTACAGTGGAAACCCCAGTTGGATAGCGGTGTATGCCTAAAATGCTTCCAATCTGATCTCTGACTGATTTTCTTATACCAAGTGACAAAGATCCCTGGCTCCTTGTGTCAACGTTCAAGTTTATACTGCATCCAACTTCCCTGAGTAGCAGGGACTTTGTCTTTTTCATGAATACAGAACATTTCCATTAAAGGGGTGTGTGCGTGAGTGTGTGTGTTTTTCATTCCAAACACTGCAAGCGACAGAGGAGTTCGGGGCGGTCATTATGCATCTCTCCCGGGCCTCCGAGGCCCCCACCTGGTGAACTAGCACGACTCAGCATCATCACCACATCCCGCCTAACTTGCTTTCGTGTCTAGGAAGTGACCTCGTGGCTCTGCTGCTGAGGCAGGGTGCAGATTTTACAAACGAGACTTAGGTTCACAGCTGGTTTTCAGAACAGCTCAGAGTCAAAGATTCAAAACACAGAACACAGTGAATGGGTTCTTATCAAAATGTCAAAATCGATTTTGCCAGAAAACCTTGTCCTGAAACATCTGTGAAAGGTTAGGGGAGAGCGCCACTCCCTCTGGCTCGCACAGACGCCAAGTTAATCAGGGCGAATGAAACATGACAAAGCCACGCGAGGCTCCCTGCTCCTCTGAGCGCACCCACCCTTCTCCCAAGACGAAGCTGGTCCTGGGCTTTCCTTGGTCACTGGAAGGGCCACTGGGGAGGCAGAGCAGCTGCTGGGAACTGAGCAGGAAAGGGCAGCCCAGGCCCGCAGCGCCCTCCCCTAGAAGGTCCTGGAAACGTCAGAGTAGGGACCAGACGTCACCACCCTTGTCATCATCCCCTTTCCCTGCGTGACCTATAAATGGCCTCGACACAGGAAGAGGGGAAAAGTGAGAATGCAAATCAAACAAACACCCAAACGGAAGCATCTGGACAGGTCTCCAGGTGGGTTGCATCACCTGTCAAAAATCTCCCTAGAGGGGAACCCAAGTCTGGGGCTTCAAAGTGTCTGTCTGCCAATGGGCAGAAATCCCACCTGCCCTGCATATTTCCCGAGGGCGCAGCCTAAACAAGAGATTCTTCAGGAAAGAAGAACTTTAGCCATTGTCAGGAAAAAGGGGAAGAGTCAAGGTGCTGGAGAGAGGCAACTTTTTTTTTTTTGTTACCAAGATAAAGGGCTCCAAGGCCTTTCCAGAAGATTCTTTAAAAGGCGGACACTTTGATTGCCGAATTGGCATTGGCTCCTGCATAGAGTAGGCTTGTGCTGAGGTCAGAGCTAATTACTGAGCCTCATTTTTGTCACTTCAGACAGAATCATAACACTATTAAGATCTAATACATTAATGACTGGGATTCTCAACCGGGCAGCATTAAAACTTGTGAAAGTGACTTTGCAAATTACCAAACAGTCACCAGGCTAATGAAGCAGGACTTTTAAAGTGACTGAGAAATAATTCCTATATTATAAAGACGGCAATCTGTGAAGGGAGATTTGGTTTTTAAAAAAACACATTATAACTTATAATGGAAAATGTTAATCTGTGGTAAATCCAGTCAGAGGCAGCTGAAGAGAAAACAGAGAGTGAAATACAAACCAAGTGCGCACTTGAGCCCATGGGAAGAACACCTTCCAGAAAGGAGGTTCCCTCCAGGGGCTCCCAGGGGCCACCAGGCACTACACCTGCAGCCTGTGACCTTCCCACTGGGAGACCACCCCTAAGCTGGGGGAGGACAGGTAGGGGACTTGACCAAGAAAGCACAAGGGTCCCTGCTGGCCTTGGCCCCTGGGAAGAGGCCTGGATGTGGCCAGGAATGGGCTCTGCCTCCGTGGCTTTCTCTGTTACACGGCTTAGGCACTTTGGCAGGAAAGGGGCACTCAGGTCACACAGGGCAGTATTAGCCTCAGGTCTGGCTCCAATCAGCAGGTGTCAGGGACATGGCCTGAGCCAAGGGGGCAATCACCAGGGGGATCCCCGCCACATCCAAGGTCCCAAAAGGCTTGGTAGGCAATCAGGGCTGCCCAGGGCCCACTACAAAGGGAAGAGCCAGGCCTGCATCAGTGCTGACAATGAATAATGAGGCTGGGTGCGCCCTTTCAGAAGCAGCTCTCTCAATACTGAAAACACTTTAGAAGGCACCACATCAAAACACAGACAGAAGAAAGCCAAGGAGATGGGTGCACAAGCCAGCACTGGCCAGAAAGGAGAAGAGGCCCATGCTTCTTGTTAGCGTTTGACAGCCAGCTCCGTGTGTTACTTAGTGAACCAAATCCTCCTTTATGCAAAAGTGCTTTTCTCTTTCTTGGCCCAGTAGTTTCAATGGTTGCTCCTCGCAACAGATTTCAAATCCTATTATACAGTAAACATCTGTGGCATTAATTTTCACCCTGTAAACAAATGGAGGCAGCTGGGCAGAGCATTTGATGAGTCAATCAATGCACGAACAGCACACAACGCCTGCTTTCTTTGCTCAGGCAAAATGAAACGATGCTTTCTCAGCCTGCCTACAGCACCAGCCCGCGGGGACAACCCTGGAAGAGAAACGAACTTCCCCTTACATGTCCACCTTGAACCCAGGTCCTTTATCCCAGAGCATCCAGAAGGAAGGACCACTGCCCCTGGGCTCCATGTCCTGCCCTTTTGCACATGCCAACATTCAATCCCTGAAATGCTTAGAATCTTTATCTTGACATTGGGCAGAGTAGTGATTCTGCCCCCTCAAAGAATTAAGCACCCAGTGGCTTGTCTCCTGTTCTCAGCGTGTGTTGGGGACCAGCTAGGAAATCGAGCCCAGTGTTCAGACTGACAGTGCCTTCATGGACATCGACTCATTCGGTCCTCGAACAGCCCTAGGATGTGGTGTTATTATCCCAGTCTCAGAGGGGTGAAGCAACTGACCCAAGACCACACAGCAGTAAATAACACGCACCTGGGCTGCAGCTGTATTTCTACAGCAGAAAGCCGTAGAGGGGAATGCATTTCTCCTGCAACATCTGATCACAATGGAGAGGTAGGAAATGAGTGATGCCCTTAGGTGGGGGGCCTGGGGATTTGACTCCTCCCTGCCCAGGCTGCCCAGGAGTGGTTTTCAGAGTCAGGCCCCCCTAGGTTCCACTGGTTGGTCACTGTTTGCCCTGCAAGGGGCAACTTCTGCTGCTCAGAAGCAAAGGTCAGTGTGCTCAGACACAAATGCTCCCACTCTTCAGGGCAGAGTGCTCTTTTCTGAGCCCAGAAAAAGGCATCTGGGACCCCAGTTCCCTGCAGGGAAAGCTGCCATCCCCACCAAGCTGAGGCCTGGCTGGGGAATGGCAAGAAGGGACTTCGCCTCACCCTGCTCCTCACAAGTCCCCAGGGCGGCCCTTGCCCCACCTCTGCCACATTCTTGTCTCTGGACAGCTGGCAGGGAGGGCATCAAGAGAATGGCCAGCCACTGGGTGACGTGCCTAAGAGCACAGGCCCTTCCCTCCATCTCCTGCCTCAGAGGTATGCACACGTGTCCTGCAGCATCTTCCCACAAGGCAGCAAGCATTGCCGTGCCTTCTCTGTGCTCAGCACTGAGCCGAAGCTGGGCCAAGAGCCCTCAGCAAGGCTGGGCAGAGAGGCCAGAACCAGACTTCCTGACGGTGGAGTGGATGAGAGTGGAAGCTGCCCACACTTGCTAGTCGGTGCTGGGCAGGGGCCATTTCTCAGTGCACTGGAAAGTGGTGGCCACAATCAGAGGCCCCAGGGATCCCCAGATAAAAGGGGGGAGGAGCTAGGACCTGGTGGGCAGGTGACATGCTGGACCTCTGAGTGTTCCCAAACTGAAGGGGCAGGCTGGCTGCACCCCAGACTGGAACAGGGTTGCACACCCAGAAGTCAGTGAAGCTGGCATTGGCCCCCCCTCCACCCTCTGACAGGTAGAGATGTCTGGTGGTGAGTGCAGATGCCAGGCCTCTGGGAGGGGGGTGGTAGGCGAAGAAGATAAGGAGAACACCTCCACAAAGAAGATACACAGATGGCAGGTGAGTGCAGAAGATGCTCACTTCAGATGTCTTCAGGGAAATGCAAACTCAAACAGCAAGATACCACCACACACCTGTTAGAATGGCCAAAATCCAGAACTCTGACGACCCCAAATGCTGGCAAGGACATGGAGCAGCAGGAGTCTCACTCACTGCTGGAGGGAACGCAACACGGTGCAGTCACTTTTGAAGAGTTTCGCAGTTTCATACAAAACTAAACATACTCTCACCATACGATCCAGCAGTCACACTTCCTGATATTTACCCACAGGAGCTGAAAACTTCACACAAAATCCTACACACGGATGTTTATATCAGCTTTATTCATAATCGCCAAAACCTGGAAGCAACCAAGATGTCCTTCAGTAGGTGAGTAGATGAATAAACTGTGGTCCAACCAGACAATGGAATATATTATTCAGCATTAAAAAGAAATACGCTGTGGAGCCTTGAAAAGAGGCGGAGGACCTTAAACGCATATCGCTGAGTGAAAGAAGCCAGTCTACAAAGGCTGCATAGTGTGATTCCCACTACGTGACCTTCTGGAAAAGGCAGACGTGTGGAGGTGGTGAAAAGACCAGTGGTTGCTGGGGTGGGGCAGGGGGAGGGACAGCAGGCAGAGCACTGAGGCTATTTAGGGCTGTGCGAACCCTCTGCAGGATACCATACTGATGGCTACCTGGCAGCAGACATTTGTCCAAGCCCACAGAACAGAATGTCCAACACCAGAGTGACCCCAATGTGCAGGTTCAGCAACCGTAACATGTGTGCCATCTGGACGGGGATGTTGAGAGTGGAGGGGGCTGAGCATGTGTGAGGACTGTGGGTATGTGGGGAATCTCTGTACCTTTCCTTCACTTTTGCTCTGAACCTAAAACTGCTCTAAAAAGCAAATTCTTGACTCTTTTTTAAAAAGGTAGGGAAAGAAGTAGGACTAAGACTTGGAGAAAAAGTCCTCTAGGCCCTCCCTGGAAGTCAGCAAAAGTGGGAGAGGAAGCGTGTGTGTGCACGCGTGTGCAGGAGTGTGACAGAGACCCCCTGCGCCATGCCCTTCCTCCCCCCCATCTG